>NW_008357640.1:374868-394961 GCF_000622305.1 Nannospalax galili
TTGAGAAAATTCTATGTGTGGGTCTTGAGGGTGGGGCTCTCAGTGTGTTTGTGTGGTTGGTCCCCTGGCAGGCACAGGGCACCTTGAGTGTCTGGTGGGTTTGGGCCATGAGTTATTTTCTGTATTTCTCCCAGGGACTGTAGATTCAGATGATTTTTTTTGTTTCATCATGAGAAATCTAGCAATGCACCACTGTCCAGGGCCCCACTTCCTTAATTACCAGCACTATGGGAATCAGCAGCTCCGAACTCTCTTACCAGTTTCTTAGGAATGTCCATTATGACCATGAACTGTGCCATAAACCGTCTATCATCAGCTGTTCCTCTTTCTTCCCTGAGCTCAAGTATTTTGTTACTGTAGATGAACAACTAGATAGGGCCTCAAACAAAGCTGATTTTCCCCTTCAGATTAGATCCCCTTTCCAATGTTGGTTATTTGTCCTAGAGTATCTACCCCTCAATGACTATTCCAGCCTGTTCCCTAAGAACCAGGCATACTGGCTAAGAGGTCATGCTGTGCTTTACCTTTCCTTAGAATTGAGGGGTCACTGTGGAATGTACTTGTCCTTTTGAATAAGCTGCTCTGCTTGTGCCTAACACTGGGGTCTTTCTCTTTCTATTCTACCTTCAGCATGTAGAATTTTGTTTGATGATATTGAATCTGAGTCCTTCTGGCATCCATTGGACAGCTACCTGCCCGGGGTCCAGGCCAGTATTTTTCGTGAATATTCAGGTGGTCATGATGAAGATGTCAAGAAGAGCTTCAGGGCTTGATAACAAAACAGTTTCCTGGGACAGACAGTCTAGGGACTGGTGACCTTAATTTCTCTTTCTGTTCTGCCTTCAGCATGTAGAATTTTGTTTGATGATATTGAATCTGAGTCCTTCTGACATCCATTGGACAGCTACCTGCCCGGGGTCCAGGCCAGTATTTTTCGTGAATATTCAGGTGGTCATGATGAAGATGTCAAGAAGAGCTTCAGGGCTTGATAACAAAACAGTTTCCTGGGACAGACAGTCTAGGGACTGGTGACCTTATTCTTGGTCCTGCATGAAGGTTGTGTATCATCAAGGGTCCCAGAGAATGCCGAGAGTACCCAGAGCTGAGATGTCATGCTGTGGCCACCCTGGAGAAAGTCCCTACCCTGCTGTGTGAGAAATATGTGCTTTTTGATGTAGCTCTGGAACTGACAAGAGCCTCATGATTTGATGACCTCCACAGTGGACATGAAGGTGTGCATGAATTTTCCATTTCTGTGAATTTTATGCTAGATAAATTGAAGGTGAAGGACAGCTGACTTTGGCTCATGGTTCAGAGAACTCAGTTCATGTGAACTGAGGACATTGGTCTTTCATGGAGTTGGTACAGGACAGATTGACTTATGGGTGAGGGGAGGAATGAACTCAGGTAGGAGGGGAAGCAGAGATGAGAGGAGGGGCTCAAGAAAAATGTCCCCTTCAATATCCCAGGCCCATGACTTAGCTGACTTCAATCTGGCCCCACAGCTTCAAGATTTCATTATCTTCTGAAGGCAGAAGGAAATGCGAAGCCAGCCTATAGCTGATGGGCCACCAGGATATTGATAACCAATACAGTCCTGGTGGTAGTGACAGCTGCTCTGGGTAAAACATGTGCTGTGTGTCTCCCAGCAGGAAATGTTTGGATGCACCATGTCCATGGCCCTTCTGTCATAGTGTGAGTTTACACATTTTACTCAAAGTACATCCAGAAGAGGGGTCTCTGGATCACAGAGCAGCAGGGCCAGAGCCATGTGTGAAGGAGGAGGGATCCTGAAGTTGGAGATTCATCACCACCATCCAGGTCTGCTCCACAATGACTCTGTATGGTCCCCAAGGACCACAGGTCAGAAGCTCACTTCTCGTGTGGATTAATTGGAAGTTTGTGGGGGTCTTGAAGAGATGTAGCTTTTAAGTGTGAGCCAAAAATTTTTTCATCATTTTAAATTTGAATCACAGACTCATACTCTCTTTCAGTGTTTATTTTTGTTTGTCCTGATGATGGAACATTGACTAATGTACAAATTGAAACAGCTGTGTTTTCTTCTGTTACTACACCTGAGATAATGTGTATCAGACTTAATGGTCCTCAGATAGAATTATGAACCACCGAAATAGGCTAGAGACACCCTGGAATACCAAAAGCAGAAGATAATGTGCAGTTGCAGGGAGGGATCAGGAGACCAGAATGCAGCCTGTGTGCAGTCAGTGAAAATTATACTCACTAGGTTTTCAGTGAGACCCACTCAGAAATCATTTTAATGGCCAACACTTCATACCACGTACAGGGAAGCGGTGAACTGTTTTATTCTTATGTAGTTTCTCCTACTGGCTATGTAACTGAGGATGACCTGGAACTTCTAAGTCTTCTGCAATTACCACTTACATGTTATGTTGACTGGGCTGCACCACCACACACCATTCAGGCACTTCACAAGACTGAACCCATGGTTTTGTGCATACTAAATTATTCTGCTACCAACAGAGATACATCTCTAATTTACTGTTAATTTTTTTTTTGCTTCATTGAAATGTAATTCCTTCCTATATGTCCTGAGATATGAAAATATGCAAAGACTATGTAAATAGCCAGTCTAACCAAAATGAGTTATTAAAGGGCATGGGAAAATGGGCCAGTGTGGAGAATGAGCAGAATACACACACAATCCCAACCCATGTAAATCTGATGGTGATTTCTTGGCTCATGCAGTCATTACTTATAAAATGGACATAAGGAGGTGAAATGTCTTATGTTTGAAAAATGGACTGACAGCCTTCATATCTCATAAAGTAAACAATCACATTGTGGGAACAAATGTGTAAGTTCTCTCTTCAGACACAGGCAATAAATCCTCTCCACAAGTAATAATTTCCTGTTAACTAATTTTTAAAAATACCTAGTGTTATTCTGAGAGGGTTTTCTGTTGTTGACACAGATGTAACCTATGTCTTGACTCATGAAGTTTCCTGTTACCATCAGTAGATCTGCAGAGGAGCTGCCTCCATGCAGCTGCCTGGGAGAAAAGCTACAGACGTTCACTTTCAATGCTCCCTACCACACAGGAGCCTCCCTGCAATCCTCTGGCTGTGCAGTATTCATGGTAAGTGGGAGCTTCCCTATTTTCAGTCAGGCATGACAGGGATGGCTTACCATGCCCACCAGAGCAGGCAGGTGCTGACCAAAGTTAACACATGAACAGGATGTGATCAGCACAGCCCCAGTTCACAGTCTGCAAAGGTATGTGTTTGCTGACCACACAGCCTGTCCTAATCCTAACAAGGCAGGGGCGAGGGTAACAGAAATTCTCAGATATATTTCCAGGTTTAACGCAGTCCTCACAAAGGTCCAATGAACCCCCTTATGCACTAAAGTCTTCATCAAAAGTTCTTTGAATTACAGTCACCCCGGTGTGCACAGGACTCTGGAACACAATCTTCCTGTGTAGCTGCGGTGTGTATCCTGTGACCAGGACCTTCCCATGTCATAGGCTGCTCTTCAGATAGCAGCACTGCCTCACACAGTTGAATACTGCAAGGAAAAAGCATGTTAAATATTCTTTATATGATTGTATAAAAGTATTAATTCAACTGTGAACCTATAAATGTTGTAGCTGCCTTTAAAGAGATGTATCTTTGCTCTGGAAATTGTTATTGAGTATGCTAAAGCTATAATGAAATGCTTCTTCTGAAAAATTAAGAACCCCCCCAAAAAAGATATACTTTCTCTACTATAAAAATATTCTTTATATGAGAAAATGGAGGAAAATTATAACTGTGATGACTATGGGTATGTTAATTATGTAAGTGGATGAAGGGAGGAGCCCAGAATTTTCCTCTCTATTATCAGCCATCTAGGGAAAGGAATTCAACTAACTTCAAGCCCATCAGTGGAGAGTGGGACAAGCTATTTCTCAATGGACAAGAGTCCACAGAGACATCCACATGTGGACCCTTTTTCCCCAAAGATTCTACAGAGGCCAGGTCCAGCCCAGGAAACCCTGGGGGCAAATCTTGGCACCTGCCCCCAGTCAATCCCACTTCTCCCTGAAGTGGTGGATGGAGTTCGCCCATTTTATATGCCCAATCTTTTCATTCTGTCTTCTGCTCCCTGTGCTGTGTGCAGTGGGGCAGGCAGGCAGAGCACTGGGTGGACATTGTCAGGCCTTTACCAGAATGCCAGTGACATGGGGTCCTTGACTTTGCTTTCTTGGTTGGAAGGAGGCCTGCTGTTCCAAGGGCTGTTGGTGCCAGGCGCAGGAGAGTTGTTAAAGCTATTGTCTATGGTGTTGGGGACAACAAACTGGGTGTTCTATAGCCAGGGGATGAGTATCTGATCCTGGTCCATCCTGGAACTCGCTGCCCAACAAGGTGGGCTCCCATATCACCACAACACTATGAGGAATAGAGATGGCCCCAAGCATAATTGGGGCAGGGTCTCACTCAGCCCAGGGAAGCCATTATCCCCAGGGCCCCGAGAGAATTAACACCCCACTCCCTCTTCATGCCTATGCTGGGTAGCTTCAGTTGTTAACTTGACACACGTATTTGGAACGAATCTCAGTTGAGGGATTTCCTCTGATGGATTGACCTGTTGTCATGTCTGTGGTACATTTTCTCTTGATTGTTGAGTGATATAGGAGGGCCCAGGGAACTGTGGGTGGTTTCACCCCAGGGCAGGTGTTCCTGTGTTGTGTAAGGAAGTAGGCTGAACTCAGGCCAATTGTTCGCACCAGTAAACAGACTACCTCCATAACCTATGCTCCAGGGTCCTTTCCTGAGTGCCTGCCTTGGAGTCCCTTGGTGATGATTAGCTTCAATTGTTAACTTGACACACGTATTTGGAACGAATCTCAATTGAGGGATTTCCTCTGATGGATTGACCTATTGTCATGTCTGTGGTACATTTTCTCTTGATTGTTGAGTGATATAGGAGGGCCCAGGGAACTGTGGGTGGTTTCACCCCAGGGCAGGTGTTCCTGTGTTGTATAAGGAAGTAGGCTGAACTCAGGCCAATTTTTCACACCAGTAAACAGACTACCTCCATAACCTGTGCTCCAGGGTCCTTTCCTGAGTGCCTGCCTTGGAGTCCCTTGGTGATGATTGGTAGCTGTAAGGCAAGTGAACCCTTTCCTCCCCAGGCTGGTTTTGGTCAGTGTTTCAACACAGCATTAGAAAGTTAACTAGGACAGACACAGATATCAAGAGTTGCATATTGCTGTGGTGGACGTGATCACTGTGTGTCTGAAGTTTGTGGATTGTTTTTGTGCTTTGGACTGGAAAAATGCTTGGAAATCAGAGAGATATTTTGGAGGAAATTGGAAGATAATGCTGATGGAGGCGCATGCAATGTAGGTTCTATCAGGGATAAGTGTGATATTTTTTGAGTTATGCTTTTTGGAAGTGAAACTTTTGTGCTTTCCTGGGATAATCCACAGTGACCAGCTGAGGCTGAAAAATCAGCGACGAGTAATAGGAGATCCACGTCATTGAATGAAATCTTCTGGAAGTATTTCCTAACGATCAGCTCACAGACACTGTGATCCAGAGGGGTCAAAGTCTGCATATCATCCTGGCAGCAGAACTTGTAAATGTGTAAGAGTCTCTCAGGTGGTACTGGTGTTGAAGATGCGAAAGGTCATGGAGAGAATCTTTTCACCCAGAGAGGCAACTGCTGAAGGTGCAGGCTCAGTTGCAATGAAGACCCCAAAATACTGGAAATACCATGACAATGGTATCCACACCAAGAGCAAAGTCAGAGAAGTGGAGCTGCCCATAACCTATGGAGTCCAGAAGACGGTGATTGAATCCCAGGTGTTCAACATTCAGCTATGTTGCTCAAACTTGGGGTGGCTTAAAGTTCTTCCCTTTTGAAATAAGTCATTATGTAACATTTTGGATCTTACAAGAGTCCACAATTAATAGATTTCAGATAATCTTAGAAAGAAATATTAAGCTTTAAGAGTGTTTGAATTTTTTTCCATCAGCAAAGAATTACTAAAGATTGTATTTGTACACATATGGTCACAATTTTTCCTTAAAAAGATTGTTGGGAAATGTACATAAGGCCACTTTCAAATGTACATCATGTTAGTGTTATAATGTCTTATGTTCAGAGAAAAAACATGTTATCATACAGATTTTCGCTTCTTGGAAGTAGGCTATTTATGTATGCATAGTAGGTTGTGCATAATACACAGACTTCAATTAAAAGTGATCCAAATCCTAGCATGTCCATATTATTAACAGTGTTAACAACTATGTCATAAAAGTATTTTCAACCATAATAAAAAACAAAGCTTGTTCATTCTTCTGAAAACATATAAAGATAAAAAAGAATTAACAACCACTATCAATAGGGTGAAATAAATTTACATTATACAATACTATATTGCCAGAATAAAGAGGGCAGAGATGTATTTGTACAGTAAAATGCAAATATTTCCCAAAGAGATAAAAGAAATTCCATTTACAGCATGAAGATTTACAAATGCAGACCTGTAGAACCAAGGAAGAGTGTCACTACTAAATTAGCAAGGCTTTTATGTTTACACTTTGAAAGTGTTTGAATTTTTAAGGGCTGTGAGAATTCCAAAGTTGTACTGTTTACTATTATGATACTAATATTGACGTGAGATCTTGGGGATAGGAAATGGAAAGGTAGTGGTTGAAAGTTCACAACAGGTGAATTGTGCTGCATAGCTTTAGCTGCCAGTTTGATGCATCTAGTAGGAGGTAACCTCAATTGAGAAATTCCTCCATTGGACCGGCCTGTGGCCCTCCCTGTCTGTGGGGAATTTTCTTGATTATTGGGTGGTATGGCAGGGCTCAGCCCACTGTGGGCAGTGCCACCCCTGGATAGGTGCTCCTGTGTTATATAAGGGAGCAGGCTGAGCACAGGCTAGGAGAGAAGCCAGTAACCAGAGTACATCCACAGTCTGTACTCCAGGTTCTTTCCCAGAATTCCTTCATTGGCTTCATTTTATTATGGATTCTGTGCTTTAAACCAAATAATCCTTCTCTCAAAGTCAGTTTTGGTCAATGTTTTACCACAGCAATAGAAAACTAACTAGGACAATGCCCAAGTTTACAGCCCCAACTCTGACACTTTTGGCTCCTAAAATACTTCCCAATAAATGACACCAGAGCATCACATCTTTTGCTGATTAACCACTGGATTCTTTGAAGAAGTATCAATCTACTCCATATCTCCCTAACCCATCTCCCTCAGATTTTATGGGCTCCTAAACTTATGTCCACATGTAAGAGAAGGAGTATATCATAACTATGTTGGGGAGCAAAATGTGTATGTATGCCCATATTTGCATGTTTCTACATAGGCAAACATTGAAGTCTGCATGTCCTCCTATTTGTGAGTATGTGTATGTCCAATATTGTGTTCCCCCCACTATCTGTCCTGAATGTCTTGATGTTCTCATGACTGATTCTGTCTATTTATTCAGTTTGTGACTTTGACTGAGCCTATGTGGTCACTGTCATGAATGTACCTGCCAAGGATTATATCAGTCAAAGGAAGAGCTCGTGCTGGCTCCAGTGTACATGGGGAACACTGTCTAAAAATATGGAATGCTTCTAGACTTCGTATGTCATCCCTGACAGGAGCCATGTTTATCTTCTATGTAGTATTCTAATTTTTGTATATGCACTTCTAAAGCAAGAAGTAATCATGTTGATTTTTACAGTTATAATGCGGATATGTATGAAAATCATCAAATTGTATAACTCAAAATATACTTTTACTTAACAGCAAGTCTAGTAGTTGATTTGCATTTGAATTTTCTTCTCTGCACATTCATATTTGTGAGTGACTATGGAAGAGGCAGTGAGTTGTAGAACACTTGCCTAACAGGACTGAGGCTCTAGTTTTAAAGCAACAAAATCCATCTGATGGTGGGTACCTGCCACCAGCGAGGGTCTTCTGAGTTCCCAGTGATGGTCTGTGTTTCTCCTTAGTGTACATCACTGTGTCCAGTGAGAAGGACTAAACGTTGTGAGAGAGTCTTCACATTTTCATATCTGTGACTGACAGAAAAACAAATGCCCACAGACTATTTTTTTCCAATCGTGTCTCAGTGGCCTGTTCTTGTGAAGTTTTCTAGGCTGGCTTTCCGGTGGGCTCTGGGGGTCTGCCTCACAGTGTCTCCATAGTTCTGAGGATGCTGTGGTATAATATATATCACCACTGCTGATGTCAAGGTATACTACAGAACTCTAGTTATAAAAAGCACATGGTACTGGCACAAACATATACACAGAGATCAATGGAATAAGTGGAGGATCCAGATATGAGTACAAACAACCACACAACTACACAACTAGAGCTACATGGTCTTTGACAAAGATGTCAAAATATATATGGGATAAAAAACAGCATCTTCAAAAACTTAAATTGGGAAACAGGAATTTCAATATGCAGAAAAATGAAGCTAGTTCCCTACGTCGCACATGGCCAAGAATTTAATATAAGACATGCTACACTAAAATTACTAGATCTAAAGGTGGGAAATTCATTTGGTTTATAGGCACAGGTGCAAACTTTCTGTACAGGAGTTTCATAGTACAGGAAATAAATACAATAGATTACCAAATAGTATCTTATGAAACTAAAAAGCTTCTGAACAGGAAAGGAATCTGTCAGTTGTCTGTGGAGGCAGCCAATAGAATGGAAGAAAATCTTTATCACCTATAAATATGACAAAGGATTAGTGTCTAGATAATGTAGAGAACTAAGAAGACTAAACATTAAGAAAGCAAAAAAAACAATTAAAAGTGAGCAATGTAACTTAAGAGAAAAAAATCTGTAAAGGAGAATTATAATGGCATGTACTTGGCTATCAGGACAATGCAAATTAAGAGTATGTAAAGATTTTGTCTCACCACAGTCAGAAAGCCACCACTAGAAAAACAAATGACATGTTTGTGTTGAAAGGGGGACACTTAGGCACTGTTGATAGAGTCTGAATTAGTGAAACCACTTTGGAAAGCAGTCAGATTTCTCAAGAAAGCTAGAACTAGAATTACCATATGACCCAGCCATAACAATACTGTGCATATGCCAAAAAAGAATTTATGTCTTATTTCAAAGATGCTTATAATCCATGTTCATTGCTACTCTGCCCATGAGAGCGAGGAAAGGGAGCCAGCTCATGTATCCATCAGGTTCTGGATGGTTAATAAAAATGGGTATGTAAACACAGTGCACTAGTACTCAGCCATCAGGAAAACACGAGACCATGAAACTTGCAATAATTGATGAAACTGGAAAAGCTAAACTTACTGAGGTTATCCAGGCCACAACACACAACAGAAACCTGGTCATCTTCAGAAGGTTCTTCTCTTACTCTGGACTGAGAACCCTGATGCTCATACAGTTTGAGAGGTCAGTGTGTATACAAGGCTCTCCTCTCAAGTCTGCTGTGTGGATAGACCCACAGGGAACATGTACTGGATCTACCTCCTCCTGAGGTGTTCAGATAAGGCTGTGCGTCACAAACTGTCACTCACATGAGGTATTTCTGTCTTTATTATGACATATTCTACAGCAAGTAGCAGTAGAGAATATTTCAGCCTATCTGTTCTGTGGCTTTTAATGTCCCAATTCTGCTTTTTAGCTCATCATTTTATCTGATAAATTAACAGATTAATCATGTTATATAGCCCTCCATCCTTTGTCCATGCATCGTCTGTTCATTTATTCCTCTATTCTTCATTCACTATCTTTCTATTCATTCACCCATCCTCCTTCCATCGATCCTTCTGTTCACTCACCCACCCATCTCCAATCCAACTTCCAATACATTCATTCATCCATCGTCCATCTATCCTTCTGTTCTTTTACCTACCCATCTTCCATCCACCCTCCATTCATTCAGTCATCCATTGTGTATCCATCCTCCCATTCATCACCCATCTATCATCCATCCACACTCCTGTTTACTCAGTTTTCCATCTCTGCTTCTTTATTCCAAAATTCATCAATCCATGTTCATTTGCATAGTTTTTCATATAATACTCAAAGTCAAGTATGATTTGTCAACTTTCAAATAACATACAAGGAAATGTGTGACAAATAACAATCTTTTACTCTGTGAAAAATTCCTGTAGGCAAAGACTTTTAAAAAATCCAATAATCACCCATGGTGTTTGATCAGCTCTCTTTGGGCCTTGGCCTCACCCTGCTGAGGTTTCTATGACTAGCTGACTGACCAAGGATGCTTTTCTCTCTTAGAGAGAACATGACTTCCTGGATTTATTCCACCCATCCAATAACATACAAAAGAGAACCTGAAGCCCAGACCAATGAACTATTCACACCCAATCAGAAAACAACCATGCTATATCAACAAATTTTTACAGAACTTAACTTCAACTCAACAAAGGCAGGCCTGAGTTTCATAATAGACACACCAACAACGAAAGAAATCCACACACTCAGACCACAAGGGAAAATACAAATAAAATGAAAAATCAACCTAATATGTCAACAATAACTCCACTTGTCTTATAGAAGTGTTCTACAATGAGAATTACCTAGGGGAAGCCCATGACTATAGAATTTGAAAGAACAATCATAAACAAGATTAAAGAAATCAAAAAAATAAATAAATAACACACATTCAAGTTAGGAAACTCAAAGAGGATAGTGTTGAATCTCTACATGAAGCTCAGGAAAATGAAAATATTTTATTGAATAAAATGACAAAGACAATTCAGGAGCTAAAAAGCAAACTCACAAAAGAGATAGAAATATTGAAGAAAACACAAGTGAAAATGAGGATGGAATTGAAAAACTCAATAAGACAATTTAAAATGACAGGACAAAGCTTCAGAAGCAGAATGAATTAATGGATAAAGAATATCAAGCCTGGATGATAAAATTAAAGAATTTTAGTAAATTACCACTCTAGTGAAGATTAGGAAAAAGTTTTAAAATGTAGGATTGGAATATACAGGAAATATGGGACACCATAAAAAGACCATAATTCTGAATTGTAGCAATAGACAAAGGAGAAAAGTCCTAGGTCAATATCATTGACCAGATCTTAACAGGAGAAATATAGAAGAAATATAGAAGAAAAATTCCCAAAATTAATGAAAAACAAACCCAATGCAGACAAAAGCAGCACACATAACACCAAATAGACAGAAGAACAGAACTCTCCAAGGAATTTCATAGCAAAAACACTAAATGCCCAGAATGAAGAGTGAATACTGAAAGCTAAAAGACAAAAACAAGTTATATATAAAGGAAAATCAATTAGAATTACAGGTGACATCTGAATGCAAACTTTTAAAGCCAGAAGAGCTTATAGCAACATATTCTAAATTTTAAATGATGATAGATGCCAACTCAGAATACTTTACCCACTAAAATTGCCTATCGTAGTCTGGGCATAGCAGGGTGGGGTGGAGTTGCTCTGTGAGCAGGTTGGAGGTAGGTTAGGGTGGGATTGTATAGGTTTTGGGTGAACAGAGCTCAGATGGTAGGGGACAGGGAGTTCTCAGGGACTGAATTCCAAGCCCCAAGTCTGGGGCAGGGGAGAATGCCAGAGACCCAGGCTGGGATTGACTCACTCTGAAAAGGTGAGGTGTGTGCTGACCTAGGATGGGATAGGATCCCTGTCATCCAGGGAAGTCTGAGAGCTATGATGACAGGCACTAGTGAGTCTCAGGGAAGAAGCTCCAAGCCCCAAATCTGAGGGAAGGAGGATCCTAACAGATCCAGTTCATGATGAGAATTGAGATGTTGTGGATTGAGTCACTCTGCCAAGATGTGGTACATGGTGATCAGTGATGGTATAGGATCCCTGTGACCTAAAGAATTTTGAGAGCTAAGGTGGTGGGACGTTAGGGAGATACAAAGAAGGAAATCCAAGCCACAAGTCTTGGAGGAGGTGGTATGTCTGGAGACCCAGGCTGAGGTCATTATTGATAAGGTTTTGGTTTTACTTACAAAATATAGACATATTAGATATCTCTACAACAGAATCACGTGATTCCCAGAATTTCTGGGAGGCATTGGGGTCTGCAAATTTCTGTCCACGTAGGGAGAGTTGTATCCCTGAGTGACTCTCCATTGGGTATGGAGTCAGAACCTTCAAGGTTGGTGGACACCAGGGCATATGCTCACTGGACTCATCCTGGGCTTCTCTGACTGGTCGTCATAGGGCACAGCAGTCACTCTCTTGATGTCATGAGGTACACCTGAGCCTGTCTCCAGGTTTTCATGCACAGTTGGGCATAGGTCACATCCAGGGATCCTCAGACCCAGCATCCTGGAGTGGGAGAGGGTGAGAGGAAGGTGATGCCTGGTGTTGGTAGCCTGGGGCCTGAGGAAGACCTGACCCACCTCACTGTCCATCTCTCTGTCTTCCCTTGAATTGAATAACTTCCTTGACAAGGTGGAAGGAGAGGTGTCCCCTGCCTTCCTGAGCCTGGAGGGTTACAGCTGTGCCAACATCTCTTTTGGTGTTTCTTCATCAGGGGGGTTCTGCAGTAGGGAGACAAGGAGACAGAGACAGTGTCTCCTTGTTTTCCTGGGGTCTGCTCCAGTAAGAGTTCTACAGAGTGACCAGTGATACTTTAGACTGTCAATAAGACTATGACATTATTATCTGGTCTTCATGGGCTTTCTGAGTACTTGGTCTGTCTGGCAGCTTCATTGCTCCACATCTGACCTTGTTTTCTGATATCCTCACTCTCATAATTTCAGTGACTCAACCTATTTTTCTGAGTGAACATGCTCCTGCTCCAGGTTCCATGTTCCTGCCATGTCTCCTTAATTCAGGTGCTGTTTATTAGATGCCTGTGTGTGCATCTGCATTGAAGCTTCTCCTCAGAACACAGCTCTCAGAGTCCTCCTTTTTACTAGAGGACACTGGTGACCACAGCAGTCAAGATGGTAGTGATGGCTGCTCAGCTTAAAACGCATGTTGAGTGTCTTACAGCAGGAAGTGCATGGATGTACCGTGATCACAGTCCCTCTTTCCTGGTGTGAATATCCACAATACTGAGCAAAGGTGTTCCCTAATATCAGAGCAGTAGGTCCAGACCCATATGTGATGCAGGAGCTGAACTGAAGTGGGGGATTCATCACCTCCAACCAATATAGATGCAAAATGGGCCTGGAAAGCCCCCAAGGCCATGTCATGAGGTTGGTTCTCAGTGTGGCATAATTGGAAGATGTTTAAGAAATATGGACTTCAAACCGTGAACCCAAATGTATTTTTCTTCTTTCTACACTTTAATTCAAAGCTCATAGAAATATCTTCTTCTGTATCTGTTTTTGTTTGTCATAAGGACAAACTGTTGACAAACACAATTTCCACTGAGAAGAATTTCAACTATATCTTATGTAATTCAGATGAGGCCTTAGGATTGTCTACAGATAGATTTTTGAATAATTGGACTAGTTGTGTGGGGGAAATCTAAAATTCCATTAGCAGAGCTCAGTGGGCACTTGTGGTGAGAGATGGAGAGGTCAGAATGACCACAGAATGCAGATAGGGGAAACTGTGCTCATGAGGTTACAGTGAAGTAGAATACTCTTTTGGGGAGTGTTTCAGTGGCTCACCTTTATACTATTTGTAGGGCCCTGGGGATTTGTTTTACTTTTAAGTTTTCCTAATATATGAATCAATAATTATGAGACTTGTATTTGTAAAATTACCCAAGCTTTCAATCCACTTTGTTTATAAAATGACATTTCCATGTAACTTTATATATTTTATTGAATTTATGCCATTTTCATGCAATGTATTTGTACTGTATTCAGATTTCCTTCGCCAGAGCTGACATGGGACTTGCCCATTCTGTAACTATGCTGTTTGTTCCAAACAGTAACTGACCAACTGTCTGGAAAACTGTTTCCATTTGGTCATCCTCCACCTCTGGCTCTTACAGTCTTTCCAGCCCCACTTCCACAATGGACCCTGGGCCTTGAGAGCCTGAAGAAGGAAGCTTTCCAGAGAGAGTTCAGAGAAGCACTAACCTATGTGCATAACAATAAGTCATTAGGTGTCAGGACTCAGGTTTGCTTAGTTTACCAGGGTACCTCCTGGCTTGGGGCAGAGGGTCTGATCAGCGACAGAGTCATAAACTCTGGGACCTGTGTCTTCCCAACAGGAATATTTATTTTAAAATTCAGATGGTTTTTACACATCCCAAGGAGCTAGCAGTCACATGGGATATGGCAGTCACATACAAAGATTTAGGGTACAAAGAAACAAGACATTTAGTCTGTTAGTTGGCACCAGAAGGATTCTTAAAGTTTTACTCAAGGTTATCCATGCCCATTCAGTAATTTATTGGCCACAATGTTTTTTCTTAGAGCTAAAAGCATGGTGAACTTTTATCTTTTAGCTCAGGAGTAAACCTTTAACGTGGCCTAACCTCTTAGCCAGGTATAGCTGAGTTATTTGTTCAGGATAAGGAGATGAGCTAAGGGTTGTTGACCAAGACACTTTCCCACAGAGCAGGGAGCCTGCACTTTTATGATTGGGCCACTTCCTCCTGCCAGTCCAGTCTAACAGTGTTCTGCAAGACACATATTATCAGAGCTACTTTTTTCAGTGTGCCTCCCTTTAGCAGAGAATGTAGCCTGGACCTATAAGTTTTAGTCTCACCTCACCCTAGGACCTGGCATCTTGTTTTCCTACATCTCCTCCCTTTTTGTTTTTTAAAAGTAAACAGGAAGTGGTCATAGAAGCCACAGTATTATTAATCAAAATTATAATAAAATGCATAGCTATTGGAGCTCCCATAAGAAGAAGTACGCCAATCAATATTGAGCCCAAGAATGGAGTAAGCCATTGGAGCCATTTTGGCCAAGGTATAGAAAATTCAGACATCTTATCAATTTCCTTTTGTAAATCATTAATCTGTTGGTCTATAGCATGTAAAAAATCAGACAAATTAAAACAACACATTCCTGAAAATTGTTTACATCCCATGTGATTTTTTTAACAGCGGATAGTCTATAGTAGCTCTATTTTGTAGCACAGCAGCTCTTAGTTCTCCCATTTCCTGATTAATTTCTCCTAGTATTTTTGCAGTTATATTTGCTGGCTCACTAGTTATACAAGCGCATTTAGATATTTTATTTTGCAATCCAGTTACTAAACTAGGCATGGGGAGTAAAAAGACAGAACTAACAGCTACAGATTTTGGGTCAAGTAGCTTGAGAGAATCATCACAGTCTTCAGGTAAAGATCTACACATTCTTTTTACAGGAGGGGTTATTAGCAAAGGCATTATATGTCCTGTAGCACATAATCCTTGATAGCCATAAGGCAGTGCTACATAGGTTTCATTATTGCAGAATAAGGTCCATCCTACAGGCAATTGTTTCCCTTGCTTTAAGGTATGATTAGAGGTGGTATTGCAGTGCAAGGGAATAAACTTACAATCAAAGTGATTAACAACAACGTGAGACACAGGTAAGTCTTTGATAATCTTATCAACACGTTGTGTTTGACTTTCTATATTGTCCCTAGTTATCTATTTATAAAGATCCATATGTACCCCCATCCTATTAAATTTTTCTTCAACAATGCTGGTATTGAAGGGTCTCCTCATATACAGAAACTCTGTTTATTATAACCATTTTGTGCAAGACCAACACATAAATTCCCATTCAAATCATTAGATATGGACAGGCTGGTTCATTGCAAATATGTGGTTGATCTAACTACTTCAATATCTTTAAAAGGTCTCTTGGTTTTTTACACAGCTACAACTTTTTTAGGCTCTGGTCAGTAGCATTTTTCCAACCTGAAAATCCTCTGTCCATTTGGCTGTATATCCTCTGTCCATCCTTTTCCTGTATGATGGGTCCAGGTGGCCATGAACAGTTTTGTGTAATACACTCAAGTACTAATCTTGATCCTAAAATAGGTACACCATTAACATTAGTACTGATGATACACGTTTCAGCTTTTACGCTATTCACAGTCATTATAGTTAGAACACAAACAAGAACTTCAGGTTTAGAGATATCCTGGCCCTCACACTGTCTCAACTCCTGCGCATCGTTCATCATGTTCTTAATCATTCCCCAGGTCACAGGAGGCTGCGTCTTCTTCTGGCAGGCCCTCCTTTTCTGCTTTGCCAGGGTCAGTGCAGCCAGTCTTTGCTGTTGGGGGTTCGGTTGAGTGGTCTGACATATCTTGAGTAGTGCCCAGGGCGGGTGAGGGGAATTCCTTTTCTGTAAAGATACAAGCATACATTGTCCCATTGTTAGTAGAGGTGCTGGAGTTTTGCTCCACAGTCCTGACTCAGGGTCCCTCCAAAGAACTTGTGGCAGGGGTTGTGGGACAGTCAGTCCCTGGCAGTGCTTGGCCATTGGAGAAATTCCTTGATGATTTAGTGTAAAAAATTTTAAAGTTAGTAGAGACCTGTGTAATAAGAAATGAGGATTCTGTACTGTTATCCCAGGTATAGGTGATTCCCCAGTTTTTATTTTAATTATTTGATCTTTGAGGTGTTTGTGTTGTCTCTCTTTTATTGCTCTGTGGGGTTGTGAGGAATGCCAGTGCAATGGGAAATACCCCGAGTGTGGCAGAACTGTTGAATAATTTTACTAGTATAGGAGGGTCCATTATCTGTTTTTATTTGATGAGGTATTCCTAAAATTGAAAATGTTTGAATAAGATGTTTAATTACATCTTTTGTTGTTTCTTCTGAATGAGCTGTGGTATTTAAAGCCAAGGAATAAGTATCTACTGTACAGTGGACATATTTAAGTTTTCCAAATTCAATTATATGAGTTATATCAGTTTGCCAGATCATGTTAGGCCATAGGCCACAAGGATTGACTCCAGTCATGGGACCTAAAGAAGAAGTGGAGCACATTGAGGACATTGTTCAACTATAATTTTAGCTTTATCCTTAGTAAGGCAGGGATATAAAGCTTTTAACATTTTTTTCTGGCTGATGAAGGAGTGGGTGACTGCATAAAGGAGTCATAACATTTTCTTGTTTAGTTAGATTATCTGTTTGTTGATTTAAGGAAGCTAACGGACCAGGTAGTCCAGTATGGGAGCGTATATGAGTCACAAAAAATGAGTGTTCTCTTTGGCAAATTTTAGTCCTCAGAGATAAGAATAACATCCCAATAGGTTCTCCTGGTTTATGTTGTAAAAATGCTGTTTCTAGTTTTAGGAGTGCCTGGGCAGCATATTCCAAATCTGCGTAGATATTAAAGGTTGAGGAAAAAGCATGAAGCTCTGGAGGATAGCATAAAGTTCTGAATACTGGGCAGAAGCAGTAACAGGCATTTCCCAAGTGTGAGAAACGTTTTGTTTGTTTGAAGTTGGTATAAAATAGCTGCGGCCTGTCCTTTGTTAGTCCCATCTGTAAACAGGATGTCTGCCCCTGGGAGAGGAGAGTGTGAAGTAATAGTGGGAAAGATAAACTTACTAATTTGAAATAATTTTAAATTTTCCAGGATGGATAATGAATGCTAATATCTCCAGCATAGTTTGCAAAGGCAAGTTGGCATGAAGGGGAAATTGAAGCTACATAATCAATTTCTTCCCAAGTAAGGGGTAAAATTATTATATCAGGGTCTTTCCCAAAAACATGAAGAGTCTGTAAAATGGGCTCTCTGAGTTAAAAGAATTATCATAGAATAATAAGGTGTTTTTTTTATTAAGATGATGGGGGAGGTGAATAAATTCTAATGGACAATTAAGCTCTTGAAATATAATAGCTACATGTTGTTCTATATTTGGAATTATAAGAATCTGAATATCTTTTTGAGGATTAACTCTATTTACTCTTATTTGATGAAGGGCTTTATTTACCAGTGTTAAGGCTTGTTTAGCATCTGTACTGAAATGTCTAAGAGAGTTAGGATCTGAGTCCCCTTCTAATAGATGGAAAAGAGGACTTAATTGTATGGTAGTAAGATGAAGAGAAGTCCTACACCAGTTTAAGTGTCTCATAAATTTTTGTAATTGATTTAAAGTACAAGGATCTTGCAACTCTATTTTTGGGGTGGTAGGGTATAATTGATTATCTAAGATGACATATCCCAAATAAGTATAAGGCACATGTTTTTTAATCTTTTTTGAGGAGATATAAAGTCCATATTTTATTAAAATCCTCATTAATTTAGTAAGCACAGCTTCTAAAAGTTAAATCATAGGGTGACTAAGGAGAATATAATCAATATAATTAATGAGCACAGCAGGGAATTCCTTAATATTGGACTAGTCACTTTACATAGAAAAAATTGACATATAGTAGGACTCCTTTTCATTTCTGGTGGTAGGGCTTTCCATTGACACCTCTGTGTGGGAACAGAGTGATTGTTGACAGGGATAGTGAAATCAAAACACTCCCTGTCCTCAGGATGTAAAGGAATAGAAAAGAAACAGTATTTTATATCATTTATTATAATAGCATGTCCTGCAGACACAGCTGAAGGAGAGGGAAGGCCAGGCTGTAGCAATCCCATCTTTTTTATAGTGGCATTAACTTTTCTTAAGTCTTGTAAAAATCTCCATTTTCCATGAGTTTTCTTTTGTATTACAAATATAGGCATGTTCCGGGGACTGTTAGAGGGCTCTAAGTGCCCTTTATCTAATTGTTCATGTATAAGACCCTGTGAATGAGGTAATTTATTACTAGAAATAGGCAATGATAGGGACTGGTAAGACTGGAGTGAGGAAATAATTCCTCCTACCCCCAGGAGTGGTCTTTTCTGTGGGCAATGTGATAGCCAGTCCTCATGTCTAATAATTTATTGATCATCCCCTGTATCTAACAGACCTCTTATAGAAATTCCCTGTACTATTAGGGTCATTGTAGGCTTAAGGTCAGACATTACAGGGGAAGTCCATAATGCACAGGGGGGGGCTTACTCCCACTGAGGCTGTTGACCCTCTTGGTTGCTGGGCTGAGGGCTGCCCCATCTCTCATTAAAAGTTTTGTTATTTTTATTGAAGTTAGAACTGCAATCTCTAGCCCAATGGAAACCTTTTTGACATTTAGGGCATTTTTTTATTTGGTTCAGGTCTCAAGCCTTAAAGTGGGGGATCAGGTATAGGCTTGCAGTCTATGAGAGGGCATTGTCTCTCAAAGTGACCCATTTTTCCACAGCTAAAACATGGGTCTTTCATTCATGCAGTGAAAGCTTTTGTCATCGTGCTAGCCTTTGCTGAAACCGTGTCTATGTCCTGAGTAGCAGCACCCAGGAAGACAAATCTTGACTTTTTATTGGAGCAATTGCTGCTTTATATTCTTGATGTAAGCCATCATAAGTAAATTGTTTTATTAAAATCTGGGTGGCTTCTATGTGAGGAATGTTAGCCTCTACTGCTCGCTGGACCCTAGCTAAGAATTCAGTCCATTGCTCCTGTGGTGTTTGTTTGAGAACAGCTAAGCTAGATCTCACTGTCTCACCATCTGGTGTGGGTCTTCAGGCTCTCAAGGCACAGAGGCACAGCTGATCAAAATATTGTGCTGGTAAAACCTTTTGTGCCTCAGCATCAGTAATATCGACCTTCACCCTTAAGCATGTCAGCTGTCACATCAACATTAGCTTGAGCATTTCTTGCTGCCTGCGCAGTCCACTCATCATAGTATTGAGACTTAAAAAGGAGCTATTGTCCCAGGGACAGGGCAGCCTGGGCAAGGTGTTTAAAGTCCCAAGCAGTGACTAATTTACAGCTAAGCTGATCAAAGATAGCCATGGTAAAAGGAACATGCATATCATTTTCCATCACCACCTTGTGCTTTGCTTTCAGAATTTCAAAGCCAAAAGGACTATGCATTCTAAGTTCAGGGTTGTCAGCTGCCGCATGGCCATCTGGAATGTGAACTGGAAAGAATTGAGGGGATGGATATGGCAAGGGAGCCATAGGTTCTCTAGAGAAATCGTCTCCTGTGAGCAGATTTTGAAACATGGGAAGGAAAGATTCAGGGTCAGAAGCAGAGAGCGAGGTATAAGAAATATATGCCACTACCCTCAGGCCTCTTGGGGTAAGTCTATAGCACAGTCCTCCACGCCTTGACTCCCCAAGCCACATTCACCCTTCCATCTCCCCCACTGTT
>NW_008357640.1:395266-396606 GCF_000622305.1 Nannospalax galili
CTCCTAGTTTGGGCCCTGCGCCATTCCTAGCCTTGGCGCCCCAGACACCTGGGGAATCAATACTGCTTCCTGACCCTTCTCACCCAGACCAACTCAGTGCCTTTCTTGGGCCCCAGGAGCACCGCTTCCGGTTCTGGCCCCAACCTCACCTCCCTCTACTTCCCTGGTCCTGCAACACCTGCCAGCCTCTTTCTGGGGCTGACAGCCTCTTCCTGGGGCTCTGAGGCTTACCTTTCCTCTCCCTGATCCTTTGGATCCAGTACAACCCAGCTACTAAATCCACTCCCTGGGTAATCTTGGGGCTTCTTCCCACCCCATCTGCTTTTGCATCCCTGCATGGCACGGCCACTGCCAGAGTCTCAGGTCAGTCCAACACCCAAATTCCTGAGGCCAAAATCATTCTTAGAAGATTCCACACATAAGGAGAAAGTCTGAAAACTTCCGACCCATGTTGGAATTGGGCCACCGCAGAACTCCTGAAAACAAAATCAATCCGGCCATGACAATATAAAATCAAAAGAGAGAACCAGAAGCTTAGACGAACCAGCTCTTCATACACAAAAAGTAAACCACAACGACACATAAAGCTCAAAAAAACAAAAAAGAAGCAGAACTAAACTTGAAGGCCCGAGTATCACACAAGAGTCAGAAACTACCAAAGAAATTCACATGTCAAAATCACAGAGAAAAAATAATAACATGAAAAACCAAAATAACATATCCCCACCAAATACCAGTAATCCTCTAGAGGAGCACAATGAGAACCCCCTAGAGACAATGCAGGACATGGAACTCAAAAAAACAATGATGAATATGATAAAAGAATTCAATGAATTTTAAGAACACACAAAAAAGGTAATCATAGAGCTGAAGGAAGATAGGGATAAACTTCTGAATGAATTCAGAAAAGAAGAATCAGAAGCTTAGACGAACCAGCTCTTCATACCCAAAAAGCAAACCACAGAGACGCATAACGTTCAAAAAAAGAAGCAGAACTAAACGTGAAGGTCCGAGTATCACACAAGAGTCAGAAACTACAAAAGAAATTCACATGTCAAAATCACAGAGAAAAAATAATAACATGAAAAACCAAAATAACATAACCCCACCAAAAACCAGTAATACTCTCGAGGAGCACAATGAGTACCCCCTAGAGACAATGCAGAACATGGAACTCAAAAGAACAAAGATGAATATAATGAAAGAATGCAGTGAATTTAAAGAACACACAAACAAGGTAATCATAGAGCTGAAGGAAGATAGGGATAAACTTCTGAATGAATTCAGAAAAGAGCTAGAAATATTGAAGAATACTCAGGCTGAAATAAAGAACGAAGTGA
>NW_008357640.1:400364-401143 GCF_000622305.1 Nannospalax galili
GAGTCAGGGTATTAGTAAGGAAGAAAGGGGGGGAAGTGGGGACACCTCAAGTGGGAAAACCATGATAGAGGGGGAGGCGATACAAGAGAGAAACAATGCCTAGCTAGTCACGAAAACCAGAGGGAACCATATTATTCCTACAATCTACTGACAAATTATACATAAAAGATCAAGAAATATATCTCTAGATAAGGTTTATTTGAGACCAACTGGTCATTACCCGAGATTTATCTGCATGACACATAGTAATTAAAAATGCCAGAATGGTTGAACTAACCTTCTTGGATGTTTAACAGACATACCTTGAGATCTATACTAATTGTGTCAGAGGGATACAAAGGACACTTTTTGCTCCCTGCCCTCCTAGGTCGATTAGTTCCCAGGGACCATGAGCATCTCGCAAATGTCCTGTAATGGTGGTGGATCATCTGACATCTTGATCAAGGAGGCCAAGGTGATCCCACCAGATGGACTTGAACCAGTGTCCAGTCTATAAAGAGGAGGGTCAACACGGAGGAATCATTTCCTCCATGCTTCCAAGAGAAGCTGACAATGGTCGAGCAGGACCTTTGACTTATCTTCACATAGATGGATCTGGTAAAAGAAAGGAGCCAGGGGCTCCTCCCAAGCTCATGGGACCCCTGAAGAACAGATCCTCAAATGACCTCAAAAGTAAAAACAAATCAGTTTATCTGGTCCAATGGTATGTCCTTAAACACCCAAAAGGGAAGTATAACCAAAGATTAAAGGGGCCAATATAATTTCATAAGAGCACACAT
>NW_008357640.1:401811-422478 GCF_000622305.1 Nannospalax galili
AGTAGCCATTTTCCTGGGGACAAGCCAGCCTGGGCGAGGTGTTTGAAGTCCCAAGAAGTGACTAATTTACAGCTAAGCTGATCAAAGATGAACATGGTAAAAGGACCATGCATACCATTTTCCATCACTGACTTGTGCATTGCTTTTAGCGTTTTAAAGCGAAAAGGACTATGCATTCTAAGTTTAGCATTGTCAGCTACTGAACAGCCAGGTGGGATGTGAACTGGAAAGAACTGAGGGGATGGATATGGCAAGGGAGCCAGAGGTTCTCTAGAGAAAGTGTCTCCTGTGAGCAGATTTTGAAACATGGGAAGGAGAGATTCACGGTCAGAAGCAGAGGGCGAGGTATAAGAAGTATATGCCATGGGGAATGCCTAGGGAGAAGGAGACATGGGGAGGGATCCCAAAGTGGGGGCCAACTCCCCCTCTCTAATAGAACTAGAGGCAGGTGGTTGCATTCTCACAGGATGTGCAACAGCAGGAGGGAGCACTGGTATCTTCGAGGCACTCAGAGGAGGTGCTGGCAGCTGAGTATCAGTCTGAGAAGGTTCCTGCTGTTGGGATGTTGTGGAGGGAGGACTGGCAGGGGAGGGACCAGAGGTGGAGGTGTCTGGGCTGCAGAGGAAAGGGGTTCCTCTTCTATTTGGAGACATTGGCAAAGAGCAGACCAGAGAGGGAAATAGAAGACAGGAACATTCTTTCCCTGCATTTGATAATTCTGTACATTTTCTCCTACTCTTTTCCAAGATTCCAAGTCAATAGTTCCCATAGAAGGAAAGGAAGGATTACATTCTACAATAATATCTAAAAAGGCCTTAATCTGAGTTTCTGTATATTTAATTCCTCTAGACTTTAGCATGCATTTAAGAATAGATTGGAAGTGAGACTGGTCTGGAGAAAGGGAATTACCCATATTTATAGTTGCCCCTTACCTATGAACCAGAGTGACAAGGGGATCCCATCAACCAAAGGGGGAAGAATTGCTCTGTCTGCCATGAAACAAAGGTCCGAGAGTGTCCCTGTTTCAGGAGCCAGTTGTCAGGACTCAGGTTTGCTTTGATTAGCGGGGGACCTGCTGGCTTCGGGGCAGAGGGTCTGAGCAGTGACAGACCTGTGTCTTCCCAACAGGATGAGTTATTTTAGAATTCAGATGGTTTTTATACATCCCAAGGAACTAGCAGTATAACAGGACGATTTATTTTAAAATTCAGATGGTTTTCATACATCACAAGGAGCTAGCCGTCACGTGGGATATGGCAGTCACATGCAAAGATTTAGGGTACAAAGAAACAGGACATTTAGTCTGTTAGTTGGCACCAGAAGGATTCTTAAACTTTTACTCAAGGTTATCAATGCCCATCCAGCAATTTACTGGCCATAATGTTTTCTTTCTAAGTGCTAAAAGCGTGGTGAACTTTTAGCTTTTAGCTCAGGAGTAAACCTTTAACCTGGCCTAATCTCTTAGCCAGGGATAACTGAGTTATTTATTTAGGACAAGGAGATGAGGTAAGGGTTGTTGACCAAGACGCTTTCCCACAGAGCAGGGAGCCTGCACTTTTATGACTGGGCCACTTCCTCCTGCCAGCTTAACAGTATTCTGCAAGCCAGCGATTATCAGAACCACTGTTTTCAGTGCCCCTCCCTTTAACAGAGAATACAGCCTGGACCTATAAGTTTTAGTCTCTCCTCACCCTAGGGCCTGGCATCCTGGTTTTCTACAGATGCCCTTGCATCTATGATTTTTCAAGGAAGAGATAGAATCCTACAGATTATAGGAAAAGAACCTGATACCCTCATTTTCCCCTTCCCGTTATCAGATGTGCAATGGCTCTTAAACATCATTTCTCCTTTTCAATTAGCTTAATAGGCTTCCCAGTACAGATTGATAATCACTAGCCCAAACATAAATGGATGTCAGTTATTCCAGTATTTTGCTGGCTCCCACATAGGCTCTTCTGCCACAAACCCATAAAAAATATTACAATAGCCTTTACAGATGGGGAAAAAAAGGAGGCGGCATTGGTATTCCCCTATTACCCCCCCTATGATATATTTTCAACCTCTATGTGATAAATCTCCACAATTTAAAGAGCTTTTTGCCATCTATATGGCTCTTGATAAGATTGATAAACCCTTCAACCTTTATTCTGACAGCATTTACGCTGTTAATTTATTCCCATGGCTAGGTCACTCCTCTGTCAAAATAGATGGCAATACCCCCTCTCACCCTTGCTAATTAAAATTTCTACTGCTACAAAAATGGGTGGCCCCATTATTTGTCCAGTACATCACATCCCACTCCTCCCTCCCAGGTCCTCTTACTGTAGGAAATGCATAGCAGATAAGGTAACCACCACTGGAAAATTCTCCATCAGCATAACAGATGCCCAGCACCTCCACCATGCCACCCACATTAATTTACGAGGGCTCCATCTCAGATTCACCCATATTCCCCTCAAACAACTTAAGCACATTGTTAAAACCTGCTCTTCCTGTGCATCAATGATGCGTACCCCTGCTATACAACAAATGGGCACTAATCCTTGGGCGCTAAAATCTAACGCCCTCTGGCAAATTGATGTAACCCATGTCCCCCAATTCCATAGACATATTATGTATTTGTAACTGTAGGCACGTACTTCCACTTTCTTTGGGCTACTGCCCAAACTGGTGAAAGTTCAAAAAATCTAGTAAATCACATGCTCTCATCCTTTGCCATCATGGGCCTCCCTGCACAACTAAAGATGGATAATGGCCCAGCATTTACCAGCTCCCCACTTAAAAAATTTTGGAAGGCTGGAAAATCACCCATCACACTGGCATCCTATATAACCCACAAGGACAAGCCATTGTGGAAAGGTCACATAAAACCTTAAAAGACCAACTACAAAGACAGGCTCAAACAACGTATTCTCCCAACATTCAATTAACATTAGCTTTGTTTACCCTTAATGCACTCAATGTATATTGAGGGTCTCATGCCCCCCCATCACCCGACACTGGGCCCCAACACACCCCATACCACTCATCATGGTTAGATGGAGGGACCCCCTTGATGGAATCTGGAAAGGACCAGATCAATTACTGACCACAGGAAGAGGATTTGCTTGTGTTTTTCCACAGGATCAACCAAAGCCTATCTGGCCTCCAGTCAGAAATGTCCGGCACCTCCCTGCCCACAAAAAATGGCTCACATGACCATGTCAGAGACAAAGAAAAGGAAGAAGAGGAAACGACACCCGAAATCACACCGGATCACATGGAAAGAGACTTCCACATGGTGGAGACTTCTCGTTGCAGATGCCCCCCCCAAGCAAGCTTCTTTCAGTGTCATTCTCATGGCTGTTTTTACCCTGCTTAACACCAATGCTTTGGCCAGTCTCCCCACTCCCCAATACTATGCTCTGGAGATTTTATGTCAGGGAAACATTTCAAGGAAAAAATTCAAATAATCAGAACTACAGACTGCCCCCTAGTGGGCTGTCAAAAGCCCATAGAAATCATAATATACCCACAAGCTAGCAGATACAAAACTAATGAATATGTTTGCTTTCCTTTCCGACAGACAGATCCATCATGCCTCAAGGAAGTTGATACCTATGGGAGCTGCTGCTATTTCAATCCCTGTAGGTTGGAACTAGGATTAACTGGGGGATATCAGGGTATAACAAGACAGGAAAGACCCATCTACCTAAAGGATAATAAGAATCTCTATGGGAATCATGACTATTCCCTAATATATGTTGCAGATCCATGGGACAATCGCTGGCATGACAGAGTAACAGGAAAATTCTACCCAGGTGTATTCTCTAGCTACCCTACAGCTGACTTTCATATCTCTCGACAGCTTGTACCAGCAGTTAAGCCTGTGCTAACTCATCATAATTTTATTCTACAGGAAAAACAGAGGACCAGATAAGATCAACCATGTCCTGGAGCCAATACATTCAATATGTCGCTAACTTTCTTCTCTTCACCACCCACCCTAATGCTTCTAACTGTTTCTTTTGTGCACCCAGCAATAGACCTTTACTGACAGCAGTACCAGTTAATACCACCCTCGTTACCCAGAAACAAAAAAACATTTCACCCACTCACCTGTTGTGTATACCCTTATTTGAACAACTGGCTAACTATCCAATTTGTATTTCCAGCAAGAATAAGCCTACCCATTACAAATGCCTCACTAACATTACTCTCTCGAGGACAGCATGTATCCCCCCTCCTCTTTCTCTATAGTGCAAAGGAAAAGCCAAACACTGTCTTAACTCCTCTTTGTCCACCTTTTGTGTACCTGTAATGATTACTCCCCAGGAGTACCTATTCGAGGAAGAGGCTGCCTTACTCCTTCACAGCTGCCAGTGGAGAGAAATCTTCATCGCCCAGCTGATTGGACTTGGACTCGTCCTCTCCTTGGGTGCCAGAGGCACTGCAACTGCTACTATTGTACAAACCCATCACCTGTCAGGAGACTTTAGAGACAAGCTTGACCAGGCAATGGCATCCACAACTGACAGCCTTGAGTCTCTTCAATGACAAATGAACTCACTTGCTGGGGTTGTGCTCCAGAACAGAAGAGCACTAGACTTAATAACTGCCAAACATGGGGGGATGTGTGTAGTATTGTGAGAGGAATCCTGTTTTTTCGTAAATGAATCAAATGTTGTTGAGACCAATGTTAATACTCTCAAAAAACTTTGTAATGATCTATTTTCAAGATTTCAACCCACTGAACAATTAAGTTGGTTTAGCAACCCATTGTTTTCATGGCTCCTACTCTTTGTTGGCCCTCTGATCATGCTGTGTGTCATTTTGATGCTTGCTCCCTGTTTCATACAATTTCTTCACCGACAAATTACTACCATTGCAAAAATTACTACCAATCAGGTCATGGTCCATTATCAAACTTTGGATTCTCCTGAGATAGATGAGTTGGCTCTTAAAGCTTTTGATGATGCTTCTCCATTGTAAAACAAAACAGGGGGAGATGTTGGAGGACCCTGCTGCTAAGGTTGCAGTCCACCATGTCCTGATAGCTCTAAGGGGCTCAGCGCTATGTGGAAGGACTCCCTTTCTCAGCAGGGGCCTCCTGCTCTCTGCCTGACTCACCTGGAAAGTGCCACCAAGCATGGATGCCTGATCTTATTTGGAACATGACCTTTGATAGTTACCTGCAATAAAACTGACCCCAGGTTTTTTTCTATATAATAATTAGGCATTGCCCTATAGTCAGATGATAGGATCCCCCTACCACATATAAATAAAGCATACTATGAGCACCTATCAGCTGACGCTTTTACTGCTGCTTCCACACTATATTTTTCCTGACCCCCACTGAATCTGGAGCTGTATCACTGAATCTGCCTCCCCAGAAAGTCTTTTTCTGTGGTGCTCACTGGCTTTCTTGAACCCATTCGATGCTTCTGCTCCCTTTGTCCTCGTGGATTGGTGGCCAATGACCCACAAGGGGAGGGAGAGACCCACAGTGTCACCACTACGATGGGTGGCACAGAGATAACAAACAACAGTAAACATGGTGGGATGTAGGGAGCAGGACCCCTTGTGCATTTATTGCTTATTGCAGTGGAAACTCTGCAGCCACTAGGGAAATCGATGTCGACATTCCTCAGAAAACCATAATGAGCTCCGCTATGATGCAGCTTTCCCATTCTAGGTGGAAGTCCATGGAGATATTGGCAGATCATATTTACTGCTTCAGTATTCCCAGTAGTGAATATATAGAATAGCCTCAGTGTCCATCAGCTGATGAATGATGAGGAAAATTGGTCATATGGGTTTTATCCAGCTTTATGAAGAATGAAGTGTCTTTATTTGGAGAAATGAACTGGAGGTCTTCATGTTAATGAAAATAAACTAGACTTAGAATGACAATTACCATCTGTGCACATATGGAATCGTGATTAAATAACACATGGTATTCTAAATGGAGCTGTTTTCAATGAGAGCAGAGAGGAGGGAAGGAGAAAGGTTACCAGTGCGGGTGAAGTAGGAGTATGATCAAAGCACTTTTATTCATTGGGGAAATGAAAACTAATGCATATTTTCTCATAGAAATAACCAAGATTTTAAAAATTCATATATGTGATATAAAAGTCCAAGGGGAATCATCTGACGAGGAATCATGCTGACAGGAGGAGAAACTGGACAGGGCAACAGATAATAAAAGTTTAAAGTTCCATGTTTCTCCTATATGCGATCTTGAATGAAATGCCCATGTACTTGATATTAGATGAAAAGGGATTATTAGTGTGGAGGGAGGGGACCAGCATTCAGAAAAAATAGGGACAGAGAGGATAGCATGAAGTTGTCAAATATGAATGATGTTCGATGATATCATGAATGAAAATATCACAGTAAATCCCCTTTCTTTAAACTACAAAACATAATAAAGAAAAACGCTTTTAGGAATGTTGGGGAAAACATGACTTGTGTGCTATTTTTCTGCAATAAATTAAAATGTTCACAGCCAGTATAGAAGTCTGTGTAGATGTTCCTGAAAAAGTACACATCAGAGCTGGTATATGATCCAGTGACAACATTTCTGGGTGTGTTTACATAAACAATTAGTGCTTTCATTTAGTAGAGATTCTCTCTCTTTCTCTCTTCTCTCTCTCTCTCTCTCATCTCTGTCTCTACAGGTCAGTTATTCATGTGCCAGGCAAGTGCTCAACCACTGCGCTATATCTGCAGGTGCCTTTTGATCTGTATTTTGAGATGGTATTCAAAGTTCTACAGGCTGCCTTTGTTCTCTCTCTGTATCCCAGGTTAGCCTAGAACTTGTGATCCCTCTGCCTCAGCCACCTGATTAGTTGTGATTACTGCCCTGCAATATCATGATTGTAGGTCAGGTGTCTATTTATATACCATTTCCTTTTCCATTCCTTCATTTAGAACAGGTTACTTTTCTTTCTTTCTGAATTGGCAATATGATTACGAGGCCGTGCTCTATTTTTTATAGATTTATTTATGGTTCCAAATTTGCATTTCGTGAATAGATGTGCCACATTTTCTTATCATTCAGGTTTCAGCTTTATTGAATGATTGACAATATACTCATGTTAAAAAGCCTTCTCTTAACTCAGTTTTCTTTTTCTCATTTCATTCACTGATTATTGACAAGACTTTGGCTTTATTTACAAAATGTATAAACATTAGTATCTCTACTGAAAAATAAAGTAAGTCCACAAAATTCCCAGAATCTCCTGGGGATAGGTGGGTTCTGAAAGACGGCTGTCCACCCAGGGCAGATCGTGACTCTTAGGTGTCCTTGAGTGACTCTCCATGGTGTGTGGGGTCAGCGTCTTCCTGGGATGGTGGACACCAGAGCAGGGGGCTCCCTGGTATCAACTTGGGCTTCTCAGATTGGGAGGCATGAGGCTCAACTGTGCCTTTCCTTGTGTAATGATGCACAGACGGGTGCAGTGTACATCCTGGAGACCCTCAGACAAAGCAGCCTGGGGACAGAGAGGGTGAAAAGAATTTAGGTGCTTGGCCTAGTTTTGGGAACTGGGAGACGGTGAAGGACAAGGCCGACATCATTGTCCATCTCTCTCTCTCTTCTTCTGACTCTCTGTTCTTTGAGCTCAATAATTCCGTTGACAAGGTCAAAGGAGGAGAGGTGGCCCCTGCCCTCTTGAGCCTGGAGAGTTTCACCTGCGCATACATCTCTTTCAAGGGGTCTTCACCAGGAGGGTTCTGCAGAAGGGATTCAGTGAGAGAATGTCTCTAGGTTCCCCTGAGGTCTCATCAGTTCGATTCTACAGGGTAAACAGAGTAATCATGTAAACATTTAAATCAGGCTAGAGCATTCTTAGTGGGTCTCCAGGGGCTTCTGAAGGACTTGAGGTATCTGGCAGCTCCCTTCCTTCAAGTTTGACCTCCAGTAACACAAACCAGTGTTCTGAGAAAGCCTGCTCCTGCCCAGGACCTACTTGCCTGCAGTGTCTCCTGCCTGAAGGAGCTGTTTCATCAGAGTCTATCTGGGAAGACACCTGTCAAAGCCCCCTGGAGATTCAAACTGGCCCTGTCTACTCTCCTTCCCCTTTCTCTGCTCCATTTGCCTAAATCACATGACACTTCTCCAATCTACATTGTTAGCTGGTTGCCTCCTCCTCTTGTTTTGTCCCCAGTGGATGGAGAGCTTGGCTCCCTGCAGCATCTGCAGCCCCTACAGGGGCCTGGTCCAGAGGGAGCTCCAGGGTCTGGGCAAAGGCTCAGACAGTAAAATGATTGCTGACAAGATTGAGGACTGTAGTTTGATCCCCAGCACCCTGCCATGCAATGTCTAGGCAAGGCTGTGATCCTAGCACTGGAGAGGAAGAGAAAGGGGATCCCTGAGATTTGTTGACCATGCAGTCTAGCTATAATACCAAGGTCTAGGTTATTGAGAAGTCTTTCTCAAAAATAAGGTCAAGAGGATTGAGAAAGTCACCCAGTGCCAATGCTGACCCTCCACATATGTGCACACACACACACACACACACACACACACACACAAATACATATGTAAAGAAAAACATAGAAAAAGAGGGTGCCCCTGTGGTGGCTGGGGCAGGGTCACCATGTATAATTTACTTATTTGTCTTACTGTTTCTGTTCTCAATGCAAGATATCAAACCCAGTGCCCTGTATATGGGAGATAATCCCTTTACTACTGCACTATAGTAAATCCAAGGAACCTGACTTCCAGCCTTGTTCTCCACAACTGAGACCTTGGAGGGATGGAGCCTGACTGTCCTGCTGTGGCCTTGTGAACGACCCTCTTACAATGTCAGTATCACTGTGACAAAGGTTAGAGGCACACTGCAGAATCAGATTGTGGAGGCCTCCTCTGACAGCAGAGGTCAGAGCCAAGGTCATCCCTGAAAGGAACTCTAAAGTCAGGGAGAAGACCGCTGTCCTTTATACTTGGAGAAATATACTTGGAGAAACCGAGACCCAGTCAGGAGAGGGATTGGTCATATTCAGCATCCACAGAAGTGGCCACACAAACCCCAAAACTACATCTGGTCCCTGTGAATCTGCCTTTCTAAAGTTCTCTTTTACCATTCTAAGGAACAGGCTTGATGGGGGTGAGCAGATGCTTCTCAAGTCCTCATGGTGGGATGGGAAGGTGAGGGTCTGGTCTCCCCACTCTCCCCCCAGCAAGGCTGCTTCTCTCCCAGCTTGGGACCAAACACCTTTGGGTACATGTATGAGTCCTCCTACAGCCCAACCTCAAAGACTGGAATTCTGGCGGTCTCTGCTGGCATCTCTGTCTGATCTCTGGGCTTCTGGACACAAGCTTAGCTGACACAGTAACTAGGACTAAGATGTGCTGAGTCTTCAGGAAGCTCAGGGATGGAGAAAAGTACCTGGAGAGAAGCCCCTGACACTCACCAGCACTTGAGTTGGGCCTTGTGGTTGGGGTGCTGTTGTCTACAGAGGAACCTGGGAAAGAGGACAAGAGGAAGGGAAGAGGCAGAATCTGATATGGAGACACAGCTGCTGTTCACTCTCTTACATCTGTCCTGTGGCCTACCCAGGAACCTCCTCCTTCCAAGCGGGAACCTAGATTTTCATGAAGGAGGTGGGGTGGGCATTCCAGGAGGGCCTTCTGTGGTCTCCAGCTCTCCTAGGGGTGAATCTCCTGTCTGAGACTTCATATGACCTCTAATCCAATCCTAACCAAGGGAAGTCCTAGAGGCAGGATGCTCAGTTACCATTTGAGCTCAGGGTCCTCATACCTGAAGCTACAGTCTCCACAGGGGCAATGATCCATGACAACAGGTAGGGGTGAATATTAAAAACCATAACACCTCTAAGTCTCACAAACCGATGAGGTCACAGCACTCATGGATAAGTCTGTCCATCACTCCCCATTGTGAGATCTCAAGCTTAGACAGACTGGAGAATTGATTACCCCTTCCTGGGTCAGAAGACAGTGTCCACCCAACTTCATGACTGACACAGTAGGGTCATGTTTTCTCCTGAAGACATGGTGGGATCTGGCTATTTTGAGAGGGAGTGTATGACACTGAGACATCGTAGAGAGAAGGATGAGTGAGGGCCTGAGTTTTTCCTTCTGAGGTGACACATCACTACAGCCTGAATCTGAGGAAATGGTACTTTGTGTCTGGATTCTCAGATTCTGAACCTTCCTTCTCACCTGCCTTTTTTATGTTCCTCCCTTATACTCCAAGCCTTCACCCTAGTCACTATCCATGGGCTCCCCTAGTAGGGTCTGTGAAGATCCTGGGTCCCTAACTGGACTCACTTAGCCCTTCACCTGTGATTGGTATGTCCAGGGCATCACTGGGGACTGCCCACTGGGAGGAGAGTCTCTCTGCACCATAGCTCCTGTGCCAGCCTCCAGTGGAAGCCCTCAGAGGGCCAATTTGGAAGCTGGCTTGAGAAAGATGAGCCTGGGGCTCTCAGCCTGGACTTTGTAGGAGGCTAGTTTCCTTTTCTTTGAACAAAGAAAATCTGTTCTACTTGATGTCAGAGCTGTACTGGAGGGTCAGGATCTCTCTGGGGGTCAGACTAGGTTCTGGTTGTATTATCAGAAAGGGCGGCTAGGACAACCCTGTAGGCCAAATGTAATGGTGGTTGAGGATCTTGTTCCTACCATATATATGTCCCCTCCATCCTGCCCTGCAGACGTCATGGTCTCTCGCTCTGTGGGACTCTGGCTCAGGAACAAAGAGGTCCCTTCAGACTTCCTCCCAGCTGGAATCACCAGACAGTCACAGAACTCATGGCAAAAAACTTCAAAAATGATGCCATGAAAAATGGGGTTTCCTACCTGAGATATGTATTTCCAGGGGTTCACTGGATTCTGACCATTTCTGTGGGTCTGTCTTGTTATAGCCATAACATCTGAAGTTCTCTTGCTGCTGGAAATCAAAGAACCCAAAGTGAACAGAGACTGGGATTTCCATAGAGGTGAATTCTGTGAGTCCAAGGACATGGAGAGATTCTGTTCTCCTTCTTCAGTCAGAATGAGCCTGTCATATCCTTCTTGTGACACACAATGGAGGGTCAGGTTCTGTATTGAGGTCACCACAGGGGTGGGCAGAGCCAGCAGCTGTGGTTTACTGTTGTAGATTCCTAGGACAGAACAAGGCAGCATGCTAATGAACTCTCATCTCCCCCATTATCTCCTAGGGCTGGATGGTGAGAACAGGCAGTGTATGATCAGGCCGCTTTTCCTGAGGCCAAGCCTGGGTATGGGAACCTCACCTATGATCACCACCTCCAGTGTGCCACTACACAGTGTAGCCTGCAGGTCTGTAATAGTAATAACAATATCACTCTCCATATTGCTCTCACAATGGAAGGAAGAAGGGCCTAATTCCTAGGCTCCAGTGGGGTCTATGGGTTCCACAGGACTGGGATTCCTTCTTTATGCAGATCATCTATTTGTACCTCCATGGCCCCCTGACACCAGATGGTCACCTTGAGGTGACCACAGAGAATGGTTCAACCCAGATGGTGGGTTTTTGGAGGGTCCCTGCAAGGAATTAGGTGAGGAGGAGGGGTCTGTTTAATGGTGACACAGTGAAGATCACACTTAGATATGACATTTAAGCAGGATCCTGAATTTCAGGAGGAACAGGGAAGCCATGAGACTGATCTTGCTCTTGGACTCCTGGGTTTTGCTCTCATTCTCTACCTTGGATTTTGTGTCTTGGGGTCACCGTGTCCCATACCCAGTGTCAGTGGTGTCCAGAGCCCTCTCTCCACTCACACTTCATACGGGAGGGTGGCACCTGGGAACCAAAGTCAGGTAATTCTTGGGCAAGGTCTGGGACTCCTGAACTGAGTCCATGAGCTCCAGGAGGTTACTGGGGTCTCTCCAGACCTTGGTTCCTCAGGTGAGAAACATAGCATCTGATCCTCCATCTGGCTGAGTGTCACAGAGCATGCAGAGAACAGGGTCTGTGACTGCCCAGTAGACTGTATATACTGTGAGTTCAGGGTCCAGGAGATGGCCTGTGGTCCCACCTTATTGAGACTGACTTTCTTACTGCTTCCCTGAGACACACTGGAGGAAGATAATCCCTCCTTTAATGACTACGGCCCTGTGCCAGCCTTTGCCACTGAGTTTGCTTGTATATAATCTTAGGAGAAGAGGCAGGGTGGTAAATGGACTCTCACAGCCCACACTGTCTACCTGGCTAGGCTGTGAGGGAGGACGTCTCTGAAAGCAGACTCCTTTCGTGAGAGTGAGGCCTAGGGTTGGACCCCTGAGTGTCTTCTCAACTGTCACCACCAGCTCCAGTGAGTCACTGTGCTCTGACTGGCCAGCACGGGTTCTGTAGGAACAGTCATATAGGCCTGCATGTTGCCTTTCAATGGATGGGATGAACCAATGTGCCCTGTTCCCAGGGTACAGTGGGGTTTGTTGCTACCAGGAATCTTTTTGTCCTCCTTTATCAAGATAGTATTCCAAGGCCCCTGTCGTAACCTCACATGAGATAGTCAACTGGGTCCCTTGGGGACAATAGAGCCTGGCAAACAACCAAGCACTCAAACAGAAAAAACAAGCAAGTTCTGACTGCAGAGTTTATTCAGAATTTTCATTACAAGAATATTTAAGGTGGCATGCCCACTCTCTGTCAGGGTAGCAGCACCCCTGCCCCAGCGTCTGATGACTTTCTGTGACCTGTGTGCTCAGTATGTCACATGAACATCGTATTCCTTCCCAATTAACTTCATTTGTACTTGTCTCTGACACGATCACATGGTGAAATGCTCCTTGGAAATCATTCAGACCTGCACTTGGGGCTTTGAGCTCAGTCATATTCATCCTCCACACAGGCATCAGTCCCAGGAGGAAGAGGCCCTGCCACCTACTGATGGAATAATCTCCATGTGACATACTTGCCTTAGAGGATGGAGGCGTCATTACATGGCATCACATCAGTGCTCCCTGATGTCCCTGACTCACATCTTCACCACAGTAGTACAGCTTGTCTGTGTTGGAAAGCCCCTCAGCAGGAGTGTGACCATACCTGTCTTCCATCCTTGTCCTGTGGTCACCTCATTTATGGTTCACTGTTCGTGCATCACAGTCACTGAGCACACAACACTGATGGGATAATCCTGTCATCCTACATGTCTATCAGAGCCCATCCCTCTGAAGATTGCTCCTCTTGCTGCACAGGAACAGGCTCATTGTGGGAAACAGTTTTCTCTCTTGTCATCCATCCTTAGTGTTGAGCAGATTCTATGTGTCTGGGTCTTGAGGGTGGGGCTCTCTGGGTTTTTGTGTGATTTATACCTTGGCAGGCACAGGGCACCTTCAGTGTTTGGTTGGTTCAGGCCCTGAGTGATTTCCTGTCCCTCTCCCAGGGACTGTAGAGCCAGATGATTTTTTGCTTTCATCATGAGAAGTCTAGCAAGCCACCACAGTCCAGAGTCTCACTTCCTTAATTCCCAGCACTATGGGAATGAGCAAATGCAAAGTCTCTTACCAGTTTCTTAGGAAAGTCCATCATGGCCAGGGACTGCAGAGTTATGGCCCATCATCAGTTGTTCCTCTTTCTACACTGAGCTCAAGTTGTTTCATATTGCAGATGAACGGCTACATAGGGTCTCAGATAAAGCTGCTCTTCCCCATGAGATCAGATTCCATTTTCAATGTTGGGGATTTGTCCCAGGGACATGAGGGACATTCCCAGTAACTACCCCTCAGTGACATTTCCAGACTGTTTCCCATGACCAAGGCTTACTGGCTGAGTCTCAGACTGTGATTTGCTGTGTCCTGGAATCCAGCGGTCATTGAAAAAATGTTGTTCTGTTGAGTAAGATGCTCCAGCCTGGGCTTCACATTGGGGTCTCTCTTGTTCTGCCTTAAGTCAAGAAGTAGTATTTTGTTTGGTAAAGTTGAATATGAGGTCCTCTGTGTATTCCATAGGACATCTACATCCCGTGGTTCACAAGTGCTGCATCTCGAGTGTTTAGATCCTTGCCAGGTCACACGATGTTTCCTGTCTGTTCAGGGAGCAATGTCGAAGGTGAGGAGAAGAGCTGCAGGGTGGGTAACACAGCAGTTTCGCTGGACAGGGAGTCCAGAGACCAGCGACCTTATCCTGGGCCATGCATGAAGGTCCTGCATTATCAAAGGCCCCAGAGAGTGCCAAGGGAACCCAGAGCTGAGAGATCAGGCTGTGGTTACCCTTGAGAAACCCCCTATCCTTACCCTAAATTGAATGCTACCACAGTCATGGAAAGTTCATGTTCAATACTTCCTTCAGCTCATCCCAAATGAACCTGATCACTCACCAGCATGTCCAGCAGATGTTCTATGAGTTATAGGTATGGTGGTGTGCACAGATCTCTGGAGGTCCGTCATATGGCACACATGCATTGTGTTTCTCCTGTGATTTCATTTCTTTACTCCCACTTGTACTCCAGTGTGAAAACAACATCACTACACCACACACTGAAAACCTGCCATGAGGATGTGTCCTAATTGTTCTCAGTTTAGGAAACAAAGTGAACACAAACCATTTTATCTGTGTTAATGATGGAGGTGTCAATTACATAGATTTTGATACTAGTTTTAGAATGTAGATGTGTATGAGATTCATCAAGTTGCACAGCTGAAAATATGCTTTATTTATCTATCAGGACTAGGGTCTGCTTTGCTCAGCGTGAACCTTGCTTCTGGGGCAGAGAGTCTGTATCATCAACAGAGTAATGACACAGGGAATTGTGCCTTTCACAACAAATGATTTATTTTGAAATTTAGTGGGTTTTTATACATTATAAACAACTGGCAATCATGTGTGGTTTGTTAGTCACATAGAAAGATTTAGAGAACAAAGAAACAGGACATACAGCCTTTCAGATGGCATCAGCAGGATACTTGTAGTTTACTCAAGTTTACAAATTTCTCTCTGGCAATTTATCGGTCTGAGTGTTTTTTACTTAGGGCAAAAGCCTAGCAAACTTTTGTATTTTACCTCTGTAGTAAACCTTTAACCCTGACCAGTCTCTTAGCTAATTATTGCTGAGTTATTTGTTCAGGACAGGGAGATGAGCTAAGGGGTGTTGACCAAGATGCCTTCCCACAGAGCAAGGATCCTAAACTTTTCTCTTGCTAGCCCTGAAGTGTTCTACAAGACAGGGATATCAGAGCTGCTGTTTTGAGTGACTCTCTCTTTTTCAGGTAACATAGCCTGGACTTACAAAATTTTAGGCTCATCCTACTCTAGGGCATGCAATCCTGGTTTCCTACATCTCCTCCCTTTTTTAAAAAAAATAAGAAGGAAGTGGTCATAGATGCACAGTATTGCTGATTGAAACTATAATATAGAGCATCACTATTTGTGCTTCTACAACAAGTATGCCAATCAATATTGGGCCGTAGAATGGGCCCAAGAATGGAGTAAGCCATTGGAGCCACTTTGGCCAAGCTATATTCAGACATCTTACCAATTTCCTTTTGTAAATCATTAATCTGTTGGTCTATAGTATGTGAAAAATCAGACAAATTAAAACAACACGTTCCTGGAAATTGTCACATCCCCTGTCATTTTTTAACAGTAAATAATCTATAGTAGCTCTATTGTGTAACACAGGAGTTCTTAGTTCTCTAATTACCTGATTAATTTCCCCTAGTATTTTTGCACTTATATTTGCTGTTTTACTAGTTATTCATGCAAGTTGAGATATCTCCTTTTGCATTCCAGTTACCAAGCCTGGTATTAATCAGTGGTTACAGTGAAGACCGTTCAAAGGATTAGATCAGCAAAAGTGGCACAGCTACTTTTGTGGGGACCAGGGAGAGCTATGAAAGCTGGGCTGGGCTGTCCTTGGTCCCCACTCCTGGGGTTGTAGAACAAAGAAGCTGTTTTGGGAAACTTTAACTGAGGAGTTCTCGTCTAGCATGGAGCAGGAATGTATTCTAAATTAGTCCCTGGTAGGGGCTTTCACAGTCATATAGGCTGCTCATTCAGGGGATTCTGTAAACACTTTTGGAGACAACAGTTAATTATACATAGGTCAAGGATGGGATGGGAAGACAAGCTGCTCAGTTCAGTCCTCATTTCAGGTGTCCAGGTCCATGGAGTTCTGAGGTCTCATTCTCTGCTTTCTCCAGGGTCAGTGTGGCCATCTTTGCTGTGGGTGGCTTGGTTGAACTGTCTGATGGATCGAGTGGTTCCCATCCAGGGGAGGACTCATTTTCTGGAAAGACACAAGCATACCATCTTCCCACTGTTAGTAAAGGAGCTTGAGTTTTACTCTAGAGATCTGGTTCATGGTCCCTCCAAAGCACTCGTGGCAATGGCTAGGGACAGTTAGTCCCTTCCAGTGCTTGGCCTTTGGGGAAATTCCTTAATCATTTGGCATAAAAATGTTAGTAAAGACCTGTGTAATAAGAAATGAGGATTCTTGCCAGACGTGGTGGGACACACCTTTAATCCCAGCACTTGGGAAGCAGAGGCAGGTGGATCTTTATGAGTTCGAGGCCAGCGTGGTCTACATAGTGAGCTCTAGGGCAGCTGTGACTACGAGGAGACCCTGTCTCAAAAAATACAAAAAAAAAAGAAAAAAAAGAAATAATGATTCTCTTCTCCCAGGTATAAGTGATTCCCCCATTTTTATTTTATTTCATCTTTGAGACTTTTGTGTTGACTCTCTATTACTGCTTGTTCTGTGGGGTTGTAAGGAATGCCAGTGGTATGTGAAATACCCTGTTTGGCAAAATTGTTAAAAAATTTTACTAGCATAAGAATGCCCATTATCTGTTTGGCAAAATTGTTAAAATATTTTACTAGCATACGAATGCCCATTATCTGTTTTTATTTGATCAGGTATTCCTAAAATTGAAAATGTTTGAATAAGATATCTAAATAAATTTTTTGTTGTCTCTCCTGTATGAGCCATGGCATTTTAAGCAAAGGAATAAGTATCTACTGTACAGAGAACAAACTTCCGATTTCCAAACTCAGTTAAATGAGTTATATCAGTTGGCAAATGATATTGGGAAGTTGGCTATGAGGACTGACTGTAGACATCAGACCTAACGAAGAAGTGGAGCACATTGAGGACATTGTTTAACTATAAATTTTGCTTGATTCTTAATAAGATGAGGATATAAAGCTTTTAACATTTTGACTGGCTGATGAAGGAGTTGGTGCCTGCATAGGGGAGTTGTAATATTTAATTGTTTGGTTAGGTTATTTGTTTGTTGGTTTAAGGAAGCTAATGGACCAGAGAGTCCAATATTGGAGTTTATATGAGTCACTAAAGATGGGTGCTCTCTTTGGCGAATTTTATTTTTTAGAGATAAGAATAACATTCCAATAGGTTCTCCAGGTTTTTTGTTGTAAAAATGTTATTTCTAATTTTAAAAGTGCCTGGGTGGCATATTCAGGCTTTCTATAGATATTTAAAGGTTGAGGAAAGAGTATAAAGCTCTTGAGAACAGCATAAATTTCTAAATATTGTGCAGAAGCAGGAACAGGCTTTGACCAACAAATGTTTTGTTTTCTTTGAAGCTGTTGTAAAGTAGTAGCTTTTTTTTTTTAATTTGTTCGTTCCATTTATTTTAACAGAACGTCTGCCCCTGGGAGAGGTGACTGTGAAGTGATAGTGGAGGTTGGGACAGGGTGTCATATCATGTATGTATAGTCAGGAAACAAACTGCTTCCAAATCAAACCAAGCTCACCAAACAGAACTGTTTTCTTTGGACTGTCCTATCTGGTTCCAGGAGGCAAAATTCCTAGTTTTGGGTTAAATTATTTTGTTATGGGTAAGGGAAACCATAAAAGTAAAATTTGTATAATATAGGGAAATGCAAAAGGACATTCTTTAGTAGTTGTCAGAAACTTTAACACTTGTTTGCAACCTTAATTCCATACTGTGAATAGATATCTAGCACAAGTCAGAGAAGTAGAGTGAAAAAAATTGTTTTTTGCTGTAACAGTAATTTTTATAACAACAACAACCACCTTGTACTTCTATGAAACTAAATAGATCTTTAACAAGCTTGCTTAAACATTCCTAGTGTTCCTTCCATTCTGAAAATATCCAGCCATCTTAATCGTACTAACTTTGACCTTCCAATTCTTTATGTTTTCTTAAACATGCTCATTAATTTTTTGATATGCAGAGGCATAACATTTATAATCAAATCCATGATTTGTTGTGAGAATACAACAAGCAACCAATATTTAGTCCTTCTTACCTATAGACAAAGAAACAACCATTTTAAACATACCAGTATAATATAAACTTGGTAAAGTCATGGAACTTGATGTATTTGTTTATTGGCTAAAAAGAGACCAGAGAAGTAAAATGGTTAAGATTTTTCCTGGAGTAGAAGTAACTATTACTTAAAATTAGGACACTTTTTAAGCAATAAGAACCACATTATAGAAGAAGAATTAAGTATTAAAAAGGAAAAATTTTCACTCAGAAAAAATATTTTTAAGGACTATACGTTTATATAGACTGGATACAAACAAAATGGATACTTTAAAACCTTTTGAGAATAAACCAGAACCAAAAAGGCTCTCAGCAAATATGATTTTTTATGTAACCCAAGACCTAGAGGCACTGTTGAATAGATTTCACAATGATCAGGGTACACAATTTTAAAATGCCTTGGAATGCAAATTTTTACCTGTGTATTTTAATTAGGTATGCCAAAAGTAAAACCAATAACTTTGTGCACAATAAAAGGAATGAAAAAGGAAAACTTTGAAGTGACCACATTTTAAAATTGTCTTTACACAAATGATATATAAGGACAAATATCATAGACAATTCTGACAGACTTACATTAAATTTCAGCACATAGAAACATACAGAAACATCTAATATAATTTTCAACAACATAAAAATGATTGTCAGGTATATATGATACAATTCCATGAAAATTAGGTGTACCTAAAATGCATTACCTAATAAGTGTGATTATGATGAATTTTGTAAGATCTTCTGAAAGCAGGTATAGCTGGACTCAAGAAGAAAGCAGCAGTTTGGCTTTAGAAGAGAGTGCTTCATACCATTATTTTACTAAAAGATCATAGAATCTGATAAAAACATAAAAGATAAGGTAATTACTTAACATAACCTGTGTTTACATTGAATTGTAGAGTCAGGTGAACTTAGTAAGCTAAAACTTCAAGGTGGCAGTTTCTCAGAAAATAGAAAAACTGGAAATGAATTTGTAGTGAGTGGAAGAACTTAAAACATTTTTTTAAATATAAAGACAACAAAGAGCTAAACAAAATAAAACTAGCAGAGAGGAATAGAATTTGAAGGGACAGGAAAAATAATGAAGTTCAGGTGTTAGGAATGGTTGTAATTTTTCTGAAAGAGAAGAACAAAAGCTGTAGGGGCTACAGGCAGCTTCAAAGCTGGGGTGTGGCAGCATTGGCAGAGGCCTGTGGCATGAGAGTGTGCAGGTGGCTGCACCAGCAGCAGGAGACAGTGCACACTGATGGGCTGCCCTCAGGAATGTGAACTCTGCTAGCATGATCTGGCAGGAATTGTAGGGACCCTTTGGAGCATCCCAGAAAACAGACTTGGAGGGAGGTGGAGGTGAAAGAAATTGAGCCCTGGGAGAACAAGGAGGCATGGGGGAGCAGAAGAAGGGGAGGAAGAGAGAGAGTTGGTGTATTCTACAGCTGGAGGAATGGGAGGAGGGGACTCTGTGGGGGGAAGCAACTCTTCTTTATCTTAATGAGAGGAAGGCAAACAACCAGTGGGTGCTCCTCATTTGTGACAGCAGCACTGTCCAGTTTTTATTCCTCTTTTCCATGTTTCTAAACTACTGGTTCCTTCTTTCAGGAATGGTGCATTGCAATTCTATATACTATCTAAAAAGGCCTTATTCTGAGCTCCTGTACATTTAATACCTCTAGACTTTAGCATGCATTTAAGAATAGGTTGAAAGTGAAACTGGTCATGAGAAAGTGATTACCAATAACTATGACTACCCCTTACCTATAAACCAGCTGTGACAAGAGGATCCAACCAGCCTAACAGGGGAGGTTGGCTCTGTCCTCAGCAGAGGTCCCAGAAAGTCTCTGTACCTGGCACCAGTTATCAGGACTTGGGTTTGCTTTGCTCAGCAGCAATACTGCTTCTGGGGTAGAGAGATTGTACAGGGAACAGAATAAATACTCTGGGACTTGTGCTATTCACAACAAGCTATTTATTACAAAATTCAGAGGGTTTTTATACACCATAAGAAACTGGCAGTCATGTGTTGGCAGTCACATACAATGATTTACGGTGCAAAGAAACAGGACATATAGCCTTTCAGTTTGTGTCAGCAGGACAGTTAGACTTTTACTCAAGGTTACCAATATCTGTCTGGTAATATATTGGAAACAATGTTTCCTTTATTAGGGCTGATAGCATGGTAAACTTTTAGCTTTTAGCTCAGGAGTAAACCTTTAACCTGGCCTAATCTCTTAGCTAATGACAGCTGGGTTATTGTTTCAGGACAAGGGAGATGAGCTAAGGGCTGTTGACCAAGATGCTTTAATGCCAAGCAAGGGGCCTAAATTTTGAACTATCTGCTTTTCTCTTTCTAGTCTTGCAGTGTTCTGCAAGACAGGAATATCAGAGCTGCTGTTTTTGGTGCTCCTCCCTTTAGCAGAGAACATAGCCTGGACTTAAAAAGTTTGAGGCTCATC
>NW_008357640.1:422800-424641 GCF_000622305.1 Nannospalax galili
ATGGTCTATAGTATGAGAAAAATCTGAGAAATTAAAACAACACATTACTGGAAATTGTTCACATCCCATGTGATTTTTTTAACAGTAGATAATCTACAGTAGCTCTATTTTGTAGCTACGCAAGTTTACATATATCCTTTTTCATTCCAGCTACCAAGCCAGATATCAATTAGAAGTTATTTTGAAGATCTTTCAGAAGATTAGATCAGCAAAGCTGGCACAGATACTTGTTTGGGGTTCAGTGCTAGCTATAAAACCTGGGCTGGGCTGTCCTTGCCCCTGAACTCCTGCAGTTGTAGAACAAAGAATGTGTTTTAGTTTTTAGGGCTAGCTCAGAATTGGGGTGTGAGGAGAGTAGAGAGTAGGATGTTCAGCTTTCTGCAGTTGTGACATTTTATCAGTCCCAAGATAGGGGTGTAACTATTAATAGTGGGACAGAAGTGAGGCATTTGTCTCTCAGAACCTTTAAGTGAGAAGGAATTCTCAGGTAGCATGGAGCAGGAACATAGTCTAAATTGGTCTCAGGTAGTGGCTTGGGGAGTCATACAGGCTGCACAGTCAGGGGATTCTGTAAACATTTTGGAGACAACAGTAAATTAAGCATATTGCAAGGAGGGGACAGGAAAGTGAGCTAGTCATTTCAGTCCTCATTGCTGGTGTCCAGGTCCATGGAAGTTGAGGCTTCTTCTTCTGGAGTCTCCTTCCTGCTTTCCAGGGGTCAGTGCAGCCATCTTTGCTGTGGCAGGCTCAGTTGAGCTGTCTGATATAGCTGAGTAGTGCCTATCTGGGGAAGGGGATAATTCATCTTCCTGAAAGACACAAGCATACCCTTGCTCCATTGTTAGTAAAGGATCTTGAGTTTTACTCCAGAGATGTGATTCATGATCCCCCCAAAGCACCTGTGGCAAGGGGTGTTGAACAGTTTGTCCTGACAATGCTTGGCCTTTGGAGAAAAAAGTAGAGACCTGTGCAATAAGAAATGAGGATTCTGTAATGTTATCCCAGGTATAGGCGATTCTCCCATTTTCATTTTATTCCTATCTGTTATTGCTTATCCTGTGGGGTTGTAAGGAATGCCAGGTCTATGTGTCATACCTGAAGTTTGGCAAAATTGTTAAAAATTTTAGTAGTATAGGAAGGCCCATGATCTGTTTTTATTTGATGAGGTATTCCTAAAATTTAAATTTTCATATAAGGGGTTTAACTACATCCTTTGTTGTCTCTCCTGTATGAGCCATGGCATTTAAAACCAAGTGTCGGGACTCAGGTTTGATTTGCTCAGCAGGGCACCTACTGGCTTCAGGACAGAGAGACTTGATTGGTGACAGAGTCTTGGACCCTAGGACTTGTGTCTTTTCAACAAGCAGTTTATTTCAAAGTTCAGATGAGTTTTATACATCCCAAGGACATGGCAGTCATGTGGGATATGGTAGTCACATACAAAGACAGGGTACAAAGAAACAGGACATGTAGTCTGTTAGTTGGCACCAGAAGGATGCAAAAACTTTGCCTCAACGTTATCAATGGCCATCCTGCAATTTATTGGCCATAATGTTTTCTTTCTTAGAATTAAAAGCATGGTAAACTTTTAGTTTTTAGCTCATGAGTCAACCTTTAACCTGGCCTAATCTCTTAGCTAAGGATAGCTGAGTTATTTGTTCAGGACAAGGAGATGAGCTAAGGGTTGGTGACCAAGATGCTATCCCACAGAGCAGGGAGCCTGCACTTATGACCAGGCTGCTTCCTCCTGCCAGCCCAACAGTGTTCTGCAAGGCAGGGATTATCAGAGCCACTGTTTTCAGTGCCCCTCCCTTTAGCAGAGAATGCAGCCTGGACCTATA
>NW_008357640.1:424656-429635 GCF_000622305.1 Nannospalax galili
CCATTGAGGACGCTGTTTAACTATAAATTGAGCTTAATTATTAGAAAGGTGAGGATATAAAGCTTTTAAAATTTTGTCTAGCTGATGAAGGAGTTGATGACTACATAAAAGAGTCATAACATTTACTTGTTTGGTTAGGTTATCTGTTTGTTGATTTAAGGAACCTAATGGCCCAGGCAGTCCAGTATTGGAGCATATATGAGTCAATAAAAAGAGTGCTCTCTCTGTCAAATTTTAGTTTTTAGAGATAAGAATAACATTCAAATATGTTCTCCTGGTTTATGTTGTAAAAATGCTGTTTCTAATTTTAAAAGTGCCTGGGTGGCATATTCAGAATTTGTATGAATATTTAAAGGTTGAGAAAGGAGCATGAAGCTCTGGAGAATATCATTGAGTTCTGAATATTGGCCAGAAGCAGGAACAGGCATTTCCCAAGAATGAGAAATGTTTTGTTTTGTTTGAAGCTGGTGTAAAATAGTAGCTATTTTTTCTTTGTTAGTTCCATTTGTAAACAAAACTTCTGCCCCTGTGAGAGTTCACTGTGATGTAATAGTTGGGGTATGGGGCGGGGTGGGTATTATCACATACCTATAGTCAGGAAACAGAGTGCTTCAAATTCCAAACAAGTTCAGAATACGGAACTATTCTCTTCTGAGTGTCCCATCTGTTTCCTGCAGGCAAAACCATATTTTTGAGTTAAATTATTTTGTTATGGGTAAGGGAAAACATTGAAAGTAAAATTTGTGTAATACAGAGAAATGCAAAAGAACATTCTAGTAGTTGTAGGTAACTTTAACACTTGTTTGCATCCACTTAATTCAAGACTTTGAATAGATGTGTAGCACAAGTCAGAGAAGTAGACTGAAAATTTTTATTCTTGTTGTAACAGTAATTATTATAAGAACAACAACCACCTTGTACTTCTATAAACTTACTCAGACCTTTAACAAACTTGCTTAAGCATTCTTATTATTCCTTCCAGTCTGGAAATATCCAGCCATCTTAATCTTACTAACTTTGACCTTCTAACTCTTTATCTTTTCTTAAACATTCTCATCATTTTCTGATATTCTGAGTCATAACATTTACAAACTCATGATTTGTTGTGAGAATCCATCAAATAACCAATGTTTAGTCCTCCATACCTTTAGATACAGGAACAACCATTTTAAACATATCAGTACAATATAAGCTTGGTAAACTCATGGACCTTGATGTATTTGTTTATTGGCTATAAAGAGACAATAGTGATAGAATAGGTAACATTTTTCCTGGAGTAGAAGAAATTATTATTTAAAATTAGTATATTTTTAAGCAATAAAAACCATAGTATAGAAAAAGAATTAAGTATTAAAGAGAAAACATTTTGACCTGGAAAAGTATTTTAAGTTAATTTAACAAGTTTAGTTTGTGTGGGGTTTTAATTTTTAAGTCAATTTGATACCAAGTGAATTATAGTTAAGGAATATAAGTTTATGTAGACCACGTACAAACAAAATGGACATCTTAAAATCTTTTGAAAATAAACTAGAACAAACAGGTACTTAGCAAGTAGTATTTTTACATAACCTGAGACCTAGAGACACTGTTTAATAGATTTCAAAATGATTAGGGTACCCATGTTTGAAAGGAGTTTGAATGTAAATTTGTACCTGTGTATTTTAATTAGGCATGCCAAAAATAAAACCAATAATTTTTTGCAAAATAAAAAGCATGAAAAAGGAAAAATTTGAAGAGGCCAAACTTTAAAATTGTGTTGACATAAATGATATATGAGGGCAATCATCATAGACGTATATGACATTCTTATGTGAGATCTCAATATATAGAAACATATAGCAACACATGCCATAATTTTAAACAACATAAAAATGATTGTCAGACATATATGACACAGTTACATGAAACTAGATGCACCTAAAATGTGTTACTTAAGTTTTATTATAATGAATTTTGTAAGATCTTCTGAAAGCAGGCATAGCTGGTGTCAAGAGGAAAGCAGAAGTTTGGCTTTAGAAGACAGTGCCACACACATTATTTTACTAGAAGAACATGGAATCTGAGTTAAACATAAATATAATGTAATTAGTTAACATAACCTGTGTTTTCATTGAATTGTAGGGTCCTAGTTGAACTTAATTAGCTAAAACTTGAAGGTTGGTGGTTTCTCAGAATACAGAAAACCTGGAAATGAACTTGTAGCAAGTAAAAAATCTTAAAACAACTTTTTTTCATGCAGGTAACAAACAGCTGAATGCAATAAAAAAACAGAGAGGAATAGAGTTGGAAGGGACAGGAAATACTAATTGTGTTAGTCAGGATTCTCCAAAGAAACAGAACCAGTAGAATGAATGAATGAATATATATATATATGGAGAGAGAGAGAGAGAGAGAGAGAGAGAGATTTATCAGCTTAGCTCACAGGATAGAGTCCACGTAGTCCAACAATGGCTGCACCACATTGGAGAGGCTGAGAATCCAGAGTCATTCAGCCCATAAGGCTGGATGTCTCAGTAGTCCCAATCTGGTGCTGAAGGTCTGACGAATTCCAAAGGATCAGCTAGTCCTCAGTCTGCAGGAGCAAGACGAACTCACCAGCAAGAGAGAAGGCAAGCATCAAAAAGCCTGGCATTCTCCTCTGTCTTGGCCTTTAATATGGGCTGCCATCAGAAGGTAACACCCACATTTAGGGTGTGTCTTCCACCTTCAGATGATCCAATCAAGGATATCTCACTCATTTTACTTAATCCCAGATACAGTCAAGCTGACACCCAGGATTACCCATCACAAGTCCACCCCTTGTCAACTTGACACCCAACAGCAACTCTCTCTATATCATGCTTAATTTTCAAATGAAAACAATGTTGAGGTCATAATTTCACCTAACATGATATAACTATCCCATCATACAATAACCAATACATTATATATCTTAGATTAGGTGATAAGGTCTTCGAGGAGTGCTTAGTCCTTTAGTGTCTCATAACCCAATATAATCATATAGGTTCACAACACTTAACCACTTAACACTTATGTCAATTACACATTCAAAAAAGAATAACTCAAGTATCTGCTTAACATATATGTATATATGCACAAGCCTATTAATAACCAAATAGGACAAAAATACTCATGTCAATTACAATCTACTTTTCTGGAACTGGTCATGTGGCCTAAGTTGGTATTTGTAACTACCTTCCTCTACTACACATTCTGTATTTCCTCCACCATCAACAAGCACCTGTGCAGGTCTTGCCTCTGTCCCTGGAGGAGTGACAGGTCTGGGCCATTTGTTGTTCTGTCTGGATGAGGTTGTTGCAGTTTCCCATTGACCTTAATCACAGGACATGGTAACACCAAAAGTCACCCTAAGGAATTTCCTGCCTTCCAGATATAATCTTCATGACCTCCATTGTGAAGAACCAGTCCAATTTCCCCCTGGTAGTCTGGGTCAATCACCCCTCCTAATACTGTTATTCCTTTCTTAGCCTGCTGACTTAAGGGCATCAGAAGCCCAAGTGTCCAGGGGGAAGTCTTAGCTTCCAGTTCAACAGAATGTTTGTTGTCTCTCCTGGCAGAATCACACCCTCCTCTGTAACCAAAACATCCAAACCAGTAGAGTGTAAAGTCGAAGGTACAGGAAGAAAAAATTTTCATAGTGGATCACCAGGAGTGATAGATAGTGAGTGGAATCATTCCCACTTCCACCCCTTGATTCCTGGACTCGTGAATCCTGGCTATAGGAGAAACTTTACCATATATTGGAGACTGATTCAAAGCATACACTGCCTTCTGGAGGACCCTGCCCCAGCCCTCCAGGCAATTGTCACCTAGTTGGCGCTGTAACTGTGTCTTTAAGAGACCATTCCATCATTCTATCAAGCCAGCTGATACAGGATGGTGGGGAACATGGTAAGACCAGTGGATTTCATGACCTTGAGCCCTCTGCCGTACTTCTTTGGCTGTGGAGTGAGTTCCCTGGTCAGAAGCGATGCTGTTTGGAATACCGTGATGATGGATAAGGCATTCTGTAAATCCCTGGATAGTAGTTTTGGAAGAAGCATTACATACAGGAAAGGCAAATCCATAACCAGAATAAGTGTCTGTTTCACCACTGCTGTCACGAAACCCTCTGTCCAATATCAACTTGGGGAGGAAAGGGTTTATTTAGCTTACATTTCCTGGGTCACACTTCATCCGGGAGCCCAAGGTAAGAACTCAGGGCAGGAATCTGGAGGCAGGATCTAGAGCACAGGCCATGGAGGAATGCTAGTAACTGGCTTGCTCTTCACAAGAGGTGAGTTAGGAGATTCAAATGGGTTTCTCTCCATAATTGTTTCAAATAGTCAACAACATGGATTTTCAGTGCTCTCCATGCTGTCTGAAGACTCTGACTCAGAGAGCCTGCTCCAAATACCAACAATCCCATTAAAGAAATTCATCCTTTAAATTCTGTTTCTCTAGAACCACTCCTAGTACCACAATCTGTATTAGTCAGGGTCCTCCAAAGAAACAGAACCAGTAGAATGAATATATATGTATAGAGATTTATCAGCTTAGCTTACAGGATAGAGTCCAAGTAGTCCAACAATGGCTTCACTACACTGGAGAGGCTGAGAATCCATACCTGTTCAGTCCACAAGTCTGGATGTCTCAGTAGTCCCAATCTGGTTCTGAAGGTCTGACAAATTTCAAAAGATCAGCTAGTCTTCAGTCTACAGCAGCAAGACAAACTCCCCAGCGAGAGAGAAGGCAAGCAGCAAGAATCCCAGCATTCTCCTCTGCCTTGGCCTTTTATATGGGCTGCCATCAGAAGTTAACACCCACATTTAGGGTGTGTCTTCCAGCTTCAGCTTGATCAGCTTCCAGCTTGATCCAATCCAGAAGACCTCTCTCATTTCAGTTAATCCCAGATCCAGTCAAGTTGACACCCAGGATTAGCCATCACACTAATGAAACCAGGAATCATTGTGACTAGG
>NW_008357640.1:430645-432696 GCF_000622305.1 Nannospalax galili
AGTTCCAGTTCCTGTCTGTTCTTTATTGGACACAGTGTTTTCTTTCTTAGGGTAAAATCATGCTAAACTTTTAGCTTTTCATTCATGAGTAAATTGTTAATTTGGCCTAATCTCTTATATAAGGACAGCTGAGTTATTTGTTCAGGACAGGGAGATGAGCTGAGGGCTGTTGACCAAGATGCTTTCCCACAGAGCAAGGAGCCCAAACTTTTCTCTTGCTAGCCTTGCAGTGTTCTGCAAGACAGGGATATCAGAGCTGCTGTCTTCTGTGCCACTCCCTTTAGCAGAAAATGTAGCCCTGGCATACAATGTTTTAGGCTCATCTCACTGTAGGGCTTACCATCCTGGTTTCCTCTGTTTATAATGTGTCACCAAGTTTAGGAACATTTTTCCTTTGTTTTTTGGTGACTGAATTTTGTTTATGGATCCTAAGATGATTTGCATTTCAGTGTTCTTTCTTCAACCTTTATATTCATGAGGGCTGTGGAAGATCATTGTGGGACACTTCCCTAACATGCCCAAGAACACAGGTTTAAATCTACAATTCCTCCTCTGGTGGACATCTGCTCCCAGCTAGGGTCTTCTCTGTTCCCAGTGGTGGCCTGAGTCTCTCCTCTGCATATGCCACAGCAAGGAGTTTTGAGGAGTTAATGTTGTGAAAGTATCTTCAGATGTTCATGTTTGTGAACTGAGAGAAGAAATCTGTTAAAGATCAACTCTCCATTACCCAGCAGTAACCAGTTTCCAGTAGTTCCTTTTGTAAAGCTGAGACCTGCTGACATTTCTGCAATTCTGTTGGTTTTGCTCTGATGAGTTTGCATAGGTCCTGTGCATGGTTTCACTATTGCTGCAAGTTCACATGTCCAAATTCCCAGTAGCCTGAATAGCAATTTATCTAGGACAAATAGGAAAGCTGTTCCCAGCCTATTTTCTACCATTTCAGTTTAAATATGATATATATTGGTCTGTTTTTTCTGTGTATTTATGTTATTAAACATGAAGTGCTGAGCATATTTTCTCTTTCCTCTATTTAAAGTTTTCAAAATGCATTACTTAAAATCTGCTAAAAGTATTATTATTGGAAGGCTAGTGTACACTGTCGCTGACATACCACAGAAATAAGTATATTGAAATACTCTTTTCTACTGTACAAACAACATTAGGAAAATTCCTCTCTGTTCCATAGGTAAACATCCCTGGAGAATCTTCAGTGAAGTAAGCAGACTGGACATGAACCAAGAGGACTATCATTTGGAGGCTGAGGGTGAGGGGTCAGGCAGACCAAGACTGGTGGAGTCCACATGCACAGAATAGGGATAGAATTACCCCTGCCAAGCAGGAAACGTTTTGTTAGAAACATTTTCTGTGATGCGGTACAACATGGTCACTTGAAAATTGTGACCTACATTCACAACATCAGATCTGTTTCCGCAGCTGAGGGTCCTGTGCTTGTCTCAATCCTGTGGGCTTAACAAATTCTCATTCCCTCAGCAAGAGAGCTAAATGCACATTAATTCATCCAGAGAGGAAAAGTCGGTTTCTGAATACTGAGCATCCACTGAAGGGCAGAAAACCTGTCCCTGTAGGTAGTAGGAGGGGCAGTCATGAGTGACAGAAGCAAGGTGAGGTGCTGTCCTGTTCCACCCAGGCTGAGACCAGATCTCCCCTTGATCTCTTCAAAAAAGAGCTTGAGATCTGGCAGAATTTAGAGAGTGGAGAGGGGGGATTTTTTTTCTCTTGGCATGATACAGTTTGAACTCGTGTCACAGGATCATCAGCAAACACCCCATCCTAAGGAACAGGTGTATCAGGCTTCTCTTGAGACACAGAACACACAGGATGAATTCATGTTAAAAGAGGATTTATTAGAGTGGCTTACATGATACAGGCTGGTTGTCCAGTAATGCCATCTTCACAATAGAGAGGATAAGAAACCATTGGCTGCTCAGCCTATGAGGGTAGAAGCCTCAGTCATCCCAACTTAGCACTGACATCCTGGAGGATTCTCGGGGAGTCACTGGTTTATGACGAAATCCTGAAGAAGTGAGATG
>NW_008357640.1:432720-445325 GCF_000622305.1 Nannospalax galili
CAGCAGGAACAAGATGGATGAACTTGACAGTGAGACTCAGAGATACTGACGGGAGAAGCAAAGCCTTCCCTCCCACCCTGTGTTTCTCAGCTGCACCAGAAGGAATCACCTACACTTTGGGGGGTCTCCCCACTTCTTGATTCCCACACACAATCAAGAACATCTCTAAAATGTTGTGTCGGCTGCCTTATCTTTGCTGTCTCCAGATCTAGTTGAACTGACAGCCTAGATTAGCCATCACAGCAGACTTCTTCCATTTCCGTTCAATCTTCTGTTCCCAAATCCAGGGACACTGAGCTGTCCGTGATGCACACAGGTCCTGTTCAGGTCCTTTGGGTCATGCTTCACCCACAATGGCTAAGAACTCTGATGTTCACAGGGAATTTGGATCCGTGTTTTGACAGAGCTGTCTTCATAGGCCTATGGTGTGGAGAAATCCCGAATCACATGCCAATGGCAGACAACAAATTCAATAGCTCCAAGTCTGACTTCTGGGACTTTACTTCCAAAGGGCTTAGTTGGCTGAGCCTCTCGAGCTTCGCTGTGTGCAACATACATCTCTCTCTCTCTCAGGCTGGGACCACTCCCTGTGTGCAGGTCTTCTTGGAATATGTCTCACAGCTCTGTCATCAGGAATCTTTTCTTGGGGTCTCCACTGCAAAATGAGTTCCCTGTGAGAGGTTTGTTCCTGAAACCAGAGCAGCTCCTCCCCGTCCTGAGCTATCTTGATGGTACAAGTTCGGGCTGTGTGGTGGGTCCCTCCAAGACAGGATGTTCCCTCCTCCTCTTCACATATCACTGAGTCAGAGGAGGACTCTGAGTGTTGGGGTCATGAAATCTATTCACTGTGGCTGCTGCCTTGTAGGTGGCTGAAGACATTGCCTTGAAAACTGGGGCAGATATGCAGGGTGTAGCCTTTGGAAGCTGGATCCTCCCTCCTGTCATGGGGCTGTCACTTCAGCTGACCCACAGAAAAGGGACGTACACTCTCCAGGGGATGCCCCTTGTTTCCCTAGTGCTGTGTTTCAGCACCTCAAGCCTCTCTGTGTCTCTCTGAGTTCATATGTATAGCTAAAGGCTACATAACAAGCAACAGTGCCAGATAGGAGAGACCTTCTTTTGAGTTGTTGGCCATGGTGGCCAAAGGGACTCCCAGATAGTAACCCAGCATAGAACTGGGAAAATGAACAGCAGACCCCAATCTTATCTAAAGGAATATTGACAAATGATTACCGCTAGATGAGGAACAGCTGACCTTCCTAAAACAGACTCTAGATAGGCTGACTAGATTCACCAGATGGACAAGTAGTTGGTAACACCTGGGGGTGCCGAGAGCACAGTGAACAGTAGCAGAGATAACAGAGTATAAGGGCTCTAGTGGGGGGAGGGAGGCTATGGGAGGATGCCATTTGGGAAGTGGGTGTATAGTTGAATAAGGTGGTTTGAGATGTTCTGTGTGATACACACACACACACACATACACAAATCAACAAACTATAAAAAATGTATAATATTTGAGGAGGAAGCATAAAAATTTATGTCATGTTAATTACTAGAGGTGAAAAACATTATCATTGAAATTGACCGGATGACTTTATAGACATACACATGTGTCAAGGATCTGAATGCAACTGATTATGACTAGTAATAACCAGATCCAAACAAATTAGAGATGCATGTGCCAACATCTCAGTGTTAGTAGCAATAACAATGAATCTTCCTGTAAGAAACAGTATATTTTAAAATGAAAGTAAGATCTTTTTTAAAGGTTAAAAACTCATCCAGTTTTATGTCTTACAGGGCTCATATTGTGTTCAATATTGTACAACTATATTTATTCAACAGCAAACCTAAAAATTTTTTAGCCACTTTTGAAAGAGGTGTATCTTTTCTCTGGAGTGTGTTACTGAATATGTTAAAGCTGTAATGAAATGCTTCTTCTAATCATGTGGTTATTAAATTTTTTTAATTAAAAAATAATTCTTCAAAGCATAAAAATTTGCTCCTTAATAATTAGTAGATGTGAAAAACATTACTATTGAAATCCTCCTGATGACTTTATATCCATGCTCAGATGCCAAGGAGCTCAGAAAGTAACTGAATGTGACTAGTAATAATCAGTTGATTAGAAACGCATACGCAAACATCTTAGTGTCAATTACATTAAAAATGAATTTTTCCATAGGAAATTGTGTATTTTAATAATGAAATGGAGAAAAAAGTTTAAAGGTTAAAACCTCATTTAATTTTATGTCTTATACGGTTTATACTGAGTACAGTATTGTATGACTGTATTAATTCAACTGTAAACCTAAAAATTTACAGTCAATTTTGAAAAAGATACATCTTAGCTCTGGAAATTGTTATTGAGTATGACAATGCTTTTGTAATGAAATTCTTCTAATTATGTGGTTATTAAATAATTTAAAGAGAAAAAAAGAAAGAGTATATGAAGTTGTTCAAGAAAAAGTGATGGGGACATATGGGAGGAGTTGGGGGAGGGAGGGAGTGTGGATTTGATCGAAACTCCTTATATGCGTGTATGAAATTCTCAATAAATTTTTTTAAAAGTTAAGAAAAAAAGAAATGACATTACCCTGCAGCCCATCTATGTCATCCTGAACTGTCTTCTTTCACCAAGGGCTAGAACATCACAACAGTAGACCTGGTGCCTTCCTGATCCAATGCCTTCCACATGAGGGTGGGTTAGAATTGGGATTTTCCTTTCAGGGCTCTGACCTCTCTGCCATTTCTCACTCTGACCGCCACTGAAATTCTAAAGCTTTTATCCATGTTATCACCTCCTTCTGCTGTACTTGTGACAAGCCATGGAGCTGAAAGGAGACTGTTCACACTGACGACCTCAACACTGTACTCAGAATTGTGGTCATGAAGTTTCCAAGACTGTGAAAAATCCCTGAAATAGAGCATGTGAAGGAAGGGTCGACTTGGGCTCATGATCAGAGGACTCAGTTCAGGTGTCTTGGGGACATCCCTGTTGGGTGGAGGTGGGACAGGACATTATAACTCAAGTGTGCTGGTAGGAGGTGAAGCAGAGAGAGAAGAGGAGGTGGTTGAGACAAATGTCCCCTTCAATGGCACATCCCCAATGTCTTCAATTACTTTCAACTTCTTCCACTTCTTCAAGATAGCTGTCCCTTCAAAAGACCAAACAAAATATTAAGCCCCTTTTAGATTATGGGCCACTAGGGGGCATTTATACCCATAGCAATCATGGTGGTGGTGAGGACTGCTCTTACTACAACATGTGGTGTGTTTCTTACAGCAGGAAGTGATTGGATGCACCATGCACATGATCCCCACACACTCCTCATGCTGGAGCCACTAGAGACCCCAGCAGAGACTTCTCTTGATGACAGAGCAGGATGTCCAGACCCATGTGTGATGCAGGAGGTCTCCTGAAGTAGACTTGCCTTCAGCATCAAACAGGACTGCTCCACATGGGTCTGCACTGCCCCCCAAGGCCATGTGTCAAAAGCTTGGTGCTCAGTTTGGCTTAACTGGAAGTTGGAGAAACCCTTATGAGATGTGTATGAGAAAGTTTTAGGGACTGGGGGCATGGTCACTGAGGAAATGCTGGGATGTTAGTCTCATACTATTAGCTTTTGTTTTTTAAGTTTTGTTGAAATTTTTGTTCATTTCATACAACAGTTCTTAAACTAGACTGCCTCCTGCATCCATTCATGCTCCCTGGGCCTCAAGCATTCCACCATACATGTTAATTCCTATCCAGTCAATCAGTTGGACTCAAGTGTCCTTCGGTGCAAATTAATCCACTGGAGTCTAGTCAGCTTATCTAGAGATCATTGGTGAGGTCTACTCTCCCTCGCCTAGTAGTGATCAGTCTCCCATAGTTCCCAGACTGGAGATGACCACCCCACATTTCCCTCACTCCACTCTGGGACCTTGTCTAATTGAGTTGTCATGGGTCCTGTGCTAGATGCCACCATTGCCACAGGTTCACAGGTGCAAGCTTGCAGTGACTTGAAAGCCTCTGCCTCTGGTGTTATTTTAATTGTGGCTTTCTCTATAACAGGTTCTACCCTGCTCCACTGTTCTGTGATGTTTCCCCACAATCCTGAATGAGAGGAAACCAGGAGACCACAGACTGAATGACTTCAAATTGTGAGCCTAAATCTTTTTTCTAAGTTTAGCTATACTCTCATAAAATATTCCCTTTTATTTTATTTCCTTTCAGCACTAATGATCAAGAGTTGACAAACATAATGGAAATTGGCACTGAGAAGTTGGAATTTTTTCTGTGACTACAACTGAGAAAATGTAGGTGAGAATTTGTGTTAGCCTTCATACTGGTTTGGACAAATTTGGTGAAGTGGTGTAGAGGACATCAAGACACCCAGAGTAGAGCTTCATGGGCAGCTGTGGTAAGGGGTCAGATGCAGAGGGTGAGTTATACTCAGGAGGTTTTAGGTGAAAACAGACTGAATCAGGAAGTTAATTAAAACCAATGTTTTACAGTATTTCTAGGAGGCTGCTGACTTTCCTTTTTATAAAAATATTATTTTCATTGATTCTTTGAGAATTTGAACACCCTCCCCCATCTCTTCTCAGATCCACTGCCTTCTCTCTAAACCACCCCCCACTTCATGTCCTATGTTATTCAAGAGCTATGAAGTCCAAGTTGTGTTCTCCAAATACTCTTGGGTATGGTTACATCCTTGGGGACAGAACAGTTTATCTGGTGTCACTCCTTGATGACAACTGACCCTCCCTCTTCCAGCAGTTACCAATTACCAAGAGCTCCTCACAGACAGAATGGACAGCTTTCTCCCTCTGTACAGGCATTTTCAGCCTTTACCTTAAATCTCAGCCAGTACAGTAAGTGAATTAAATGCCTGTTTCTTATACTTGAAAAAATATAGTTGTCAGTATATGAAGAGGAAATGAGAGTCTATGTAGAAATTTTCCATTGCTCCACAAAATATAATTTCCAGGAATTAATCAGTGGTTGTAGGGAGATGCTTCTGGGATGATTAATCTATGTGCTCACTGAGTTTGCATGTCCCATCAACAGACAATGCAAACTGAAAGAAACAATAATATATGTTATATAGCATCTCCCAACTTCATGAACAGAGTTACATGGATGTGATGAAGGGGTATCTACGTAGGGATTTTATAGACTAATCAACACATGTCACAAATCAGGACCTTGTTTGAAGAAAATTACTGTTTCAAAGTCTTGTCCACAATGTACTTCTAGAGTTCACCAAACACTAGTGTATTGATGTTTTCTTTAAATTTCAGGAGAAACTATGGAAAGACTGTGCTTTGAAGGTTGAAATTCCTTAGGAACCCAGAGAGCTTTGGGTTGTCATTTTTATTGTTATTTTTTTCAGACTGGAGTCTGATTTTCTGTTTACCATATTATTTTGTTATTTAGCCAAATTCTTTGTTCACAGTAAAAAACATCGTTTAGGTTAATAGTGTAAATGGAGAATGTGGTTATTTAAAATAACAGAAATATTTACACAGAATGACAGAAAACTGAAGATCATAGAGGTGAGGATGCAATCCTGGCTTATGGGACAGAATGTTCATTCTCGGCATGGACTGGGAAGAGAGAATGATAGTCAGAAAATGTCCACAAGCAAAGCCGAGTAAAGAAACTGTACTTTCAGAAGGAAGATCTCTCACCTCAACATCCTGAACACACTTATTCACTGGACATTCTCTTACAGAAGTTGCCAACATAAGCGCTTTTATTTACATAAACTTGGGATCAGCCAGCATGAAGGGTGCACTGCTATCTCTTCTGTTCACTCCCAGAAGCCTCTTGGATCCTTCTCTGGCTGTGCTGAGATTCAAACAGCAGAATCCCAAGGATGAAAAGGACCAAGCCAGCCACACTCACCCTGATGAGATTCTCCACTGTGTTTATGGATAAAGAAATCCCAGAGGTCAGACCACACAAAAATCAGCAGAGATGCCTGCATATTCACCCAGGGTGTGTGCCACCCTCACACAGTACTCAACCCTCCTTGTCCAGCCCATAGTTTGAGACCCCTATTGAAACCATCTGGTAACTTCCCAGTGCTGTGTCACAAATGACTTCATGTGTCAGGAGCAGTCTTAGCTGACTTGAGCACCTAATGTGTGCCAGGCCCATGCTGGGACTTTACATTCAGCAACTCCTGTCATCAGGAACACGCAGTATGGTTCAACTCTGCCCCCAGCCAGTTCACCTGCCCCAGGTCACCCAGCTAGAAGAGGCAGAGTTGGATTGAATCCAGAGAAACTGACTTCCAGCCTTGTTCTCTCTACCAGCTGAGCCCCAAGGAGGAAAGGAGCCTGAATATTCTGTTGTGGCCCTGTAAACGACCATCTCATAATGTCAGCATCTCTGTGGCAAAGGTTAGAGGCCCATTGCAGAATCAGGTTGTGGAGGCCTCCTCTGCCAGGAGAGGTCACAGCCAAAGTCAGCCCTGAATGGAGCTCTAAGGTCAGAGAGAAGGCCTCTGTTATTCATACTCGGATAAACCAATACCCAGTTATGGGAGGGGTGTGTCATATTCAGCATCCCCAAAAGAGGCCACACCAACCCCATTACTACATCTGGTCCTCCTGAAACTGCCTTCCAACAGTTCTCGTTTACCATTCTAGGGAGTTGCCTTCATGGGTGTGAGTGGCTGCTCCTCAGGTCCTCATGGTGGGATGGGAAGGTGAGGGCCTGGGGTCCCCACTCTCACCCCAGCCCAGCTGCTCCCCTCCCAGCCTGGGGCTAAACATCTTTGTTTGCTTGTACAAGCCCTGCTTCAGCCCAACATCAACGATTGAAATTCTCAGGTCTGTGTTGGCATCTCTGTCTGATCTCTGGGCTTCTGGACACAAACTTAGTTGACAAAAGAACCAACACTTTGATGGGATGAGAGTCTTCAAGCAGCTCAGGGATGGAGCAAAGTCCCTGGACCAAAGCCCCTGACACTCACCAGCTCTTGAGTTGGGCCCTGTGGGTGGGGTGCTGTTGTCTACAGAGGAACCTGGGAAAGAGGACAAGAGGAAGGGAAGAGGCAGAATCTGACACAGAGACACAGCTGCTTTTCACTCTCTTATATCTGCCCGGTGGCCTCCTCAGGAACCTCCTCCTCCCCAGCTGGAACCTAGATTTTCATGAAGGAGGTGAGTTGGGCATTCCAGGAGGGCCTCCTGCTGGTCTCCAGCTCTCCTAGGTATGAATCTCCTGTCTGTGGCTTCCTATGACCTCTAATCCCATCATAACCAAGGTCTATCCAGGGGGCAGGAAGCTGAGTTAACTTTTGAGCTCAGGGTCCTCATACCTGATGCTACACGCTCCACAAGGGGAATGGTATCTGACAACAGGCAGGGGATGAGCCTTGAAAGCCATCCCATCTCTAAGTCTCACCAATGGTTGAGGTCAGCACACTGGTGGAGAAGGGGAATGGTATCTGATAACAGGCAGAGGATGAGCTTTGAAAACCATCCCATCTCTAAGTCCCACCAATGGTTGAGGTCACCACACTGGTGGAGAAGTCTGCCCAGCACTTCCAAGTGTGAGATCTTGAGCTAAGACAGAGCTGGAATTGAGTACCCCTTACTTGGTCAGAAGGACATTGTCCACCTGACACCATGAATATCACAGTAGTGCCACATTCTGTCACATTCTCTCCTGAGAACACCCTGCAACCTGTCTATTCTGAGAGGGAGGGTGTGACACTGAGAAGTCCTAGAGAAAAGTACATGTGAGGTACTGAGTTTTTCCTTCTGAGCTGAGACATCACTGGAGGAAGATGATCCCTAATGAGGCTACTGTGGCACTGTGCTGGCTTTTGAGGCTGCGTTTGCATGTATATAATCATAGGAGAAGACACGGTGTTAAATGGACTCCCACAGCCCACACTGTCTTCTTGGATACGCTGTGAGGGAGGGTATCTCTGAGAGCAGACCCCTTTAATGAGAGTAAACCCTGGGTTGGACCCCGGAGTGCCTTCTCACCTGTCACCACCAGATCCAAGGAGTCACTGTGCTCTGAGCAGTCAAAATGGGTTCTGTAGTAACAGTCATATTGGCCTGCATGTTGCCAATCAATGGATGGGATGAGGAAATGGGCCTTGGTCCTAGGGTTCAGTGGGGTCTGTCACCACCAGGGATCATTTGTCCACATTTATTGAGATACTATTCTATGGCCCCTGGAGTACCCTCACATGAGATGGTCACCTGGGTCCCTTTGGTGAGAGCAGAGCCTGGTTCAGCCTGGACGGTGGGCTTGGGAAGTGTTCGTGCAGGGAAATCAGAGGCTGGGTCACAAGACACCCTCCCTCAGAGATGGTAAGAGGAAATGGGCCTTGTTCCTAGGGTGCAGTGGGGTCTGTCGCCACCAGGGATCTTTTTGTCCACATTTATTGAGATAGTATTCTAAGGCCTCTGTGGTTCCCTCACATGAGATGGCCACCTGGGTCCCATTGGTGACAACAGAGCCTGGCTCAGCCCTGATTGTGGGCTTTGGGGGTGTTCCTGCAGGGAAATTAGAGGCTGGGTCACAGGACATAGTCCCTCAGATCCAGCCCTCAGCCCAGGGACCCTCCTCAATTTCCCAGCATCAGCCACACCTGCTGCTCTCTGTCTCCAATGCCCACAGGTGACCCCTTGTCCTCAGTGAGGAGGACTTACCTGAGAGAGCTGGGGACACACTCACCTGCCAGCACTGGGGTCCTGAGGACCAGACTCAGCCCTGGAAGAGAGTTCTCTGTGAGAAGTTTGTCCTGTAGCCTGAGCTGGTCCTCCCCTCCTCGTCAACTCTGAGTTCCTGAGATGCCTTGGTCATGAAATGTCCAGCTGTTGAGCAGGTCCCTCCCAGCCTAGGGTGGTTCCTTCACCCTCTTCATGTCTCACCAAGGCAGAGCAGGGCTGTGAAGGTGGGGGTCATGGCCTTTACTCCTTGTGTCTGCAGCCTGGCAGAATTTTGGCGACAGTGCCCTGTCGGATGGCCAGGCTCACAGGTTATGACCTTTAGAGGCTTGGTCCCCCGTCATCTGATGAGAGTTTTATTTCCGCAAACCCACAGGAAATGGAACTGTCCTTCAGAGGAGACTGGCTCTTCTTTCCTGCATGCTTTTGTGTCTGGATTCTAGACTCCGCAGCATCCGTCTTTCATAGTTTTTGTTTGATTGTTGTTTGATTTTGAGACAGAGTCTCATTGTAAAGACTTTGGTGGCTTGGAACTCACTGTGTGGATGAGGCTGGCCTGTAATTCACAGTAGTCAGCCTGCTTGTATCTTCCCTCTGGAGGATCAGAGGACCTGCAACAGGAATGGAGACACAGAAATGAATTAGGTGGTTGAGCCCTGGCCAATACAGCACTTGAGTTGATTTAGAGAGAAGGCAGTGGAGGTGACTTAATAATACATTAATTATATTTAGTGGATGATTGCTTCGTTCTTTTTCTAAACTTTAGCATTTGCAATTATGTTGTGTCACATTTAACAACCTTTGTCTTTTTCTGTTTTTGAGAACTGGTTGTAACCTGTAGCCCACTCTGCTCTCAAACTCATAAACCTCACACCTCAGACTTCCACGTCTGGAATGCAGATGCCCACACACTGCTCAGCTCTTTGTTTCTTTGTTAAATGTGCTCACTTATCACTATAGACTTTCTTCATGATTTCCTTTGTTTAGTCAAAGAGGTGATGGTGTATTTGTTACTGGAGGTTGAGCACAGGGCCTCTAAGCAATAAACAGGAATTTACCACTGGGTCATATCACCAGCTTCATTTCATACAATTTAATATGTTATGTTTTCAGTATGTTAATGAAAGGCAAACTGTCATTCCTGTCTTCTTTTGTATATGATGTGAGTGCACAGTCACAGGGACCAGGGGTCATAACTTGAACACACTTGGATTGAGGGTGAAGAGCTCAGCTCACACACCCTTTCACTGATGTCTCTTCTTTTGGAGCCTCCATCAGAACTCTGGGAAGTTATCTAAGCTAGCTGCTCACCTGCCCCTGAGCCTCATGATTATTAATGCAAACTGTACATAACATAAGAATGTAATATGTGAAGCACCCATGTGAAAGAGAGGGAGTCATGGATTTCCTTTAGGGTGTTTCCTTATCATGTTCACTGGCATGATTCTCCACTCTAGGACGATTTTCTCATCCAGCATCTCCTAGGAAGGCAGGCATAGGTCACCCACACTTCCTCTGTGTCCTATGGAGAATGTGATGGAGGTACTTACTATTCTCCTTTCTTGCTTCTGAGCCATGAATTCTACCAAGGAAAAGAACATGACCAACTGTCAGTATGAAAAATTATCTTCTTCTAGATCTATATTTAATATGCTTATTTCATTTTTATGTACATTTATTATATCAGGTAAAAGCTCCTGAGGACTGAAATATAGTTCCATTGGATCCTGGGTTTGATCCCATCAGTGTATCAATCTGGTGACTTGGTTCATGCCTGTAATCCTTACCCCAAGGAGGTGGAGGATCAGAATTCAAGATCATTCTTTCTTTTTTGGTCTTTTTGATACAGGGTCTTTCTGTAGCCTCATCTGTCCTGGAACTCACTGTGTATATCAGGCTGACCTAGAACTCACAGAGATCTGAGATTGCCCCACCTTTGCCTCCCAAGTGTTGGAAGTAAAGATGTGTGTCACCATGCCCAGCTTACAAAATAATTCTTGTGACATAGTGAGCTTGAGGTCAGCCTGGGTTTTACTGACCCCTGAACAAAAACCCACAAACGAATAAGGGCACAAACAGAAAATGAAACAAGTTCTGACTGCTGAGTTGATTCAGCTCTTCATTACAAGCACGTCAAAGGTGGCATGCCCACTCTCTGTCAGGGCAGCAGCACCCAAGCTCCAGCATCTGTTGCCTTCCTGTGACCTGTGTGCTCAGTATGTCACATGGCCATCATATTTCTTTCCTATTAACTTCATTCATACTTGTCTCCAATAAGATCACACAGTGAAATACTCCTTGGAAATCATTCTGACCTGTATTCAGTGCTGTGATCTCAGTCATAGTCATCCTCCTCCACACAGGCATCAATCACAGGAGGAAGAGGCCCTGCCACCTCCTGGTGGAATGAGCTCCATGTGACAGACTAGCCTTAGAGGATGGAGGCTGCAATAGATGGCATCACATCAGCCCTCTCTGATGTCCCTGCCTCACATCTTCACCACAGCAGTACAACTTGTCCCTGTTGGAAAGCCCCTCAGCAGGAGCATGACCACACCTGTCTTCCATCCTTTTCCTGTGGTTACCTTGCTCACAATTCACTGTTCACACATCACAGTCACTGAGCCCACAGCACTGCTGGGATAATCCTGTCATCCTGCATGTCCATCAGTGCCAGTCCACCTGATCATTGCTCCTCTTGCTGCTCAGGGACAGGCTCATGGTGGGAAACAGATGTTTCTCTGTTATCATCAACAATGGTTGCCATTCCTAACTGTAATAATACACATAGAAGCCTTGGCAGCAAAGTTTCTTGGTCCTCTGCCTCCTGAAGAAAAGAGTGTGACAGATTTTCGTGTAAATTTTGTGTTTGTATGATGTATACTATGATTTCTGAAAACCTAGGCTGCTTGAATATGCTAACAGCTAACTCTGGAGGGAAATTGTGCACCTTTCACTTCAGACTTAAGCCTGTTCTTTAGATCTAAAGATGTTTTCTGCCTAATGTCTCTTACTTGCTGTTTCAAACTTATGTAGTATATGCTAAAAATGTGAGAAGCTGACTCAGGGCAGGTGACATGGCATTGTGTACATCAGAGAGGGCAGGTGACACGATCATCAGTACGGAAGAGAGGAAAGGTGACACGACCATCTGCACGTCAGAGAGGGCAGGTGACATGACCATCTGAACATCAGAGAGGGTAGCTGACACAACCTTCTGTTCAGCAGAGAGGGCAGGTGACACGACACTGTGTAGATCAGAAAGCACTGGTGACAGGACCATATGCATGTCAGAGAGGGCAGGTGACACAACCATCTGCATGTCAGAGGGGGCAGGGGACACCCCCTTCTGCTCGTCAGAGGGGTCAGGTGACACGACCATCTTTATGGCAGAGAGGGCAGGTAACACGACCATCTGCACGTCAGACGGGGCAGGAGACAAGACCATCTGCACGTCAGAGGGTCCAGGTGATACGATCATCTGCACATCAGAGGGGGCAGGAGGCACGAACATCTGCACGTCAGAGGGGACAGGTGACACGACCATCTGCTATTCAGAGGGGGCATATGACATGACCATCTTTATGGCAGAGATGGCAGGTGACACTTCCATCTGCACGTCAGCTAGGTAGGTGACATGACCATCTGCACGTCTGAGGGGCCTGGCGACACGATCATCTGTAGGTCAGAGGGGGCAGGAGACACCAACATCTGCACATCAGAGATGGCATGTGACATGAACATGTGCACGTCAGAAGGGGCAGGTGACACGACCATCTGCAAGTCACAAGGGACAGGTGACACGACCATGTGCACCTCAGAGGGGTCAGGTGACACGATCATCTTTATGGCAGGTGGGAAGGTGACACGACCATGTGCACGTCAAAGAGTGCAGGTGACACGACCATGTGCATGAC
>NW_008357640.1:445360-465922 GCF_000622305.1 Nannospalax galili
AAAAAAATAAAATATTTAGGACTAAACTTAACCGAAGACATTAAAGATCTCTACAGAGAATATTTCAAGTATCTAAAGAACCTGTTAGAGGAACACACTAGGAAATCGAAAGACCTACCATGTTCATGGATTGGTAGAATCAATATTGTGAAAATGACCATCTTACCAAAAGCAATTTATAAATTCAATGCAATCTCAATCAAAATACTCATGACATTTTTCACAGAGCTTGCAAAAAAAAGCATCCTAAAATTCATATAGACTCACAGAAGACCCCGGATAGCCAAAGCAATCTTGGGCAAAAAGAACAATGCTGTGGGGACCAACATACCAGATCTCAGATTATATTACAGAGCTATAGTCAAAAAACCAGCATGTTATGGGCACAAAAATAGACACATAGATCAATGGAATGCAATAGAAGACCCAAACAATTTCAGCCACCTGATATTTGACAAAGGTGCTAAGAACACATAATGGAGGAAAGACAGCATCTTCAACAAATGGTGCTGGAAAAACTGGATCTCCACCTGCACAAAAATGAAACGTGACCCTTATCTTTCACCCTGCACAAAGGTCAACTCCAAATGGATCAAAGACCTCAATATAAAGCCTGAAACTTGGAGACTGCTAGAAGAAAATATAGGCATCGCCCTCCAAGATATAGGTGTAGGAAAGGACTTTCTGTATCAGACACCAGTTTCTCAGGCACTAAGGTCAACAATCAGTGGATGGGACCTCATTAAATTATGATGTTTCTGTAGAGCAAAAGAAACAACTAAGGAGTGGAAGTGGAATCCCACTGAGTGAGAGAAAATCTTTACCAACTACACATCTGTGGAGAGCCGTAGGCCCCCACCCCAGAATATAACAAGACCTGGTTCCTGGCAAAGCTGTTTCCAGACGTCAAGGCTGACCTGGTTTGAGATTAACCAGATGACTATACTTGAAAGCCTCACAAACATGTTGTTCTAACTCGGGCACTTACCGCTTGAGAGACTCCCTCATTTCTCGTGGAACTGCCTAAGAAACTTTTTGTATTACTTTGTAATCATGCAGGTGTAACCTTATAATTGATTTGTGGCCTTACTATAGAATTGTGATGTTACTATGGTGTTCTGTTAATAGAATTGCTCTGCCTCAATAGATTTATCCCTGCCAACTTCCCCCTTCCCCTCTCTATAAAAACTGTTCCTTTTCTATCAATAAATGAGACTTGATCAGAAAGCCTGTCTTGTCTCCATTCTTCGCATCTCTTGTCCCTTTCAGTCCCCTCTCCTCTCTCCAGGTACCCACGTTGACTGTCTCATGGGTCGGGACAGCCTTGGTCTTGAGAAAATTCTATGTGTGGGTCTTGAGGGTGGGGCTCTCAGTGTGTTTGTGTGGTTGGTCCCCTGGCAGGCACAGGGCACCTTGAGTGTCTGGTGGGTTTGGGCCATGAGTGCTTTCCTGTGCTTCTCCCAGGGACTGTAGATTCAGATGATTATTTCATCATAAGAAGTCTAGCAATGCATCACCATCCAGACCCCACTTCTTTAATTCCCTGCACTATGAGAATCAGCAGGTGCAAACTTTCTTACCAGTTTCTTAGGAAAGTCCATCATGACCACGTACTGTGTAGTAAACTGTCCATCAATAGCTGTTTGACTTTCTACCAAGAGCTAAAGTATTTCTTTATTGTAGATGCACAGCTACATACTGTCTCAGATAAAGCTGCTCTTCCCCATAAGATCGGATCCCCTATCCAATGTTGGGGATTTGTCCTAGAGACATGAGGGACACCCCCAGTAACCACCCCTCAGTGACCTTTCCAGCCTGTTCCCCATGACCCAGGCCTATTGGCTAAGTGTCATGCTGTGCTTCCCTGTACCCTGGAGTCCAGGGCTCACTGTAGAAAATGCTGTTTTGTTGAATAAGAGGCTCCATCCTGTGGTTCACATTGGGGTCTTTATCTTGTTCTGCCTTCAGTTAGCATGTAGCATTTTGTTTGGTAAAGTTGAATGTGAGGCCTTCTGTGCATTCCATAGGACAACAACATCCTGTGGTTCACAAATGCTGCATCTCGAGTGTTTAGATCCTTGCCAGGTCATGATTTTTCCTGTCTGTTCATGGAGTGATGGTGAAGATGAGAAGAGCTGCAGGGTTGGTAACACAGCAGTTTCCCAGGACAGTGAGTCTAGGGACCAGTGACCTTATCCCAGGCCCTGCATGAAGCTCCTGCTTCATCAAAGTCCCCAGACAGTCCCAAGAGAACCCAGAGCTGAGAGATCAGGCTGTGCCCACCCTAAAGAAAGGCCCTGCTCTATTGTGTCAGGAACATTTGCTTTTTGAAGCAGCTTTGGAACTGACCATAGCCTGGTGATTTGATGTTCTCCACACTGGACCCGAGAGTGTGTTCATGAAGTTTCCATTACTGTGAAAATTATGCCAGATGAAGTGAAGGTGAAGGCAGGTTAATTCGGGCTGTGGTTCAGAAAGCTCAGTCCACATGGACTGGGAACACTGGTCCTGGCTGGAGGTGCAACAGGACAATATGACTTATGGATGAGGGGAGGAAAGTACTTAGTAAGAGGGGAAGCAGAAGGAAGAGGAGGGGCTCAAGACAAATGTCCCCTTCAATGGCCCATCCGCATGACTTAGCTGACTTCAGTCTGTCTTCACTTCTTCAAGTAATCAGTATCTTCTCAAGGCAGAACGAAAAGCGAAGGCAGCCCATAGCTGATAGATATGCTGGTTAGTTTATAACCAATGCAGTCATGGTATTGGTGATGGCTGCTCTGGGTAGAACATATGCTGTGTGTCCCGTGGCAGGAAGTGTTTGGATGTACCATGTCCATGGCCCTTTTGTCATAGTGTGAGTTTACACAGTGCTCAGAGTGCATCCAGCAGAGGAGTCCCTGGATCACAGAGCAGCATGGCTAGAGCCTTGTGTGAAGGAGGAGGTATCCTGAAGTGGGAGATTCATCACCACCAACCATGTCTGCTCCAGAATGATGCTGCACTGTCCCCGAGGCCCACAGGTTGGAAGTTTGCTTCTCAGTGTGGCTTAATTGGAACTTGGTGAAACTCTTGATGAGATGTAGCTTTTAAACTGTGAGACAAAAGGTTTTTTCACAATTTTAAGTCTAAATCACAACTTTATAAAATATTCTTTCAGTGTTTATTTTGTTTGTCCTCATGGTGAAACATTGACTAATACACAAATTGGTACAGTTGTGTTTTCTTCTGTTACTACACCTGAGATAATGTGGATCAGACTTAATGTTTGTCAGGTGAAATTATGAACAACTGAAATGGGCTAGAGAAAGACTGGAATACTATAAGTAGAACGTAATGGGCAATTGTTGTGAGGGATCAGGCTACCAGAATGCAGCCGTGTGCAGTCAATGAAAATTAAACTCACTAGGTTTTAGGTGAGAGTAGAGACCCACTCAGGAAGCATTTTAATGGCCACCTTTTCATACCATGTACATGGAATTGGTGATCTGTTTTATTTTCAGGAAGTTTCTCCAATTAGCTGTATAACTGAGGATGACCTTGAACTTCTAACTCTTCTGAGGTTACCACTTAAATGTTATGATGACTGGACTAGGCCATTGCATGCCATTCACGCATTTCACAGGACAGAGCCCAAGGTTTTGTGCATAGTTGACAATTCTGCTACCAACAGAGCTACATCTCTAACTTACTGTCAATATTTTTTTGCTTCCTTGACACATAATTGTTTCATCTATATCCTGAGATATGAAAATTATCAAAATACTAAGTAAACTGCAAATTTAAACAGAATGAATTATATAAGGGCATGGGAAAATGGCCTAGTGTAGAGAGTGAACAGAACACACAGACAGTCCCCACCCATGTAAATCTGAAGGTGATATCTTGGCTCATGCAGTCATTACTTATAAGAGGGACATAATGAGATGAAAGGTCTTATTACAAAATGGGGTGGCACATTTGTACCTCATGAAGTGAACATTCACAGTGTGGTGACCAGTGTGTGAGTTCTCTCATTAGACATGAGCTATAAATCCCCTCCCCCAGTAATAATTTCCAGTTAACTAATCTTTTAAAATATCTAGTGTTATTTTGAGAGGATTTTTGTATTGTGGGCATGAGAGGAAATGCACATGTTGACCCATGCAGTTTCCTGTTATCTTCAGTTGATCTGCAGAGGAGCTGCCTCCATGCAGTGGTCCAGGTAGATGGGCTATGGACTTTCCCTTTGACATCTCCTTACCACACAGGATTGTCACTGCAGTCTCCTGGCTGTCCAGTGTTCCATGCAATTTTGGACTTGCCATATTTACAGTCATGTCTGAGAGGGATGGTCATGACACTAGAAGGAGCCCATTTCTTCTGTAGCACAGCAAGTAGGAGCAGACAAGTGCTGGCACCTGATCAGGATGTGGTCACTATGGCTTGAGTTCACACTCTGTGAAGCCCTCTCATTGCTTACCACACAGCCTGCCTCACCCTAAATTGGATGCTATGGTGGTCATAGAAACTTCATACTCAATACTTCCATCAACAGAGCCCAAATGAACCTGATAAATCCCCAGCATGTCCAGCAAATGTTCTATGAATTATAGTCACGGTGGTATGCACAGATCTCTGGAAGTCCGTCATATGGCACACATGCATTGTGTCTCCTGTGGTTCTCATTTCTTTACTCCCATTGTTCCCTTGGGTAAGACAAAAGCACTGTACCACACACTGAAAACCTGCCATGGGGGTGTGTCTTAATTGTTCTCAGTATAGCAAAGTGACCACTGATCATTTTATCTATGTTAATGATGGAGGTGACAATTGCATAGATTTTGATACTAGTTTTAGAATGTAGATGTGTATGAGATTCATCAAGTTGCACAGCTAAAAATATGCTTTATTTATCTATCAGGCCTAGGGTTTGCTTTGCTCAGCAGTGAACTTTGCTTTCCAGGCAGAGAGACTGTATCAGCGACAGAGTAATGACACTGGGACTTGTGCCTTTCACAACAAATGATTTATTTAGAAAGTCAGAGGGTTTTTATACATTACAAGGAACTGGCAGTCATGTGGGGTTGGCCAGTCACATATAAAGATTTAGGGCACAAAGAAACAGGACATAGAGCCTTTCAGTTGCCGCCAGTAGGATGCTTAAATTTCATGTTTACCAATGCCTGTCTGGTAATTTATTGGCCAGAGTGTTTTTACTTAGGGCAAAAGCCTGGAAAACACTTACTTTTAGCTCTGGAGTGAACCTATAACCTGGCCCAATCTCGTGGCTAATGATAGCTTAGTTATTTGTTCAGGACAGGGAGATGAGCTGATGTCTGTTGACCAAGATGCTTTCCACGGAGCAAGGAACCCAAACTTCTCTCTGGCTAGCCTTGCAATGTTCTTCAATGTTGGGGGACCCTGCTGCTAAGGTTGTAGTCCTCCATGTCTGGATAGCTCTAAGGGGCTCGGCGCTATATGGAAGGACTCCCTTTCTCAGTGGGGGCCTCCTTCTCACTGCCTGACTTACCTGGAAAGTGCCAAGCATGGATGCCTGACCTCATTTGGAACATGACCTTTGGCATAGTTATCTGCAATAAAACTGACCTCAGGTTTTTTCTATATGATAATTAGGCATTGACCTATAGCCAGATGATAGGATCCCCCTACCATGTGTAAATAAAGCATATTATGAGCACCTATTAGCTGAAGCTTTGGCTGCTGCCTCCACACTATATTTTCCCTGACCCCCATTGACTAAACGGAGCTGTATCACTGAATCTGTCTCCCTGTAAAGTCTTTTTCTGTTGTGCTCACTGGCCATCCTGAACCCGTTTGTCGCTTCTGCTCCCTTTGTCCTCATGGATCAGTGGCCAATGGCCCTCAAGGGGAGGGAAAGACCCACACTTCAAGAGAGGGATATAAGAGCTGCTGCTTTTAGCGACCCTCCATTTAGCAGGAAATATAGCCTGGACATAGAAAGTTTTAGGCTCATCTTACTCCAGTGCATGCCATCCTGATTTCCTACATCTCCTCCCTTTTTTTAAATAGGAAGGAAGTGGTCATAAAGGCCACAGTATTGCTGATTGAACCTAAAATACAGAACATCACTATTGGTGCTCCTACAAGAAGGAGTATGCCAATCAATATTGGGCCCCAGAATGGACTTCACCATTTCAGCCACACTGGCCAAGGCATAGAGAATTCAGATATTTTATTTATTTCCTTTTATAAATCATTAATCTGTTGGTCTATAGAAAGTGAAAAATCAGACAAATTAAAACAAAATTCCTGGAAATTGTTCACATCCCATGTGATTTTTTTAACAATAAATATTCTGTAGTAGCTTTATTTTGTAACACAGTAGTTCTTAATTATCCTATTTCCTGATTACTTTCCCCTAGTATTTTTGCAGTTATATTTGTTGTTTTACTAGTTACACAAGGAAATTTAGATATATCCTTTCCATTTCAGTTACCAAGCCAGGTATCAATTAGAGGTTATGTTGGAGATCTTTCAGAGGTTTAGATCTGCAAAGATGCCACAGCTAATTGGTGGAGGACTAGTGAGAGCTATGAATGCTGGGCTGGATAGTACTTGCTCTCCACGTCCTTGGGTTGTAGAACAAAGAAACTATTTTTAGTTTTTACGGCTAGCTGGGGATCTGGAGGCAAGGACAACAGAGAGACATCCTTGGCAAGGGGAGTGGATTATTTAGCTTTCTGCAGTTGTGACATTTTACGAGGCCCATGATAGGGATGCAATTGTTAATAGTGGGGCAGGAGTGAGACATTTGTCACTGGGTACCTTTAACTGAGAAAGAGTTCTCAGGTAGCATGGAGCGGGAACATAGTCTAAATTGGTCTCAGGCAGTGACTTGGGCAGTCATACAGGTGGCTCAGTCAGGGGATTCTGTAAACATTTTTGGAGACAATAGTTAATTAAGCACAGGGCAAGGATGGGATGGCAAGATGAGCTGGTCAATTCCATCCTCATTTCAGGTGTCTAGGTCTGTTGAGGTTGAGGCTTCTTCTTCTGGGGTTTCCTCTGCTTTCCCAGAGTCAGTGTGGCCATCTATTCTGTGGGAGGCCCTGTTGAGCAGTCTGATGTATCTGAGTGGTGCCCCTCTGTGGGAGGATTCATTTTCTGGAAAGACACAAGCATACCCTCTCCCCATTGTTAGTTAAGGAGCTTGAGTTTTACTCCAGAGATCTGATTCATGGTCCTGCCAAGCACCTATGGCAAACACTGAGAAATTTAGTTCCTGCCAGTGCTTGGCCTTTGGAGAAATTCCTTGATAATTTATAATAAAAATCTTATTAGAGACTTTTATAATAAGAAATGAGGATTCCGTAATGTTATCCCAGGTACACATGATTCCCCTGTTTTTATTTTATTTATTTGATCTTTGAGATTTGTGTTGTCTATTATTGCTTGTCCTGTGAGGTTGTAAGGAATGCCAGTGGTATGTGAAATACTCCAAGTTTGGCAAAATTGTTGAAAAATTTTACTAATATAGGAAGGCCTATGATCTGTTTTTATTTGATGAGGTATTTCTAACACTGAAAATGTTTGAGTAAGATGTTAAATTACATCCTTTGTTGTCTTTCCTGTATGAGCCTTGACATGTAAAGCCAAGGAATATGCATCTCCCGTACAGTGAAAATACTTAATTATTTGAAACGCAGTTATATGAGTTATACCAGTTTGCCAAATCATATTAGGCCATACGCCACGAGGTTTGACTCCAGACATCGGAACTAAAGGAAGAAGTGGAGCACATTGAGGACACTGTTTAACTATAAATTTAGTTTGATCCTTAGTAAGGTGAGGTTATAAAGCTTTGAACATTTTTGCTGGCTGATGAACTAGTTGAGGACCGCATAAGGGATTCATAATATTTAATTTTTTGGTTAAGTTATCTGTTTGTTGATTTAAGGAAGCTAATGGCCCAGGCAATCTAGTATGGGAGTGTATATGAGTCACTAAAAATGGGAGCTCCCTTTGGCAAATTTTATTTCTTAGAGATAGGAATAACATTCCAGTAGGTTCTCCTGGTTTATGTTGTAAAAATGTTTTTTCTAGTTTTAAAAGTGACTTGGTGACATATTCACCAAGAATTTGTATGAATATTTAAATGTTGAGGAAAGAGCATGAAGCTCTGGAGAACAGCGTAAAGTTCTGAATATTAGGCAGAAGCAGGAACAGGAATTTCCCAAGAATGAGAAATGTTTTGTTTGAAGCTGGTGTAAAATAATAGCTTTTTTCCTTTGTTAGTCCCATTTGTAAACAAAACTTCTCCCCCTATGAGTGTTCACTCTGACATAATAGTTGGGGGGTGGGGTGGGTTGAGTTATATCGCATACCTATAGTCAAGAAACAAACTGCTTCAAAGTCAAACCAAGCTCACCAAAAGAAACTGCTCTCTTCTGACTCTCCCATCTGGTTCCAGGAGGCAAAACCTTAGTTTTTGAGTTAGATTATTTTGTTATGGATAAGGGAAAACATTAAAAGTAACGTTTGTATGATATAGAGAAACACAAAAGGACATTCTTTAGTAGTTGTAGGTAACTTTAACACTGGTTTGCATCCACTTAATTCCAGACTTTGATTAGATGTGTGTAGCACAAGTCAGAGAAGTAGACTGAAAATTTTTCTTTTTACTGTAACAGTTATTATTATAACAACAACAACAACAATGTACTTCCATAAACTTACTCATACCTGTAACAAAATTGCTTAAATATTATTATTCCTTCCATTCTGGAAATATCCAGCCATCTTAATTTTACTATCTTTGACCTTCCAACTCTATCTTTTCCTAAAGATTCTCATTATTTTTTGATACTCTGAGACATAAAATTTACAAGGAAACTCATTATTTGTTGTGAGATTCCATCAAATAACCAATATTAATCCCTCATAACTTTAGATAGAGGAACAACCATTTTAAACATACCAGTATAATATAAGCTTGGTAAATGCATAAATGTTGTTGCATTTGTTTGTTGGCTATAAAGAGACAATAGTGGTGAAATGGCTAACATTTTTCCTGGAGTAGAAGTAATTATTACTTAAAATTAGTATATTTTTAAGCAATAAGAATCATAATGCAGAAGAATAATTATTAAAGAGAAAACATTTTGACCTGGAAAAATATTTTAAGTTAATTTAACAACTTTAGTTATTATGAAGCTTTTACTTTTAAGTCAAATTGATACCAAGTGAATTATAGTTAAGGATTATAAGTTTATGTAGACCATGTACAAACAAAATGGACATCTTAAAATCTTTTGAGAATAAACCAGAAGCAAAAAGGTACTTAGCAAGTAAGATTTTTACATAACCTGGAACCTAGAGACACACTTTAATAAATTTCAAAATGATTAGGTTACCCAAGTTTAAAAGGCCTTCGAATGTAAATTTGTACCCATGTATTTTAATTAGGCATGCCAAAAATAAAACCAATAATTTTGTGCATAATAAAATGAATGAAAGAGGAAAAATTTGAAGTGGCCTCATTTTAAAATTGTGTTGGCACAAATGATATGTGAGGACAATTATCATAGACACATATGAAGTACTTACATGAGATCTCAACACATAGAAACATATAGAAACATGTGACATAATTTTAAACAGCAGAAAAATGATTGTCAGACATATATGACATAATTACATGAAAATTAGGTGCACCTAAAATGCAGTACACTAATAAGTGTGATTATGATGAATTTTGTAAGATTTTCTAAAAGTAAGCATAGCTGGAGAAAGCAGCAATTTGGCTTTAGAAGAGAGTGCCATGCAGCATTATTTTACAAAAAGAACATGGAATCTGAGTTAAGTATACAAGATAAGGTAATTAATTAACATAACCTGTGTTTACATTGAATTGTAGGGTCTTAGGTGAACTTAATAAGCTAAAATCGAAGGTCAGCAGTTTCTCAGAAAACAGAAAACCTGGAAATGTATTTATAGTAAGTGGAAAAACCTAAAACAAGTTTTTTAATATAATGGTAACAAACAGCTGAATGAAATAAAAGTAACGGAGAAGAATAGAACTGGAAGGGACAGGGAAAACTAATGAAGTTATTGGGAATCGGGTTTCTTTGCTCAGTGGGAACATTGCTTCCTAGGCAGAGAGACTGTATCATCAACAGAATAAAGACTTTGGGACATGTGCCATTCACTACAAGCCATGTATTACAAAATTCAGAAGCTTTTAATGCATTACAAGGAACTGCCATTCATGTGGTGTTTGGCAGTCACATCCAAAGATTTGGCACAAAGAAACAGGAAATATAGCCTTTTAGTTGGCACCAGCAGGATGGTTAGACTTTTACTCAAGGTTACCAATGTATGTCCTGTAATTTATTGACCACAATGTTTTCTTTCTTAGGGCTGAAAGCGTGGTAAACTTTTACCTGTTACCTCAGAAGTAAACCCTTAATCTGGCCTAATCGCATAGCTAATGATAGCTGAGTTATTTTTTTTAGGACGGGGAGATGAGCTAAGGGCTGTTGACCAAGATGCTTTCCCACAGAGCAAGGAGCCTAAATTTTGATCTGGCTGCTTTCCTCTTGCTAGCCATTCAGTGTTCCACAAGACAGGGATATCAGAATTGCTGTTTTCAGCACCCCTCCCTTTAGCAGAGAATGTAGCATGGACTTTGAAAAGTTTCAGCCTCATCTCAACCTAGGGCATGCCATTCTGGTTTTCTACATTTATCAATGTGTCACCAAGTCTAGGAAAATTTTTCCTTTGTTTTTGGTATCTAAATTTTGTTTATGGATCCTGAGTTGGTTTGCATTTCAATGTTCTTTCTCCAACATTTGTATTTATGAGGGCTGGGAAAGATAATTGTGAGACATTTCCCTATCATGCCAAAGAACCCAGGTTTAAATCTACAAACAGCTCCTCTGGTGAGCACCTGTCCCCAGCTAGGGTCTTCTCTATTCCCAGCACTGGCCTGGGTCTCTCCTCTACATACATCCTATCCTGGCCTGCTGAGAAGGAGTTACACTTGTGAAAGTCTTCAGATGTTCATGTTTGTGAGCTGACACAGAATAAATACGTTAAAGTTCAACTCTCCCTTACCCAGCAGTAATCAGTTTCCAATAGTTCCTTTTCTAAGGTTGAGGCCTGCTGACATTTCCCCAGTTCAGTGTTGGGTTTTTCTCTGAGGAGTCTACACAGGCCTGGTGCATGCTGTTTTCATATGACTAAATTCCCAGTGGCCTGGAGAGTAATTTATCTAGGAAAAAGAGGATAACTGTTCCTACGCTATTTTCTACAATTTCATTTTAAATATCATTGGTCTCTGTTTTTCCTGTGTATCTATGTTATTAAGCGTGAAGTACTAACTACATTTTCTCTGTCCTCTATTCAAAATGTCTTCAAAATGCATTACTTAAAATCAGCTAAAAGTATTATTATTGGAAGACTAGTGTACACTCTCACTAGTGAGAAATAATTATAGAGAAATACTCTTTTCTACTGTACAAAAATCATTGAGAAATTCCTCTCTGTTCCATAGCTAAATGTCAATGGGGAATGTAAAGTGTAGGGAACAGACTAGACATGAGCCAAGAGGACTATCACATGGAGACTGAGAGTGAGGGGTCTGGCTTCACAAACCTGGTGGAGTCCACACTCAGAGAATAGGGATAGACTTACACTTTCCAGGAGGTATAGGTTTTGTCAGAAAACTTTTCTGTGATGTGGGACAACATGGTAATCTTAAGGTTGTGACCTACATTCACATCATCAGACAGATGTCGTCACTGAGGGTCCTGTGCTTGTCTCAATACTGTTGGCTTAACAAATTCCCCATTCCCACAGAAAGTAAAAGCCAGTTACTACACACTGAGCATCCACAAAAGGGGCAAAACTCTGTCCCTGTAAGTAGTGTGGAGGGGCAGTTGTGAGTGACAGAAACAAAGTGAGGGGCTGTCCTGTTCCACCCAAGATGAGACCAAATCTCATGTTCTTCCTTTTAGAAAATCATCTTGAGAGCTGGCAGGGAAATTTAGAGAATGGAGTGAGAGGATATTTTTCCTTGGCCTGACACAATTTGGACTCATATGTGACAGGATCATCACCAAATCCCCCATCCTAAGGAACAGATGTATCAGGCTTCTATTGAGACACAGAACACACAGGATGAATTTATTTTAAAAAACAATTTACCAGAGTGGCTTACATGATACAGGCTGGTTGTACAACAATGCCACTTTCACAGTAGAGAGGATGCGAACCCAGAAGCTGCTCAGCCCATGAGGGTAGATGCCTCAGTCATCCCAACCTGGCACTGATGTTCTGGGGGGTTCTGGAGAGCCATTGGGCTTCAATTCATGATGGAATCCCAATAGTCCGGGTTCTGACATCAGGGAAGGAATGGAGCAGCAGTGTCAGCAGGAACAAGATGGATGAACTTGACAGTGAGACTCAGAGGCATTGACCAGAGAAGCAAAGCTTTCCCTTCCCACCCCCTGTGTCTGAGCCGCACCAGAAGGAACCACCCACACTTAGGGGGGTCACCCCACTTCTTGATTCCCATGCACAATCAAGAACGTCTCTCAAATATTGTGCCCACTGCCTTTTATCTTTGCTGACTCCAGACCTCGGTGAACTGACAACCAAGAATAGCCCTCACAGCAGAGTTCTTCCATTTCCGTCCAATCATCTGTTCCCAGATCCAGAGACTCTGAGTCCTCCTTGCTGCATACAGTTCAGAAGCAGGTCCTTTTGGGCATGTTTCACCCACAATGGCTAAGAATCCTGATGTTCACAGGGAATTTGGTTCAGTGTTTTGACAGGGCTGTGATGTGGAGAGATACAGAATCACATGCCAATAGTGTGGATCTATCCATGAGCAGGATCCTCGTCTCCCTGTATATCCTCTCTTGTAAGTAGGGCTCAGCATGAAGATGTGCAGGTTGGAGACTACAGAGAAGTGCATCAAAACCTATCACTCACATTACAGCTTTGTGTCTTCATTATGATATATGTTTAGCATGTGGAAGTAAATTTTCTTTTCTACCAAAATCAGTACACTGTGGTGATTTTGTGAGAATAAAAATAAAGTGTCCTAAGTAAAGAGACTGTGCTCCAAGTCAACTTTTTCTGATGTAGGCAAAAGGAAAGGGATTAACATCACCTCTACCGTCAGACTCTACTGTGACATCAGCAGCCTTCTTGCCTCTTGGAGAGGACTCAAAGCACTCTCCCTTCCAGGTATGGCTGAGGGACTTGCGTGTTCAGTGTCTCTCAGAGGACATGAGGAAGATTTGCTGACCACCTGAGTTCAGGTCCTATTATCAATGGGCTCAGCTACTCTCCATCATAATAAGCCTGAGCATGTGGTCATTACCAAGTCAGGCCTGGACACAGCCTCCTGCCCACCTTGCCTGTTATCACACATCCACTTGAACTCACTGGAGCAGTGGAGATAGAGAGATGTTTGCTGGACTGAATCCTAAGAGAGAATGTGATCCTGTGGCGTCCATGAAAGGGGAGGATCCTAATTCAAAGGGATTCTCTAAAGGTCTACTGCTCACATAATGCTGTGGCTTCCTTTGTCTGTGTTGATACCCTAGGACTGATGGGGACATTTCCATGTCCCTAACACCCATTCTAGGCTTTTTCATAGAACACATCAAAGTTATTGAGAGAAGCACGACAGACCTGAGAGGGCTGAGGATGCAGCAGTTCTGAGATATGCCCCATCCCAGAAGTCCCACAGTTCAGCAGTCCTTAGAGGCCATGAACATGGAGCACAACATCTTCAGATGAGAAAGTCTAGAGTAGGAGTAAGAAGGCTTTCTGAGACAGTCACCTCCCAGAAGTCTGAGACAATATCTAATCAGCTCATATTTCATCCCTCCTCGAGGTGCAGGTTAGACTACTCGAGGTGATTCACCCTTTGGATGATCTCAGAACATTGATCTTAGATGATGGTGGGAGGTAACTTCACATCCTTAGACAAAATGAAAGTGTCCTATGACTGATTCAGCACTGTTGCACCCACAACTGAGGTCATTTTCAGTCCTAGGTACATTCAGAAGTAGAGGTGAAAGGAATCTGTTCTAGACAGAAGGAAAATGAATGAAGGGCTGCCAACCTGTCTAGAATTGTCTTACTAAGGTCTTGCTCTGAGAACCTGGGTTTCTCTGTCTGATTTACCTGACTCTCTTCTCCTGTCTCCCTTCCCCCATCTCTCTCTGTCTCCCTGCACCTCTTGCTCTCACCTCAGCTGTCACCTTCTGGGGTTCACCTGGCCAAGCTCATGGAAAAGTACTTCAGACCCCCAAAACTATTGATGGAAAGACAGTGATTCCTCACATGAGATCAGATTCAGGTGACTGAGCACTGCCCACACTTGGGGACTTCTGTCTTAACTGAACTGCAACCTGTGGCTGGGAGTCACAGGCCAATAGTAACCAGACCTGAATGCACCCATTTTGCTGTCACTGTGACTACAGGATCAAGGAGAGGTTGGGTTCTTGTTCCTCCATTAGAATCATGCAGACCTCCAGTACACAATGAAGAGATGTGTACTCTACTGATTTTACCCTACATCCAGGCAGGGAAGACAGGCAGGGTTCACTCTATATGCCACAGAATGAAGGAAGCAGTGTGTTAATAGGGCTCACACCACCCACAGTGTCCTCAGTATTTGATGTGCATAATGGGGAACGTCAGAATGCAGATACCCTTCCCCGGCCTCATGGATTTCACATGGATTAAAATACACATTGTAAATATGCAGGGGATAGGAAATTCAGCCACAGCTATCTGCACTACAGGAAGTAGAAAATGGTGGAAGCTAAATAACACAAATTCAATAATAATACAAATGATCTAAAACCCTGGTGTGAGGGCCCACTGGAGACCTGTGCATCCCAAGGGGCAGGGCCTGAGCAGAGGGCACAAGAGACCTAGAAATGCTTACTCAGCAAGGGAAACAGCAGATGTTCTGAGAAGTAGAACTCTCACAGGGTGCTGTGGATCCAAGGTGCTATTGAAAAGGAAGGTAGTTTGTAGTTTCATTCTTAGTGCTGTGGGAAATTATTAGGCAAAGCAATGAATGCACATCTTGTTGTCGCAGTGATTCAACTGTTTGGTAGGGATGCAGAGCAGCAGCTAAGCTCTTGTATCTTCAAGCAGGCACAGGAAGAAAGAGAGTGACTGGAAATTTGGCAAGGCTTAAGAACTTTCTAAACCTGCCCCCTGTGATGTGTTACCTCCAGGATAGCCACACCTCATAAGACCTCCCAAATAGCACCAGCAACTGGGGACAAAATGTCCAAACACTTGGAGCATATGGGAGAAATTTTCATTCAAACCACCACAACCCCCCCGACCCCCATGGGCTCATGACCATATAAAATGCAAAATGCATTTAGTCCGACCTTAAAAGTCCCCATAGTCATTACCAGTCTCAATACTATTCAAAAGGTCACAGTCCAAAGTCTCTTCTGAGGCTTAGGGAAATTGCTTAACTGTAAGCCCCTGTAAAATCAAAAGACAACTACATGCTCCCAATATACAGTGAAACTGAATACACATTACCATTCCAAGATGGAGGAATAGAGGCATAGTGAGGAAACACACGACCAAAATAAGACTAAAAACAGCAGGGAAAACACCAAATCTGGTAGCTCCATGTCTGACTTCTGGGACTTTAATCCAAAGGGCTTCAATGGCTCAGCCTCTCCAGCTTTGCTACGTGCAACATACATCTCTCCCTTTGGTTGGTACCACACCCTCTATGCAGGTCTTCTTGTCAGAAGCCTCACAGAGTCTCCACTGCCAAAAGAGTTCCCTGTGAGAGGTTTGTTCCTGAAACCAGAGCAGCTCCTCCCCCTACTGAGCTGTCTTGGTGATACAAGGTCTGGCTGTGTGGTGGGTCCCTCCAAGGCAGGATGTTCACGCCTCCTCTTCACATCTCACTGAGGTAGAAAAGGGCTGTGAGTTGTGGTATCATGGCATCTCCACACTGAGGCTGCTGCCTTGCAGGTGGCTGGAGACAGTGACTGGAAAAGTGGGCAGATATGCAGGGTTCAGCCTTTGGAGGCTAGATCTTGTCTCCTGTCATGGGGCTGTCACTTCAGTAGGCCCACAGAAAGCAGGAGTTCCCTCTCTAGGGCATGCTTCTTGTTTCCCCAGTGCTGTGTTTCAGCAGGTCAAGTCTCTCTCTCTCTCTCTCTCTCTCTCTCTCTCTCTCTCTCTCTCTCTCTCTCTCTCTCTCTCTCTCTTTTCTCTTCTTTTTTTCTTGACAACAACCACTTCATCATCTTCTTTTCTTTTTTCTACATACACCCCGCCCCCTCATTTCTCAACAGATTTTCTTGAGTCCAAAGCATGCCTCAAATCCTGATTATTTTCCCTTACATACAATGCCCACCCTGGCTGCAGTCTCTTTTACAGAATTGGCATCTCCCTGCAGCCCATCTATGACTGCCTGAACTGTCCTTATATCACTCCCTCCCCTCCAACTCCTCTCATATCTCCCCATCACTTTTTTTCTGATAACTTCATGTACTCTTTCTTCTTCTTTGATTGATTTATTTTTTATGGGGCTTTTGGCTACTCCAACATGCCCCCCTCTGAAGAGGTAACCCTAAATCTTTTAAGGAGTAGATAAAAGCTCCCAAATATTTTAGACATTTTAGGCCTTTGGAATGGAGTGTGTTTGTAAGAGGCCCAATGACCTTGTGAATTTTGGTCAAGAAAGTGGCTACTTTTCTTTAGGGTCTTTTTATCCTAACTGCCTATCCAATTCCTATCTACTATTCTTATCATCCTCTGAAGAGGTTACACAAATTGCCAATAGGAAATCAGGATGCAGACCACTCTGGCATCTTCCAAGCTGAACAGGGACACAGTGTGAGGCAATTGGAGTACCCCTCCAGTGGGTCTATCTAAAAGACTCCTAAGTTGCATAACTCTTATCTGTAGGGGGAAGAGAAAGTCCTTGAATCATGAATACAGAATGTGAAGGCGAACAAAAGGCAAGAGTAATTAGCATTTCAAGTCAGAGACAGGGAACTAGAAAAAGTCAGGACAGGGCAATTTTCAAATGTCATATAAGAGTCCTTTGGAATTACTTGACAAGGGCTTCCAAAAGCATCCCTCTATTGGGTTCCTCCTCATTTTTCTTCCATCTTCCAAGGCTGGACTCTAGAATGATGGATTCATGATTTGCTTTCAAGTACATTGAAAGCTGTTGGAGTTGTTAGAATCAGTGTCAGTTCCCTCTCAAAGGCTTCAAGATGGGAGAAAACAAATTTGTCCATCCTTTTAGAACAATAGCTGGTTGTCTCTCTTAGATACAAGTGGGCACTACAGTATCGGAGAACAAGACTTGATGTCTAACATCTGTCTAACAAGTGGGCACTACAGTATCGGAGAACAAGACTTGATGTCTAACATCTGAGCAGCACTTTCTGGTTAGGAACAAAGTCATCAATAAGAACTAATTGTCTAAATAACTTTTATGTAGACTTAAGCCTAATGTCTGGGAAGTGTAATCCCTTGAACTCTTAAAGAAATATATTGATGACTTTCACTCTTTGTATACTATCCTTTTGGGTGTTTAGGACCGTACAGTTGGCACACATAAATCAATTTATTTTTACACTCAAGGTCATTTGAAGATTGTTCATCAGGGGTCACATGGGCTTGGGAAGAGCTCCTGGCTCCTTTCTTTTACTAGTTCCATCTATGTGAAGATAAGTCAAAGGTACTGCTAGACCATGTCCTCTTTGTAGACTGGACACTGATTCAAGTCCATCTCATGGGGTCCCCATGTCCTCCCTGAACAAGAGGACAGGTGACTCACCACAGTTACAGGACATTTTGAGAGATGTTCCATAGTCCTCTGGAACTTAGTCAACTTTAGAGGGCAATGGGCAAAAACTGTCCTTTAAGTCCCTCTGACTATGTTTGTATAGGCCTCTAACTATGGCTGTTAAACATCCAGTAAGGTTATTTCCACCAGGGAGGTAGTTCTAATTATCATGTGATATGTAGATAAGGATTGGGTAGAAAACCAAATGTTCTCAGATAAACCTTGAGACTATATATATATATTTCCTTAAACTAGTTGACTAAACTATGACCCTAGAAATTTTAAGATTATCTGTATATAATTTTTGTCTCATCCTTTATATATCATAACAAACCTACATTGACCTTCATCACTTGCACTCCAACAGCTATCAAAATGCCTGAAAGCAAATCCTGAATCCCCTTTTAACATCCTTTACATTCTCATTTGCTTTTTTAAAAATAATTATGAGACATAATAGCATTAACAAATAAATTGTCCATCTGATGTGAGACATTTTCCAGGGAATGCTAAGCATTTCTTATTCCATTTTAAGGTTCTAGAGTTAAGCCAATGTTGATTAAAGTTTTACTGGGGAACCAATGAATTTATTGAGCTCACTTACTGAAATGACTGAGGGGTTGCTGCAGTGTAAGTAGGAACTGAGGGTATGTACACTGGAAAGCATTTACCGAATATGGGTCAAGACTTCATTCCCTTGCCTTCCCCAGATTCTATACTCTAGCCCTCCCCAAATCCAGGAAGCCATGTATGATTAGGGCCAAATTACACACAATTGTCTGGGAAGAGTGACTGGATACTCCAATGAGGGTCCAAAGACCCTGCTTGGCCCTATTTTAATGAATGAGTACAACCATCAAGAAGCCAAATTTTGATTATGTTTAGCCATCAGGCTTAGCTGAAGTCGTGGTGATGGTAGTTATTTCAGGCAGAAGGGACTACTGTATATCATCATCTTATTAAAAGCACCTGGAATTTAAAACGATTTGGTGCTAGGATCCACAAATGAGGGAGAAAACACATCATTTATTTTTTTCTGAATCTGTGTTACTTCACTTAGTATAACAGTTTCTAGATCCATCCACTTACCTGAAATTTGATTATTTCAACTTTCTTTACTGAGGAATAGAACTTCATTGTGTAGATATACCACGTTTTTGTTATCTACTCATCAATTGAGGGGCACTTAGGTTGTTTCCATTTCTTAGTTATTGTGAGAAGGGCAGCAAAAAGCATGGTTGTACAAGTGAGTCTACAATAGGATGAGTCCTTTGGGTACAAGCTAAGGAGTGGTATAACCAGGTCATATGGTAGGTTCATTTTTAGTTTTTTAAGAGTTTTCCACAATATTTTCCATAGAGGTCACACAAATTTTATTCCCACCAGTAGTGAATTAGTATTCCCCATCTCCACATCCTTGCCAGCATTTGGTATCATTTGTTCTCTTGATCTTAGCCAGTCTGATAGGGGTAAGGTGATACCTTAGGGTGGTTTCAATTTCCGTTTCCCTAATTACTAATGATGTTGAAAACTTTTTGAGATGTTTCTTAGTCATCTTTGTTTCTTCCTTTGAGAAATCCCTGTTTAAATCTTTAGCCCATCTTTAAATTATGTCACCTGGCTTCTCAATTCTTTGCTTTTTGAGTTCTTTATATATCCTGGATGTTAAAACTCAGTAAGATGTGTTACTGGTGAAGATTTTTTCCCATAATGTGGGTTTTCCCTTCACTTTTTGGGCTGTTTCTTTTGCTGTACAGAATCTTTTTAGTTTAGTGAGGTCCCACTTGCTGATTGCTGACCTTAATTCTTGAGCATCTTCTCTCTGATTTACAAAATCCTTTCCTACACCTATATCTTGAAAGTTACTCTCAACGTTTTCTTCTAGCGGTCTGTCAATTTTGTTTCTTTTCAAAGAACTATCTCTTGGATTTGTTGACTTTTTGTGTTGTTTTCTTTGTTTCAATTTCATTGATTCCTGCCCTGATTTTTGTTATTTCTTCTTGGCTAATGGGTTTGGGTTTCATTGGCTGTTGCTTTTCAAGTGTGTTGAGTTGCAACATTAAGTCATTTAGTTGTGTTCTTTCTGATTTTCTGATGTAGGCACTTAGAGCTATAAACGTCCCTCTAAGGACCACTTTCAGCATGTCCCAGAGGTTTTGTTGTGTTGTATTGTCCTTTTCACTTAGTTCCAGGAATACTTTTATTTCTTTCTTAATTTCTCTTTTGACCCATTCATCATTCAGGAGTGTGTTGTTTAATCTCCATGTGTTCATGTGGTGATTAGGGCTTCTTCGGGTGTTGATTGTAAGCTTTATTGCATTGTGGTCTAATAAAATGCATGGAATTATTTCAGTCTTTTTGTATTTGTTTTGTTTGTTTTGTTCGCCAGTATGTGGCTGATTTTGGAGAAGGTTCCATGGGGTGCTGAGTAGAAAGTATGTCCTTTGGTGCTTGGGTGGAATACTCAGTAGATGTCTCTTCAGTCCATTTGATATATGGTTTTGTTTAATTCAGATGTCTCTCTGTAAACTCTCTGCCATATTTACCTACCTAATGGAGACAGTGGGGTATTGAAGTCCCCTACTATTAATGAGTTGGGATTAATCTGGGTCTTAAATTCCTGTAGTATTGTTTTTATGAAGTTGGGTGCACCAGAGTTTGGTGAATATATGTTCATGATAGTAGTATCTTCTTGATTTATTGTGTCTTTGATCAAATTGAAGTGGCCC
>NW_008357640.1:466226-466556 GCF_000622305.1 Nannospalax galili
AGATGAGCATTGAATCCTGTCATTTTTATTTCTGTTTACATCTTGATATAGCTGTACTTTTCCACAGTTACACCTTCATTGAATTTCTTTCCACAACCCCTTGGGTATAGTCATTCCTTTCTTCAGCTCTTTGTATTGCTTCCAGAACTCTCTGAAGGGCTGGTTTTGTGGACACGAATTCCTTCTGCCTATTTATGTCATGGTAGATTTTTCTTTCCCTTTAAAATATAATAGTCATTTTGGCTGAGTATAGTAATCTGGGTTGGCATCTGTGGTCATTTAAAACTGGGAATGCTTTGGTCCAGGCTCTTCTGGCTTTCATAGTTTACA
>NW_008357640.1:466796-520473 GCF_000622305.1 Nannospalax galili
ATTTGTATGGGCATGTCTTTCTTTAATTTTGGGAAATTTTCTTCCACGATTCTGTTGAAGATCTGGTCCATGCCATTATCTTGGGATTCTCCTCCTTCCTGTGTGCCTATGATTCGTAAATTTGTTCTTTTTGTGGTGTCACACAAATCCTGCATATTCCATTCTTGTGATTTCTTAAATTTTTCACAATCTTTGCTTAAGTGGTCTAGTTCATCCACTTTATCTTCCAGTCTTGATACTCTGTCTTCCATTTCATTCATCCTATTGGTGAGGCTTTCTCCTGTCATTTCTAATTAGCTTACTAAGTGTTTCACTCCCTTCTTCATTTCAGCCTGTGTATTGTTCAATATTTGTGACTCTTTTCTGAATTCATTCAGAAGTTTATCCCTATGTTCCTTCAGTTCTTTGATTTTTTTTGTGAGTCCTTTAAATTCACTGAATTCTTTTATTATGATTAAAATTGTTCTTTTGAGTTCCATGTACTCATTGTACATGGAACATTATCTCATTGTACTCTTCCAGAGGACTATTGGAATTCAGTGGCGATATGTTATTTTGGTTTTTCATGTCATTAATTTTTAATCTGTGATTTTGACATGTGAATTTCTTTTGTAGTTTCTGATTCTTCTGTGAGACTCAAGCCTTCAAGTTTAGGTCTGATTTTTTTGGAACTTTATGTGTCTTTGTGGTTTACTTTTGAGGCATGAAAAGCTGGTTCCTCTAAGCTTCTGGTTTTCTCTTTTAATTTTATGTTGGAGTGGCCAGATTGCTTTTGTCTTCAGGAGTTCCCACAGAGGCCCAAGTCAGATGAGGATCAGATGTTCTCAGGCTTTCTCCTAAGGTCTGGGTCTCTCCAGGAAAGATTTTGTCCTCAGGAATTTGGGGGTTGGATGGTCCTGGGAGCTGGGCCCAGGAAATATGCTGGTCTAGGTCAGCAGGTGGCCATGCCACCCAGAGATGCAAAGGCAGATGGGCATGGGAAGGAGCCCCAAGGGCTCCTGGGGACTCCACTGAGGAGCTTGGTTGGTCTGGATGAAAAGGATCAGGAAGAGGAAAGGTCAGACCTGGTGTCCAGGAAAGAGCCTGGCAGGTGGTGCAGGCACAGGGACATAGAGGGAGGTGAGGGCGGGACAAGGTGCAGAGTGCTCCTGGGGATCTGAGAAGGCACTGAGTTGGTCTGGATGCAAAGGATCAGGAAACAGTGGTGGTTCCCCAGGTTTCTGGGGTGCCAAGACAAGGAATAGGACAGGACCCAGGTTAGGAGGAGAGACTGGTGGGTGAGATGGGAGGGTGAATGAGGCTGGAGGAGTCAAGGCTCGGAGGGCTCAATGGATTTAACCCAGAGAGAGAGGCCTGCTGGTAGGAGAAAGTCTTGTGGGTTGTGCAGGCCAAGGGAAGCAGAGGGAGGTGAGAGCGGGGCCAGGCCCAGAAGCAGTGCTCCTGGGAACCAGAGAGGGCACTGAGTTGGTCTGCATACAAATGACCAGGAAGCAGTGGTGGTTCCCTAGGTGTCTGGGGCACCAAGACAAAGAATGGGACAGGACCCAGGCTAGGAGGAGAGACCTTCAGGGGAGATGGGAGGGTGACATTTTCTTATAATAGTTTCAGGTTTTCCAGTCTCACATTGAGGTTGTTGATCCATTTGGAGTTGACTTTTGTTCAAGGTGAAAGATACAGGTCTAGTTTAATTCTTCTACAGGTGGAGATCCAGTTTTGCCAGCACCATTTGTTGAAGAGTCTGTCTTTCCTATATTGTGTGTTCTTGGCACCTTTGTCAAATATTAGGTGGCTGAAATTGCATGTACTTTGTTTGGAATGTCAATATTTTTCCAATGATCTATGTGTCTGTTTTTGTGCCAGTGTCATGCTGTTTTTATGACTATAGCTCTGTGGTATACTTTGAGATCTGGCATAGAAATCCCCCACCATTGCGCTTTGTGCTCAGGGTTGCTTTGGATATCTGGGGTCTTTTGTGCTTTCATACAAATGTAAGGATTTTTTTTCTAATTCTGTGAAGTCTGTCATGGGGATTTTGATTGGGATTTCACTGAATCTATATATTGCTTTTGGTAGTATGGTCATTTTCACAATATTAATTCTTCCAGTTCATGAGCATGGAAGGTCCTTCCATATTCTGGTATCTTCCTCAATCTCTTTTTTTAACAATTTAAATTTTCATTGTAGAGAACTTTGGTGTCTTTGGTTGGATTCATTCCAAGATATTTTTTGCAGCAATTGTGAATGGGAGCATTTCCCTGTATTCTTTCTCCAATTGCTTGTTATTGGTATACAAAAAGTCTACTGATTTTTGTAGATTGATTTTTTTAACCTGCCACTATAATGAAAGTGTTGATCAGTTCTAGGAGTTTTCTGGTGGAACTTTTGGGATTGCTTAGGTATAGTATCATATCATCTGCAAAAAGGAATAGTTTGACCTCTTCTTTTCCCATTAGTACTCCTTTAATTTCCTTCTCCTGTGGTATTGTTCTAGCAAGAGTTTCAAGCACTATGTTGAAAAGGAGTGGAGTCTGCTTCCTGATTTTAATGGGAATGCTTCCACTTTTTCTCCATTTAGAATGACGTTGACTGTGGGTTTGTTGTATATGGCTTTAATTATGTTGAGGCATGTTCCCTTCAGTCCAATTCCCTCTTGGACTTTGAACATAAATGCATGCTGAATTTTGTCAAAAGCCTTTTCTGCATCTATTGAGATGAATTTGTGGTTCTTGTTTTTGAGTCCATTTACATGACTAATTACGTTTATGGACTTGTTTATATTGAACCATCCCCCCATCTCTGGGATAAAGTCTACTTGATTATTGTGACAGATTTTTTTGATGTGTATCTATCTATATGTGGTTTGCAAGAATTTTTTTGAGAATTTTTTCGTCTTTGTTCATTAGGGATAGTGGTCTATAATTTTCTTTTTTGGTTGTGTCTTTACCCAGTTTGGGTATTAGAGTGATGCTGGCCTCATAGAGGGAATTTTGGAGTTCTCAGTCTGTTTCCATCATTTTGAATAATTTACGTAGTATTGGCTGGAGGTTTTTTTTAAATGTCTGGTAGAATTCTTCTGTAAATCCATCTGGTCCTGGGCTTTTTTAAGTTGGGAGGCTTTGTAATACTGTTTCAATGTCCTTATATATTATCGGTCCATTTAAACTGTTGATCTCTTCTTGGTTTAATTTGGTGGTTCCAATGATTTTAGATAATCCATCCATTTCTTTTAGATTTTCAAATTTGGTAGCATATATGTTTGTAAAATATTCCCTTATAATGGTCTGGATCTTTTGGGTGTCTGTTGTGATGATTTCCCTTTCATCTCTGATTTTGTTGATTTGGATTTGCTTTTGCTTTCTTTTGGTTAGCTGGGCTAAGGGTTTATCTTGTTTAGATTTTCAAAGAACCAGCTCTTAGATTCATTGATTCTTTGTTTTGTTTTCTTTGTTTCTATTTCATTAATTTCAGCTCTTATTTTTGTTATTTCTTCTCTTCTGCTGGGTTTGGGTTTCATTTGTTCTTGCCTTTCCAGTGTCTTGAGTTGCAGTGTTAGGTGATGTTATATTGTATGTGTGGGGGGGGCTCTTTCTAATTTTTTTAATTTAGGCACTTTGAGCTATAAAATTCCCTCTTAGGACTGCTTTTAAAATGTCTCAGTGATTGTGCTGTGTTGTATTGTCCTTTTTGTTGAATTCCAGGAATTCTTTTATTTCTTTTTTTAATTTATTTTTGACCTACTCATTGTTTATTAGTGTGTTCTTCAATCACCACGGGTTTGTAGTGACTAGGGCTGTGTCCAGTGTTTACTTTGAGCTTTATTGCATTCTGGTCCGAGAGAATGCATGGAATTATTTTAACTTTTTGTTGAGGTTTGTTTTGTGGCCCAGTACGTGGTCAATTTTTGAAAAAGTTCCATGGGGCACTTAGTAGAAAGGATAATCTTTGGTGCTTTGGTCGAATAGTCGAAAGATGTCTGTTAAGTCCATTTGATGTATGGAATCAATTAATTCACATTTCTCTCTGATTATTCTTTGTCCTGTTGACATGTCTAATGGAGATAGTGAGGTATTGAAGTCCCCTACTCTTACTGAGTCCCATACTGTTACTATTGTTAAATCTGTGTCATAAAGTCCCATAGTGTTCTTGTTATGAATTTGGGTGCTTCAGAGTTTGGTGCATATATGTTAAGGATTGTAATATCTTCCTGGTTAACTGTTCCTTTGATCAGAATGAAGAGACTCTTCTTATCTCTTCTGATTAGTTTCACTTTGAAGTCTATTTTGTCAGATATTAGAATTGCTTGTTTCTTAGTGCCATTTTCTTGGAATTTTCTTTTCCATCCTTTTACCTTATGGTAGGGCCTGTCCTTGAAGGTGAGATCAGTTTCTTGAATACAGCAAAGAGATGGATTTTGTTTCTTAATCTATTCACTTAGCCTGTGTCTTTTGACTGGGGAGTTCAGTTCATTGATGTTTAAGGTTATTATTGAAAGATGTGTATTGGTTGCCATCATTTTGATTGCTGTTTGTGTTCTCCGTCTAATTTTGTGTTTCTTCTATTATACCTTTATTTATTTTCTTTCATTGCCCCTGGGATATAGTTGTTTCCCTCTCTGCTCTCTGTATTGCATCAAGTATTATTTGAAGGGCTGGTTTGTGGACATGTTTTATTTTAGGCTATTCATGTCATGGAAGATTTTTCTTTCCCCTTCAACTATAATATACATTTTGCTAGGTAAAATATTCTGGGCTGGCATTTATTGTCATACAGAACTGGAAATATCTTGGTCCAGACTCTTTTGGCTTTCATAGTTTGCATTGAAAAGTCAGCTGTGATCCTAATGGGTTTTCCTTTATATGTGACTTGTTGTTTCTCTTTTGCAGCTTTCAGTGTTCTCTGTTTGTTCTGTGCATTTTGTGTTTTTACTATGATATGTCATGGAGAGTTTCTTTTCTGATCCTATCTATTTGGTGTTCTATGTGCTTCTGTATGTGTATGGGAATGTCTTTCCTTGATTTTGGGAAATTCTCTTCTACAATTCTGTTTAAGATCTGGTCAGTACCAGTAACCTGATATTCTTCTTCCTCTGTTCTTATGAACTGTAGATTTGGTCTTTTCATGGTGTCCTACATCTCTTGCATATTCCATTCTTGTGTTTATTTTAATTTTACATAATCTTTGCTTGAGTGGTCCAGTTCTTCAGCTTTATTCTCCAGTGTTGATATTCTGTTTTCCATTTCATTCATTCTAGTGGTGAGGCTTTCCCGTGTTGTTTCAAGTTGGCTTATTGAATTTTGCACTTCCTTCTTCATTTCTGCCCAAGTTTTCTTCAATGTTTCTATCTCCTTTTTGAATTCATTCAGAAGTTTATACCTATCTTCTTTTAGTTCTTTGATTTGTGTGCTCTTCAAATTAGTTGAATTCCTTGGTCAAGTTAATGACTGTTCCTTTAAATTCAGTGTTCTGGGTTATCTCAAGGTGGTTCTCCTTGTAGAATTCTACAGGATTGGCGGAGTGTGTGGGAACATAGTGTTTTGACTTTCCATTTATTATTCTTTCGTTGCGATTTTGGCATGTAAATTTCTTTTTTGTTTATGATTCTGATATGAGAATTAAGTTGAAGTATGCTTCTGTTTGTATTATCGGTTTGCCTACATCCTTTCTATATTGGTTATGTAAAGCTGGTTGGTACAGAGTTCAGATTCTCTTAGGTTTAATTTGGAGGAAACTGATGGCTTCAGATCAGCTGTTCATGAGTACCCACAGAAGCCCAACTTAGGTTCCAGTCAGGTACTATCAGGCTTCCTTCACTACGTGGAGGCAGGATCTGAGCACTCTCTGGCAGTCCCCTGCATACTCAGCCCCTATGTCAGAGGGAGGGCAGGGGATTCCAGAGCTCAGCACTCTCTGGCAGTCTGCAGAGATCAGACCTGCTATACCAATGGATGTTGAAACCCACCCTAGCTGTCTGCTAGGATCTCAGCCTTAGGCTACCAAAGCCAGATCTTCCCTGGGGCTTTGAGAGGACCCTCACAAAATCCCAGGTAGAGGGATGGGTATGGCACAATGAGGCGAAGTTCACCATGTGGGAAAGCAGGATCCAGGAGCTTTCAGGCAGTCTTCTGCATTCTCAGGCCCTCTGCCAGTAACCCTCTGAATTTTGTAATAAATGGCTTGTTGTCAATGGCACACGTTCTGAGGTCATTACTCTGTCACTGATACAGTCTCTCTGTCACAGAAGCAAAGTTCCCCATGAAGTGAAGCAAACCTGAGTTCTGATAAATAAATAAAGCATATCTTTAGCTGTGCAACTTGCTGAATCACATACACATCTACATTCCGAAATTAGAGTCAAAATCTATGTAACTGACACCTCCAATATTAACACAGATAAAATCATCTGTGTTCACTTTGTTTCCTATACTGAGAACAATTAAGACACACCCTCATGGCAGGTTTTCAGTGTATGGTGCAGTACTGTTGTCTTCACCCTGGGAGATGGGGGGTGTTAAGAAATGCTAATCACAGGAGACACAATGCATGGCTGCTAGATGATGGACTTCCACAGATCTGTGAACACCACTGTGACTATAAATCATAGAACATCTACTGGACCTGCTGGTGAGTGATCAGGTTCATTTGGGCTGTGCTGAGGGAAATATTGACCATGAAGTTTCCCTGACTTCTATACCCTCCAAGTTAGGGTTAGATGGGCTGTGAGGTGGACAAGCAGAGGCCTTCACAGAATGTAAACTGAAGCCGTGGTGACCACATCCTGATCATGTGCCAGCACTGGTCTGCTCCTACCTGCTTTGCTGTAGAAGAAACGGGCTACTCCCAGTGTCATGAACAGTCCTCTCAGACATGACTGTAAATAGAACAAACCCCAAATTGCATGGGACACTGGACATTCAAGGGACTGCAGTGACAATCCTGTGTGGTAGGGAGAAGTCAAAGTGAAAGTCCATGTCCATTTTCCCTGGATCACAGCATGAAGGCAGCCCCTCTGCAGACCAACTGATGCTAACAGGAAACTGCATGAGTCAAGCTGTGCATTTCATCTGATATCCACAACACAAAAACCCCTCTCAAAATAACATTACATATTTGAAAAGATTAGTTAACAGGAAATTATTACTGGGAGAGTGAATTTATGCCACTGTCTGATGAGAGAACTCACACATTGTTCTCCACAATGTGACTGACTCTTCACTTCATGAGGTACAAATGTATCAGCCCATTTTCCAGTGATAACACCTTTTATCTTCTTATGTTCTTCTTATAAGTAATGACTGCATGAGACAAAAAATCACCTTCAGATTTACATGGGTTGGGAATGTCTGTGTATTCTGTTCACTTTCAACACTGGACCATTTTCCCATGCACTTTAATAATTCATTTTGATTACATGTGCATGTACTTAGTATTTTGCATATTTTCATATTTCAGGACATAGAGGAAGGAGTTACATTTCATGGGAACAAAAAAAAATCGCAGTAAGCTACAGATGTAGCTCTGTTGGTACCAAAATTTCCTAGGATGATCAAAACCATGGGCTCTGTCCGTGAGGTGCATGAATGGCATGTGATGGTACAGCCCAGTCATCATAACATTTAAGTGGTAACTTCAGAAGAATTAGAAGTTCAAGGTCATCCTCAATTACATAGGTAATTGGAGAAACTGCCTAAAAATAAAACATCACCAGTCCCATGTACATGGTATGAAGGGTTAGCCATTAAAATGCTTCCTGAGTGGGTCTCTACTCTCACCTAAAACCTAGTGAGTATAACTTTCAATGACTGCACAGGGGCTGCATTCTGGCCTCCTGATCCCTCACCATAACTGCCCATTAAGTTCTGCTATGGTATTCCAGGCTTTCTCTAGCCCATTTCAGTTGTTCCTAATTCTACCTGAAAACCATTAAGTCTAATCCTCATTTTCTCAGGTATAGTAACAGAAGAAAACACAAAGGTGCCAATTTCTGTATTAGTCAACATTCTGTCATCAGAACTAACAAAAATAAACACTGTAAGAGAACATTTTATGAAGTTGTGATTTAAACTTAAAGGAAAACGCCAGGCGTAGGCACATGTCTTTAATCCAAGGACTCGGGAGGCAATGCCAGGAGGATTTCTGTGAGTTCGAGGTCAGCCTAGTCTCCATAGTGAATTCAGGACAGCTGGGGCTACAGGGAGACTGTGTCTCAAAAAGACCCCCCCCCAAAAAAGGGAAAACATCATGGCTCACAGTTTATAAGCCACATCTCTCCAAGAGTTTCTCCAGCTTCCAGTTAAGCCACACTGAGAAGAAAGCTTCTGACCTGTGGGCCTTGGGGACAGGGCAGAGTCCCCTGACAGCCATCAGCTATAGGTTGGCTTAGCATTTTCTGTGTTTAGAAGATAATGAAATCTTGAAGAAGTGGGGTCAGATTGAAGTCATCTAAGTCATCAGCCTGAGCTATTGAAGAGGATGTTTGTCTTGACCCCTCATCTCCTCTCTGGTTCCCCTCCCGCCTCAGTCCTTTCTTCCCCTCACCCACAAGTCGTATTGTCCTGTACCACCTCCACCTAAGACCAGTTTGCTCAGTTCATGTGAGCTGAGTTCTCTGAACCATGAGCCCAAATAAACTTTCCTTCACCTCCACTTCATTTGGGGTAATTTTCACAGTAATGGAAACTTCATGAACACACCCTCAGGTCCAGTGTGGAGGTCATCAAATCACCAAGCTCTTGTCAGTTACAGAGCTGCATCAAAAAGCACATGTTCCTTACACTGCAGAGTAGGAACTTTCTCTAGTGTGCCCACAGCATGACCTCTCAACTCTGACTTCTCTTGGCACTGTCTGGGGCCTTTGATGATGCAGCACCCAGGATAAGGTCACTGGTCCCTAGACTCTCTGTCCTGGGAAACTGTCATATTACAAGCCCTGCAGCTCTTCTCCTCATCGTCACCATTGCTCCCTGAACAGATAGGAAACATCATGACCTGGCAAGGACCTAAACACTCGAGATGCAACATTTGTGAACTATGGGAGGTAGCTGTCCGATGGCATGCACAGAAGGCCTCAGATTCAGCTTTACCAAACAAAATCCTACATGCTGACTGAAGGCATAACAGAAAGACCCTAAGGTGAAGCACAGGCTAGAGCCATTTATTCAATAGAACATCACTTTTCACTGTGACCCTTTAATTCCAGGGCACAGAAAAGCACAGCCTGACACTAGGCCAATAGGCCTGGGTCATGAGGAATAGGCTGGAAAGGTCACTGAGGGGTAGTTACTGTGTGTGTCCCTCATGTCTCTAAGACAAAATCCCAACATTGGAAAGGGAATCTGATCTCATGGGGAAGAGCAGCTTTATCTGAGACCCAATGTAGTTGCTCAACTACAATAACAAACTATTTGAGCTCAGGGTAGAAAGAGGAACATCCGATGATGGGCTGTAAACTCCACAGTCCTTGGTCATGATGGACTTTCCTAAGAAACTGGTAAGAGAGTTTGCACCTGCTGATTCCAATAGAGCTGGGAATTAAGGAAGTGGGTCTTTGAACAGTGGTGCATTGCTAGACTTCTTATGATGAAACCCAAAAATCATATGAATCTACAGTCCCTGGGAGAAGGACAGGAAATCATTCACTGCCCAAACCAACCAAGCACTAAAGGTGTCCTGTGCCTACCAAGAGACCAATCACACAAAAACCCAGAGAGCTCCACTCTTAAGACCCAGACAGATAGAATCTGCTTTAGAATGAGGCTGTATCACAACAGAAAAACTTCTGTTTCCTACCATGAGCCTGTCCCTGAGCAGCAAGAGGAGAAATCTTCATGTGGACGGGTGCTGATGGACATGTAGGATGACAGGATTATCCCAGCAGTGTTGTGAGCTCAGTGACTGTGGTGTGTGAACAGTGAACCATAAATGAGGTGCCACAGGGCAAGGATGGAAGACAGGTATGGTCATGTTCCTGCTGAGGGACTTTCCAACAGGGACATGTTGCTACTGCTGTGGTGAAGATGTGAGGCATGGACATCAGAGAGGGCTGACGTGATGCCATCTATTGATACCTCCATCTTCTAAGGCTAGTGTGTCACATGGAGCTCATTCCACCAGGAGATGGCAGGGCCTCTTCCTCCTGGGACTGATGCCTGTGTGGAGGAGGATGACTATGACTGAGATCACAGCACTGAGTACAGGTCAGAATGATTTCCAAGGAGTATTTCACTGCGTGATCTTATTGGAGACAAGTATGAATGAAGTTAATTAGAAAGAAATATGATGGCCATGTGACATACTGAGCACACAGGTCACAGGAAGGCAACAGATGCTGGAGCTTGGGTGCTGCTGCCCTGACAGAGAGTGGGCATGCCACCTTTGACGTGCTTGTAATGAAGAGCTGAATCAACTCAGCAGTCAGAACTTGTTTCATTTTCTGTTTGTGCCCTTATTCGTTTGTGGGTTTTTGTTCAGGGGTCAGTAAAACCCAGGCTGACCTCAAGCTCACTATGTCACAAGAATTATTTTGTAAGCTGGGCATGGTGACACACATCTTTACTTCCAACACTTGGGAGGCAAAGGTGGGGCAATCTCAGATCTCTGTGAGTTCTAGGTCAGCCTGATATACACAGTGAGTTCCAGGACAGATGAGGCTACAGAAAGACCCTGTATCAAAAAGACCAAAAAAGAAAGAATGATCTTGAATTCTGATCCTCCACCTCCTTGGGGTAAGGATTACAGGCATGAACCAAGTCACCAGATTGATACACTGATGGGATCAAACCCAGGATTCCATGGATGCCAGACAAATACTCTGCAACCGAGCTGTATCTCAGCACCCAGAGGCTTTTATCTGATATGATCGATGTAAATAGAAATTAAATAGGCATATAAAATATAGATCTCAATGAAGATAACCTTAATACTGACAGTCGGTGATGTTCTTTTGGTTGGTAGAATTTATGTCTCAGAAGTAAAAGGGGAGAATACTAAGTAGCTCCATCCTGTTCTTTATAGGACACACAGAAAGTGTGGGTGTCCTGTGCCTACCTTTCTAGGAGATCTTGGATTAGAAAATTGTCCTAGTGTGGTACTCAGGCCAGTGAACATGATAAGGAAACAACCGAGAGGAAATCCACTACTCCCCATTTTTCACCTGGGTGCTTCACATATTACATTCTTCTGCTATGTACAGTTTTCATTAACGATCATGAGGCTCAGGGGCAGGTAAGCAGGCAGATTAGGTAATTTCCCCAAGTTATGATGGAGGCTCCACAGCTACAGACAACAGTGAACGGGTGTGTGAGCTGAGCTCTTCACCTCCAAATCAAGTAGTTCAAATTACGACTCCTGATCCCTGTGATTGTGAGCTCACATCACATACAAAGGAAGAAAGACAGGGATGACAGTTTGCTTTTCATTAACATACTGAAAACACAACTTACTGAATCTTATGGGATGAATATGGTGATGCAGCCCAGTGGTAAATACCTGATTATTGCTACAGGTCCTATGCGCAGTCTCCAGTAACAAACATACTGTCTTGTATTTGAGTAAACACAGGAAACACTGAAGAAAGTCTGTGTGATAAGTGAGCACATTTAACAAACGAACAAATAGCTGAGCATTGTTTGTGCATCTGCATTCCAGACTTGGAAGTGTGATGCGTGAGGATTATGAGTTTGAGCAAAGAGTGGGCTACAGGTTACAATCAGTTCTCAAAAACAGAAAAAGACAAAGGTTTTTAAATATGACACAACATTATTGCAAATCCTAAACCTTAGCAAAAGAACAAAGCAAGTCTCCACTAAAGAAAATTAATGCATTATTATGTCACCCCCACTGCCTTCTCTCTAAATCAACACAAGTGCTGTATTGGCCAGGGCTCACCTGCCTAATTCAGTTCTGAGTATCAATTCCTGTTGAGGGTCCTCTGATCCTCCAGAGGGAAGATACAAGCAAGCAGACTTTGGTGAATTAAGGGCCAGCCTCATCCACACAGTGACTGCCAGGCCACCGAAGTCTATACAATGAGATGCTGTCTCAAAATCAAATAATAACAAAACAAGCAAAAACTATGAAAAACAGATGCTGAGAAGTCTAGAGTCCAGACACCAAAGCACCCAGGAAAGAAGACCCAGTCTCCTTTGAAGGACAACTCTGTTTCCTGTGGGTTTGCGGAAATTAAGCTCTCATGAGAAGACGGGGGACCAAGCCTCTAGAGGCCATAACCTGTGAGTCTGCCCATGCAAGAGGGCACTGTCATCAAAACCCTGCAAGGCTGTAGCCTGAAGGCATAAAGGCCATGACCCCCACCTTCACAGCCCTGCTCTGCCTTGGTAAGACATGAAGAGGGTGAGGGAACCACCATAGGCTGGGAGGGACCTGCCCAACAGCTGGACATTTCATGACCAAGGCATCTCAGGGACTCAGAGGCAATACGGAGGGGAGGACCAGCTCAGGCTTCAGGGCAAACCTCTCACAGAGAACTCTCTTCCAGGACTGAGTCTGCTCCTCAGGACCCTGGTGATGGCAGGTGAGTGTGTCCCCAGGTATCACAGGTAGGTCGTCCTCACTGAGGACAAGGAGACACTTGTGGGCATTGGAGACCGAGAGCAGCAGGTGTGGCTGATACTGGGAAAATGGAGGAGGGATTCCCATGGCAGAGGGCTGTATCTGACAAAGGATATCCTGTGACCCAGCCTCTGATTTCCCAACAGGAATGAACCTCAAGCCCACAATCAGGGCTGAGCCAGGCTCTGTTGTTCCCAAAGGGACCCAGTTCACCATCTCATGTGAGGGGACTGCAGGAGCCTTGGAATACTATCTCGATAAAGATGGACAAAAAGATTACTGGTGGCGACACACCCCACTGTACCCTAGGAACAGGGCCCATTTCCTCATCCCATCCATTGAAATGCACGATGCAGGCCGATATGACTGTTCCTACATCACCCGTGCTGGCCAGTCAGAGCACAGTGACTCACTGGAGCTGGTGGTGACAGGTGAGAAGACACTCAAGCTTTCAATCCTAGGCTTTACGCTCAGGAAAGGGATCTGCTCTCAAAGATGTCTTCCCTCAGAGCCTAGACAGGAAGACAGTATGGGCTGTATGAGACCATTTAACACTTGGCCTCCTCTGTTAGAATTATATACAAGCACACTCAACCTCAGAGGCCGGCACAGTGTGGCATTAGACTCAGGAGTAATCATGTTCCTCCGATGTGTTTCAGGGAAGTAATAAGAAAGTCAGTCTGATTAAGGAGGGACAACAGGAGCTCTCCTGGACCCTGAACTCACTGTACATACACTCTACTGGGCAGTCTCAGACCCTGTTCTTTGCAGGCTCTGTGACACCCAGCCAGAGGCAGAGGGTCAGATGCTATGGTTCTCATCTGAGGAACCCCAGGTCTGGAAAGACCCTAGTGACCTCGTGGAGCTCATGGACTCCATTGAGGAAGCCCTTACCTTGCCCAAAAATGGCCTGACATTGGTTCCCAGGGACGGCCCGCTTGTGTGAAGTGTGAACAGAGACAGGGCTCTGGACACCACTGACACTGAGTATGGGACACAGTGGGCCCAAGACACAGAATCCAAGGTGGAGAGTGAGGCTAAAACCCAGGAGTACGAGAGAAGGAACAGTCTCTCTTAGCATCCCCTGGTCCTACTGCAATTCAGGATCCAGCTTAAGTGTCATCTCTAAGTGTGAGGTTCACTGTGTCACCATTCAAAGAGACCTCTCTTCCTCACTTAATTCCATGCAGGAAACCTCCAAAAACCCACCATCTGAGATGAGCCATGCTCTGTGATCACCTCAGGTTGAACATGTGAAGTCAGGGGGCTGTGGAGGCACAAACAACATGTTTTGCATAAAGAGGGAATCCAAGTAATCTGGAACAAACATATCCCAATGGAGCCCAGGAAATAGGCCCTTCTCCATTCCACTGCCAGGGGAATATGGAGGGTCATATTGTTATTACTTTTACAGCCCTGCAGGCTACACTGTGTAGTGGCACATTGGAGGTGGTGATCATTGGCGAGGTCCCCATACCCAGGCTGTGCCCTCAGGAAAAGGGGTCTGATTTCATAGTGCCTGTCCTCACCATCCAGCCCTAGGAGATAAAGAGGAAGATGTAAGCTCATTAGCATGCTGCCTTCTTCTGTTCTAGGAATCTACAACAGTAAACCACAGCTGTTGGCTCTGCCCAGCCCTTTTGTGACCTCAGCAGAGAACCTGACCCTCCATTGTTACTCACAAGAAGGGTATGACAGGCTCGTTCTCACCGAAGGAGAAGCGAATCTCTCCATGTCCTTGGACTCACAGGATTCATCCCTTTGGAAATCCCAGGCTTTGTTCACATTGGGCCCTCTGACGCCCAGCAGAAAGAGAACCTTCAGATGTTATGGCTATAACAAGACAGACCCACATAGGTGGTCAGAACCCAGTGACCCCCTGGAAATACAAATCTCAGGTAGGAAGCCCCATTTTTCATGGCATCATTTTGAGGCCCTTTGCCATGAGTCCTGTTTCTGTCTCGGGATTTCAGCTGGGAGGAAGGCTGAAGGGACCTCTTTGCTCCTGAGCCAGAGTCCCACAGAGTGAGAGACCATGATGCCTGCAGGGCAGGATGGGAGGGGGCATATATATGGCAGGAAAGAGATTCTCAACCATCATTCCATCTGGTTGTCCTAGCTGCCCTTCTTGATAATACAACCAGAACCTATTCTGACCCCCAGACAGATGTTGACCCTCCAGTACAGCTCTGACATCAGCTACAACTGATTTTCTTTGTTCAGAGAGAAGGAATCTGGCCTCCTCCAAAGTCCAGGCTGAGAGCCCCAGGCTTGTCTTTTTCAGGCCATCTTCCCACTTGCCCCTCTGAGGGCTTCCACTGGAGGCTGCCACAGGTGCTATGGTGCACAGAGACTCTCCTCCCAGTGGGCAGTCCCCAGTGATACCCTGGACATTCTGATCACAGGTGAAGGTCTAAGTGAATCTAGTTAGGAACCCAGGATCTTCACAAACCCTGCTAGGATAGCCCAGGGATTGAGGCCAGAATGAATGTTCAGGGTTTAAGGGAGGAACAGAAGCAAGACAGGAGAGAAGGAAAGGGTCAGAATCAGAGAAGGCAGACACAGAGACCCATATCCTCAGATTTAGGCTGTAGTGATGTCTTAGCAAAGAAAGAAAAACTCAGTCCCTCACTCATCCTTCTCTCTAGGACATCTCAGTGTCACACCCTCCCTCTCAGAATATCCAGGTCCCACAATGTCCTCAGGAGAGAATGTGACAGTCAGGTGGACACTGTCATTCTGACCAAGGAAGGGGTAGTCAATTCCCCACTCTGTCTTAGACTGAGGTCTCACCCTGGGAAAGCCGGGCAGACTTCTCTATGAATGTTGTGTCCTAAAACATTGGTTCAACTTGGAAGCGGTATTTTTTTGCAAGGCTCATCCCCTGCCTGTTTCCAGGTATGCTTGCCCCTGTGGAACTTGTAGCTTCAGGACTGTGGACCCTGAGCTCAAAAAAGGACACAGCCTCCTGTCCCTAGGACAGCCCTTGGTTAGGATGGGATTAGAGGTCATAGTACGCCTCAGACAGGAGACTCACCCCTAGGACAGCTGGAGACTCACAGGGTCCCTCCTGAAATGCCCACCCCACCTCCCTCATTAGAATCTAGGTTCCAGCTGGGCAGCAAGAGGTTCCTGGGGAGGCCACAGGGCAGATGTTAGAGACTGAACAGCAGCTGTGTCTCCATGTCAGATTCTGCCTTTCCCCTTCCTCTTGTCTTCTTTCCCAGGTTCCTCTGTAGACAATGGCACCCCACCCACAGGGTCCAACTCAAGAGCTGGTGAGTGTCAGAGCCTTCTGTCCAGGGACTAAGCTCCATCCCTGAGCTCCCTGTTCACTCTCAGCCCATAAAATTCCTGGTTCCTCTGTCAGATAGCTTGTGTCCAGAAGACCAGAGATCAAACAGAGATGCCAACAGAGACCCCAGAATTCCAGCCTTTGAGTTTTGACTTCAGGAGGGCTCATACAAGCAAACAAAGGTGTTTAGTCCTGGGCTGGGAGAGAAGCAAATGGGGTTGGGAGCCCAGACCCTCACCTTCCCAGGCCCACCATGAGGAATTGTGAAGCAGTCACTAACACCAATGGAGTCAGTTTGCTAGAATTGTAAAAGAGAACTATAGGAAGGTGGGTTCAGGGGGACCAGATGTAATCATGGGGGGGCTGGTGTGGCCTCTTCTGGGATGCTGAATATGACAAACCCCACCCTTGAGCAGGTCTCAGCTCTCCAAGTATGAATGAAAAAGGCCTTCTCCCTGACCTTAGAGTTCCTTTCAGGCCTCACCTTGGCTGTGACCTCTCCTGGGAGAGGAGGCTTCCACAACCTGATTCTGCAAGGGGCCTCTAACCTTCGTCACAGAGATGCTGACATTGTGAGAGGGTTGTTCACAGGGCCACAGCAGAATATTCGGGCTCCTTCCCTCCTTGGGGCTGAGCTGGTAGAGAGAATAAGGCTGAAAGTCAGATTCCCTGGATTCAACCCAACTCTGCCTCTTCCAGCTGGATGACCTGGAGAAGGTGAACTGGCTGGGGGCAGAACTGATTCATGCTGCATGGTCCTGAGCATAGGAAGTGCTGAATGTAAAGTCCCAGCACTGGCCTCCATGCATTAGGTGCTCAAGTCAGCTAACACTGCTCCTGACACACGAAGTCACTTGTCTCACAGGACTAGGAAGTTACCAAACGATTCTGATCAGGATATCAATGGCCTCCTTCCTGTTCTTCCTCCTCATATTCCTTCTCCTGCGATGGAGGTGTCAGGAAAAATTCAGGAAAGAGGGTGAGTAGGATGTGGATGACCTGGTTCTCAGGAAGTGGGGGGTATCCCTGTGGACCATTCAAGAAGGGGCTCAGGGCACCAGTCCCAGGGAAACCAACCAGCCAGACCAGGGCAAGTCATCCTAGGAACAGTTCCACAGAACATCAGATCAGAAACAAGTGATCTCAGGAGCTGTGCAAAGGTCTGGTATTCTGTGAGCTATTCATCTGGAACATTTGCACACTTACCCCATGTGATGAAAGTTCTCTTTCTTCCTTGAAGGTTCCAGGAGAGGGGTTTCCCACTCCTGGTTGAGACTCCTCTCTCTTTCAGTCCAAAGTGAAATCACTGACATACAACTTCCTGAGGTCCCTGGGGAGCCAGTGCCCAGGGAGAGAAGTCCTCAAAAGAGGTAACTCAAGTTGAGTAACCCAGATTCCAACTTGTCTCCCACTTCTCACCAACAACTCACACCCCTTTGTGCCCTCAGATCCGGCCCAGCTACTGCCATCAAGAAAGAAATCCCATGTGAGAGAAGAGGGCCCTGGAAAAGGGGACACCTGAGGTCTTGACAACACAGGGGTGGAGGGAGGGGCTGTAGTCAGGGCTCGGTGGGACTGAGCTCTCACTATAGACTGCGGGCATCACCATGATTCCTGGCTCTGTCCCCATGTGGGGCAGCAGAGGTATTTAAGGACCTGAGAGATTCCAGGACTCTGGCCAGGAGATGATTCCCTTGTTCTTCCACATCAGATGCTTCTGTGAAGATCCAACAGCCTAAGGGCAGCTTGGAGATGGACAGTCTGGTGATACCCTGTCCCAGTTGACAATGCTGTAGTCCTTCCAGCCCAATGTGTTCCAGGGTCCTTCTCTGTCCTCCCCTCTCTCAGCCCTCAGTCACATACAGTGCTGATTTCCTCTTTCCCAAAGCACTTGTCACTTTCTATGAGAAGCTCATTGTATCTTGGTTTTCCTGGGACCACGTGGCCCTTCTCTATCTCTTTGGCCCCTCATAATCTGTCTGGCTATCACCATATTCCCAGTGTCTCAGAAGGACACCTGAGCGGCTGTACCTACAGTTCAATGGTAGAGGGAATTTCTCCCATGTACAAGGTACTGGGTTTGATATCCTGCACTGAGAAGAGAACCAGTAGGACAAATGAATAAATTAGAACCATTGAACCTGCCCCAGGTAACCACAGAGGCTCCCTCTTTTATTTGTTTTTCTTTACATATGTATTTGTATGTTCTCACACATGTCTGGGGGGCAAGGATCAGTACTGGGTGACTTTCTCAATCCTCTCCACCTTATTTTTGAGACAGATTTCCCACTGCACCTAGAGCTTCGTCATTTGGCTAGACTGCCTGGTCAGCAAGTCTCAGGGATCCCCTTTCTCTCCCTCTCCAGTGCAGGGATCACAGTCTTGCTTAGATATTACATGGCAGGGTACTGGGGATAAAACTCCAGTCCTCATTGTTGTCAGCAAGCATTTAACTAGCTGAGTCATCACCCAGACCCTGGAGCTCCTTCTGGACCAGGCTTCCTGTCCGGGTTGCAGGTGCTGTAGGGAGCCAAGCTTTCCATCCACTGGGGACAACTGCAAGGGGAGGGGACAACAAGATAACAATGCAGAGTGGGAGCAGTGCGATGTGCTTTAGGCAAATGGAGCAGACAAAGGGAAGGAGTATAGACAGGGCCAGTGTGAATCTCCAGGGCTCTTACAGGTATCTTCCCAGATAGACTCTAATGAAACAGTTCCTGCAGACAGGAGACACTGCAGGCAATAGGTCCTGGGCAGGAGCAGGCTCTCTCAAGAAGCTGGGTTGTGTTACTGCAGGTCAGACTTGAAGGAAGGGAGCTGCCAGATACCTCCGGTCCTCAGGAAGCCCCTGAAGACCCATTAGGAATGCTATATTCTGATTTAAATGTCTAAAGGAGTACTCTTACCACCCTGTAGAATCAGACCGGCCAAACCTCAGGGGCACCTAGAGACACTGTCTCACTGTCTCCCTTCTGCAGAACCCACTAGAGGAAGACCCCATGAAAGAGATGTATGCCCTGGGTAAACCCTCTAGGCTCAGGAGGGCAGGGGCCACCTCTCCTCCTTCGACCTTGTCAAAGGAATTACTGAGCTCAAAGAACAGAGAGTCAGAAGACAGAGAAATGGACAGTGAGGTGAGTCTTGTCCTCCCCAGGCCCCAGGCACTCAAATCTAGGCCAAGCACCTAACTTCTCTCTGACCCCAGGCTGCTGTGTTCAAGGGTCCCCAGGATGCATCCTATGCCCACCTTTGCATCGTGACACCAAGAAAGACATAGCTGATCCTCCAGCCTCCCATGCAAAGAAGCCCAAGATGAGACCAGAGAGCCCCCCCCACTGGTGTCCACCATCCCAGGAAGATCCTGACACCACATGCCATGGAGAGTCACTCAAGGACATCTGAGAGATAGGATCTGCCCTGAGTGGATGGTCATCTTTCAGAACCCACCTGTCTCCAAGGAGATTCTGGGAATTTAGTGGGCTCCACTTCATTGTTCAACAGAGATACTAGTCTGTCGACATTTTGTAAATAAAGTCAAAGTCTGGTCTGTAACCAATGAATGCAGTGAGAAAAAGAAAGCAGGTTAAGAGAAGACTTTTTAACATGAGTGTATTGTCAATCATCCTTCAATAAAGCTGAAAACTGAATGATAATAAAACATGGAACATCTATCCAGGAAATAAAATTCAGAACCATAAATAAATGAAAAAGAAAATAGATCATGGCCTCATAATCATAATGACAATTCAGAAGAAAAAAAAACAACCTGTTCTAAATGAAGGAATAGAAAAGGAAATGACATATAAAGACATCATGAGCTACAATCATGATATTGCAGGGCTGTAATCACAAATAATCAGGTGGCTCAGAAACTCAAAAAGCAGATATAGCTCAGTCATTGAACACTTGCCTGGCACATGAATAACCTGTATGGAGACAGAAAAGAGAGAGAGAGAGAGAGAGAGAGAGAGAGAGAGAGGCTCTATTAAATGCAAGCACCAACAGTTTATGTGGACACACCCAGGAATGTGATCACTGGATCAGATACTAGTTCTGATTTGTAATTTTTCAGGAACATCTACACAGACTTCAATACTGGCTGAAAATACCTTGATTTATTACAGAAAAATAATATACACGTGCTCTTTCCCCCCACATTAGTAACAGCATTTTTCTTAATTTATTGCTTTTATAATGTAAAAAGCAGGATATTCACAATAATATTTTCATGCATGATGTCACTGAACGAGGTTCATAATGAGCAACTTCCTGCTGTCCTCTCTGTCCCTATTTGTTCTGAATGCTGGTCCCCTCCTTCCACACTAATAATCCCCTTTCCTCTAATATCATGTACATATGCATTTCATCCTAGATCGCACATGGGAGAAACACGGAACATTTATCTTTTACTCTCTGTTACCCTGTCCAGTTTCTCCTCGTGTCAGTACACTTCCTGTCACAAGTAGCTCTCCTTGGACTTTCATATCACGTATATGTATTTTTAAATCTTGGTTATTTCTATGAGAAAATACGCATCAGTTTTCATTTCCCTGATGAACACAAGTGCTTTCATTATAGTCAATTCATGGCTAGGCCTGGATTGAACAAGACCAGTCTTTTGCATTCTCCAGGAATGCATTCTTCTTTTAGTCACTAGAGCCTTAAAATTCACAATACCATTTCTAGGTATACTCTCATTTCAACCCTTCAATCCTTTATTGTGTGGGTTACCCAGAGAAAATATAAAAAATATGCCTAATCTCTTGACTGCCTGACATTTGTCTCCAAAATTGAATACAGCTGCTATGAATAGTCTTGGAAGTTTTGAGGGGTTATGTAAACTGCTTCTATGGAAAGTACACTGAAAAATGGATCTTCTGGGTCCAAAGAGATGTCATTTATTAGAATCAGAATGCTGTTATGACTGCATTCACTGTGTGGGCCGGTTCTGTCTGATAATTCCAGTGTATGTGATTGTGGCTACTCTAAGTGCACACTGACATCTTATTGCAGCTTGTTTTCATTTCCCTAATGAATAATAGTGTTGTGTATATTTACACTTCTGAACTGGATATTCAGCTTTGTGAAATATCTGCTAAACTAAGTTAATTATGCCTTTTATTCACTTATTTTCTTTCCTATGAATAAATTATGACACTTTCTCTGTCAGACATTAGCATTGTGAATGATTCCTCTGTATTTTGCATTTTCATTTTTATAATAGTTGTTCATGTTTATAATAGTACCTTTTGAGCAAATGAGACAAAAGAAAAATATTAGAACCTCAGGCATGTTAGGAAAGTGATCTACAATTCACCACCCTTCCTCAGTCACTCAAAAATATAAATGTTCAAAGAGAAAATTCAAATGCAGAGCAACTTACTAGACATCTTGATAAGTAAAAGTACTTTTAGAGTCATGCAATTTGGTAAAGCAAGAGTCAAAATCTACATCATTAACAGAGCCATCATCAACACAGTTCCCTTTTTCCTGTTCATTTTGTCTCATAGAAGGAACATTTAACACGCACCATCCATCCGGATTTCAAGTGTGTGAGGCAGTGCTGCTATCTGAAGGGCAGGTTGTAACATGAAGAGGTCCTGGTCACAGGGGACACACTGAAGCTACACCAAATGGCTGAGTTCCAGAGACCTTTGCACACCAGGGTGACTGTAGCTTCAAAGAACTTTTCATAAAGACATTAGTAAATAAAGGGGTCCATTGAACTTTTGTGAGGGTTGCATTCAACCTGGACACATCTGAGAATTTCTATTATCCTCACCCCTGCCATGTGAGGGTGAGGAGAGGCTGTGTGGTCAGCAAACAGAAACCTTTGCAGAGTGTGAACTGGGGCCATGCTGACCACACCCTGTTCATGTGTCATGTTTGGTCAGTGCCTGCCTGCTGTGTTGCAAAAGAAATATGCTCTTCTCAAGTGGACATGGCGATCTGTGCCCATCAGTCCTCGCTGGATATAGGACAAACCCAAACTCACCAGGGACCCCACACACCAGGACCCCACTCACCAGGGACCCTTGCTAGGGAACTGCAGGAAGAATCCTGTAGGGAGAGATGAAAGGGCGTGTCCACAGCCCTTCTCCCTAGACCACTGCATGAAGGTGGTTCCTGTGCAGATCAACAGATGTTAACAGGAAACTGCGCGTGTCATAGAACGCATTTCATTTGGCTTCCACAGCATATAATTTGCTCTCAAAATAATACCAGGTGATTTTAAAGCTTGGTTAATATAGGAAATTATTACTAGTGGGCAGGAGATTTCTAGATGGTGCCTGATGATAGAATTCACAAACTAGATTCCACAAATTACATGACTACACTTGTGTGGTGGACAACTTTGAGAGGTAGAAAATGGGCCAGCCCATTCTCCACTGCTAAGAGATTTCATTACCTTGTTTTATTCCAATAAATAATGACTGCATGATGCAACAAATTAAACTTTCAAAGTTATTGGCAAGGGATTTTATACATTTTCTTTTCACTCTTCCAACTGGCCCATTCTCTCCCTTCCTGCGGCTTAATAATTTATTTTAATTGCATTTGGAATTTATATAGTATTTTTTCATACCTTCATGTGTTAGGAGATAAATGAAGAATTACATTTCAAGCAAACAATAGAAATCAACAGTAAAGTGAGGATGTCGTTCTCCTGATACAAGGATGTCAAACAGCACAAAGCCTTGGGTTTAGTCCTCACTAGTGCATGAATGGTGGTGGTGGTGCACACCCGTGATACCAGCACAGACAAGATGAAGGAGGAGGAGTTACAAGTTCAACATCATCTGAAATTCCATAGGGAGCTGGTGACCCCGACTATAACAACAACAGGAGTCTGCAGAGATGGCTCAGTGGATAAGCTGCTCTTCCAGGGGATCTGGGTTTGGTATCCAGCACCCAGATGGTGGGTAACTGCAGACAGCTGGTCAGTTACTCATATGAACTCACAGCATGGAGACATAATGAACAATTCTATGCAAGCTCTAGGGGAGGAAATCTAAATACAGTAGAAATGTATTGAATGAAAATGGAAGAAATTCAATAAAATATATATAAAGTTACATTGAAATGTCATTTTATAAACTTAAAGTGGATTAAAAACATGGGTAATTTTACAAACACAAATCTCATAATTATTGATTCATATACTAGAAAAACAGTAAAACAAATCCCCAGGGCCCTACAAATAGTATAAAAGGTGAGCCACTGAAACACTCCACAAGGGAGTTTTCTACTTCACTGTAACCTCATGAGCACAACTTCCCCTATCTGCATTCTGTGGTCATTCTGACCTTTCCATCCCTCACCACAAGTGCCCACTAAGCTCTGATAATGCAATTGTAGGTTCTCTGCACACAACTAGTCCCATCACTCAAAAATCATCTATAGAAAACAATAAAGTCTCATCCACATTATCTCTGGTATAGTTGAAGAAAAAATGAACCTTTTCAGCAGAAATAGTGTGTGTTTCTCAACGGTCTGTCATTATGACAAACAAAAACAGATTTGAAAAAAGAGATAGTTTTATAAGCTGTAAGTAAATTGTAAAAGGAAGAAAAATACATTTGGGCTCACAGCATGAAGGCCACATCTCTCTGAGAGTTTCACCATCATCTAATTAAGCCACACTGGGAACCAAGCTCGTGACATGGCCTTGGGGACAGTGCAGATCCATTTTACATGTACACTGATTGGTGGTGATGAGTCCCCCACTTCATTTCAGCTCCTGCATCACACATGGGTCTGGCCCTACTGCTCTAAGACCTAAGAACACCATTGCACAGTACTGTGGGTATTTACTCCAGGAAAGAGGGACCATGATCACGGTACATACATGTACTTCTTGCTGTAACACACTCAACACATGATCTAAGCAGAGTAGCCATGACCACCAGTATGACTGCTGTGGTCATCATTGTCCTCTAGTAGCCTATAAGAAAAAGTTCTTTATCATGTAAATTTTTTCCTTTAGGAAGTATTCAAAACTTGAAGCAGTGGAAGCCGAGCTGGGGTGATAACTGGACATGATAAAGATCCTGTGATAATGTGATGATGCTCTGGGTTGATGAGTGAGGTAAACTGATGGGTAATCTATGAGAAGGAAAGAATATCCTTGAGCCACCCTCAGCTGGAAGGTGCTGGTATAAGGTGCTGGTCTACTGTTGCAACGTCCTGGCCCTTGCTGACATAAAGCCATATCAGGCAGATGTAGGTGCAATTCAGGGAGGTTCCACTTCTGTAAGAAGAGAAGAAAGCCAGGCAGCAGCCTGTAGTACCAGTACATAGGAGCTTGATGGAGGGGAAACAGGTTTACCTGGGGGTCAGGAGGCCCTGTCTTTAAACAAAGAAAGGGGATTGAGAGTCTAGATATTGATTCTAGACAGGGTCTAGAGCCTGCTGAAGCCCCAGCACAGGGGAAAGGGAGGCAGTCCCCTGCGGAGGGCGGTCCCTCTTTCTGTGGGTCTGCTGAAGAGACAGCTTCCTGGCAGAAGGGAAGACACAGACTCCGAAAGCTACAATCTGGGTATTTGCCCATTGGGTGAGGCACTGCACCCAAATACCTGCAAGGCTGCAGCCAGGGTGAGGGGACCACATGACCCCCATATTCACAGCCATGCTCTGCCTGGGTGAGATGAGGGACCTGGAACACCCTGGTCTGGGAGGGATCCCACCTTTCAGCTAGACCTTGTAGCACCAAGAAAATTCAGGAGCACATGTGAGGGTAGGACCTGCTCAGACATCAGGGCAGACCTCTCACAGGGAACTCTCTTCCAGGACTGAGTCTGGACCTCAGGACCCTAGTGCTGGGAGGTGAGTGTTTCCTCAACTGTCACAGGTAAGTCCTCCTCGCTGCTGTCAAGGTATCACCTGTGAGCATCAGAGACAAAGAGCAGCAGAAGTGGTTGATGCTGGGGAAACTGAAGAGGGTCCCCAGGCTGAGGGCTGGGGTCTGAGGGAGGATGTCCTGTGACCCAGCCTCTCTTTCCTTGCAGAGAGTCTCCACAAGCCCACACTCAGGGCTGAGCCAGGCTCTGTGGTTGCCAAAGGGGTGAAGGTGATCATGACATGTGAGGGAAAACAAGATGCCACGGAATATCGTCTCCATAAAGAGGGAGCTTCAGATCCTTGGCGCAGAGTGATCCCACAGCAGCTTGGAAACAGGGCCGAGTTTCCCATCCCATAACTACACAGTATTATGCAGGGAAATATCACTGTTCTTATAGGACTCCTGATGGCAGATCAGAATACAGTGATCCTCTGGTGCTGGTGGTGACAGGTAAGACAATCCTCAGCGTCCAAGGCCCAGGTTCTCTGCACAAAAAAGCCTGCTCTCAGATGTGTCTTCCATTCACAGCCCAGCCAGGGAGGACTGTGTGGGCTGTGTGAATGCATTTAACACACTGTCGCCTTGCCTAGGATTCTTCGACAACAAACCCAGCCTCTCAATACACACCCCTGCAGGAGCACCTGAAGGGAAGGTCTTCCTACAGTGTATCTCAGGACACAGATATGACAGATTCGTGCTGAAGAAGGAAGGACCACAGGAGCTCTCCTGGACCCTGATCCCACAGATTATATCATCTGAAAAACACCAGGCACTGTTCTCCGTGTACCCTGTGTTCACCAGCCATAGGTGGAGGGTCAGGTGCTATGGCTATCACATGACGAACCCACACATGTGGTCAGAACTCAGTGTCCCCCTCGAGCTTGTGGTCTCAGGTATGTAATCCACTCCCAAAAGTGAATCTAAACATATGCAGGTTCCCAAGGGAGGCGCTGAGTTGTGATGTGTGAGGGGATCCAGGGCTCCTGAGCACTGTGACAGAGAGTGAGGGAGACACTGAGACCAGATTTATGGAGGCCTAAGCAGAGAGCAAGAGTGAAATATGGAAATCAAGTAGAGGTCAAGGAGAGGGATGGGCGTCACGTGGCTTCACTGGTCCTGGAGCTATTCAGGGGCCAGATGAAGTGCCAAGTCTATGTTTGATCTTTCCTCTGTTCCACTGTTTAAACAGACTCACCTACTTCTCTACAGGGACCACCCGAAAACCGACCATCTGGGCTGAGCCAGGTTCCGTGGTCACCTCAGAGAGTCCTGTGACCATCTGGTGTCAGGGGACCCTGGATGCCCAAAAATATATTCTGTATAAAGAGGGAGACACAGAACCCTGGGAAACACAGACCCCACTGGAAAGAAGGAACAAGGCCAAGTTCTCCATTCGATCCATGACAGAGCAACATGCAGGGCGACATTGTTGTTATTATTATAGCCCTGCTGGCTGGTCTCAGTGCAGTGATACCCTGGAGCTAGTGGTTACAGGTGAGGAGATACATAGGGGTCCCTATCTCCAACCTCTGCCCTCAGGAAAGGGATCTGATCTCAATGGTTCTCTCTCTCATCACAGCCCTAGGGAACAATGTGGGTGGTATGAGTCCATTTAACACATTGCCTCCTTCCATTCTAGCCATCTACAACAGTAAACCCAGCCTGTCAGCCCTGCCCAGCCCTGTGGTAACCTCAGAAATGAATTTGACCCTCCAGTGTGTTTCACAGCATGGATATGACAGGTTCATTCTGACCAACAAAGGAGAAGAGAAGCTCTACAGGACACTGGACTCACAACACTTATCGACGGGTCAATTCCAGGCTCTGTCCCCTGTGGGCTCTGTGACCCCAAACAGCAGTAGAACCTTCACATGTTATGGCTGTTACAAGAGAAAGCCACAGGTGTGGTCAGAACCCAGCGACCCCCTGGAAATACACAACTCAGGTGAGGAAGCTTCGTCATTCCTGGAATCATTTTTGAGATTCCCCCCAAGACCTTTGTTATGAATCTCACTACTCTCCAGGATTCCCAGGTGGGATGCTGGCTGAAGGGACCTGTTTGCTCCTGGGCCAGAGTCTTACAGAATGAGAGACAATCACACTTTCAGGGCAGGATGGGAGGAGCAGGTGTATGACAGGGGCAAGATCCTGATCCACCAGTCCGTCCTCCTTCTAGGGCTGTCCAAGAAGGCCTTGCCACTGACCCAAATAGGACTTCTCCTGGACCACAGAGACATTATGATTCTCCATTGTTCCTCAGTCATCAGCCACAGCAGATTTACCCTGGTCAAAGATGAGGAAACTGACCTCTTCCAGAATCTTTTAACTGGTCTCCTTTAGGCCAGGTTTCCACTGGGCTCATGAGGAGCTGTATTGGAAGTGGGTGCATGGGCAATCGTAACTTCAGCCTCTCCTCTGACTGGTCAACCCCCAGTGAACTCTGGACATACCAATCACAGGCCAGGCACAGCGTAGGTCCAGTCAGTAACCACAAGCTCCACAGGGCCTACAGGGAAATCCCAGGGATTGATGTCTGGGGTGAAGGTTGGTGGTGTAAGGGAAGTCAGGGGAACAGTGTCAGTGAAGAATGAGAGAAACCTGACAGAGTCCCAGATCCTCAGAGTCAGGATTTAGTGAGATCTCAGCAAAGAAGAAATAGTACAGTCCCTCACCCATGCTTCTTCTCTCTAGGACAGCTCCTTCTTACAACCTCTCTCTCAGTGACAACTGGGCCCACAGTTTCCTCAAGTAAGTAATGTCCCCTGCTGCATCTGTCATGAATCCAGATGAAGATATTAATTCACAACATGGAATGGGCAGCAAATCCCCGACTACATCTCAGGTCGAGGTCCCAAGCTGGGACATACTGGGCAGGATTCTCCATAAGAGCTGTGACCTCAACCTTGGGTGGGACCTACAGGTGCTATGCTTCTCAAGGCTTGTCTCCCTAGCTGTTGTCACACCCCAGAACCCCTGTGAAGCCTGTGGTATCAGGTTAGAGGACCCTGACCTCATGAGCTCAAAGGGTGACTAAGGATCCTGCCGACAGTAGAGGCCTTGGCTAGGATGGGATTAAAAGTCATAGGAAATCACAGGCAAGAGACCAATGGGAGGACCTCAGGGAATATCCATCCCATGTCCATTGGTGGAAACTAGAAAGTACCATGTGGGCAGAAGGTTCTCCAAGAGGCCACAGGGCAGATGTGGGACAGTGAACAGCAACTACTTCTATGTGGTCAGTTTCTGCCCCTAACCTTCTTCTTGTTCTCTTTCCTAGGACCCTTTGTGGGAAATATCACCTCAAAAAAAGGGCCCATCCCAATAGCTGGTGAGTGTCAGGGGCTTCTGTCCTCAGTTTGTGCCATTGCTGAGCTGCCTGCAGACTCTCACCCCATCTATGTTCTGGTGTGTGTCCAGGAGCCCAGAGATCAGAGATCCCAACAGAGATCCCAGCAGCTTTAGGGACTAGGCTGCAAGAGGGAGCACAGAAGCAAAGACAGGTGTTTGGTCCCAGGCTGGGGGAGGAGCAGCTGGGCTGAGGTGGAGAGTGGGGAGTCCTGACTTCCACCTTTCCAACCCACCATGAGGACCTGAGAGCCAGTCACTCACCTCCATGGAGTCAAGTCACCAGCATGTTAAATGGGGACTGTAGGAAGGTGGATTCATGGAGACTTGAGGTATTTATGGAGTTGGTGCGGCATCTTCTGAAGATCCTGCATTGAACAGATCCCTCCCCTGTATGTGACTCAATGTTTCCAAGTGAAAATTGCTTTAACCTGACCTCAGAGTCCCTTTTAGTGCTGACCTTGACTGTGACCTCTCCCGCCAGGGTAGCCTTGACAACCTGAATTGAAAACACTCTCTGCCAGTCATGTTACATTGTGCAGGGGTGGGTCACAGGGCCTGTGCAAGGCATTAGGAATCTTTCCATCTGGCTCCTGAGACTCAGATCCTGTGGAGAGAATGCGGCTAGAACTCGGATCCTCTGGGTTCACCACAATTCTAAGTTTTCCATCTTTGGGCCCTAGGCCAGGTGAACCGGCTAGCATGGTCAGAATGCTTTAGATGACGTATTGTTGCATGATTGTGAGGGTGAGAGATGTTGCATGCAGAGACCCAGCAGGGACCTGGCACACAGTAGGTGCTCAGGTCAGCAGTACTGTTCTCACTCACAGTCACTTGTGCCACAGGACGGGAAAGTTGCCACAAGGTTCTGATTGTCATCTCGCTGGCCTTCCTCCTGCTGCTGTTTCTCCTCATCTTCCTCTTCCTGTGGTGTAGGTGCCAGGGAAAGCATAGGAAAGATGGTGAGTAGGATGTGGGTAACCTGGTTTCAGGAGGTTGACAGTATCCCCTGTGGATCATCGAAACAGAGGCTCAAGGTAGCAGCTCTGGGGAAACCAGCCAGATTTGGCAACTCAGCCCAGAAGCACTTCTGAAGAATCCCAGATCAGACACACGTGATCTCAGTACATGTGCAAATGTCAGAGATTCTGTGAGATTTCATCTCCTGGAACAGTTGTACACTGGCCCCAAAGGGGGTAAAGTTTGTTTTCTGCCTTCAGGTGCTGGGGGAGGAGGAACTTCCCACCCTCCTGGCTAATGATCTTCTCTCTCCTGCAGCCCAGAGGAAAATCAGTGATGCACATCTGCCTGCAGAAGCTGAGGAGCCAGTGTCCAGGCATAGAGGTCCTCAGAAGAGGTAACTAATGTCCAGTCACCAGATTCCCACCTGCCTCCCACCTCTCACTGCCCAATGACACCTCTTTGTTTCTCCAGATCCTGTCCAGCTGCTGCCACCAAAGAAGACATCCCGTGTGAGAATAGAGGGCCATAGGGAGGGAGATACCTAAGGTCTTGGCATCATGGAGATGATGGGGAGGGTCTGTGGTCAGGGCTCCATGGGACTGAGCCCTCACTATGCTCCTGAGGGCATCACCACAATTCTTAGCTCTATCCCCATGTGGGACAGCACAGGGATCTAAGGAGCTGAGTGATCCCAGGACTCTATCCAAGAGGCATCCACCTTGTTCTTCCACAACAGATGCTTCTGTGAGTATTGCACAGCCTAAGGACAGAGTGGAACTGGACAATCTGGTGAGACCCTGTTCCAGCTGACAGTGCTGAGGAGCTTCTGGCCCAATTTGGTCCAGGGTCCTTCCCTGTCCTCCCATCTCTCAGCCCTCAGTCACATACACAGCTGATCCCTTCCTTCTGGAAGCATCTGCCACTCTCTGCTAGGACTTCACTCTTTCTTGGTTTTCTGGGACCATGTAGCCCTTCTCTGCCTCTCCTGTGTCTCTTCAGCATCTGTCTGGCTATTACCATGTTCCCGAACACAGCTGAGGAGTTGAGCTACAGCTAGCTCAGTGGTAGAGTATCTACCACGGATGAGGCATAGTGTTTGATTTCCAGCTCTGATAAAAGAATCAGTAGGACACATGAGTAAATAAGACCTTGTGTACCTGTGCCCCCTCCAGTCATGTCCCAATGACGCACAGGGAGTTCCCTCTCTCACTTTTTTTTTACATACGTATTTGTGTATATGCACCTTTGTGGAGTGCAGGGTGACTTCCTCAGTTGCTCTCCACCTAATTTCTTTTTTGAGACAGATTTATAACTGGACCTCTGAACCTGGAACTTGTTGATCTGATTAGACTAGATGGTCAATAATATGATGATGCTCCTGTCCCTTTCTCTCCGGAGCTGGGATCACAGGCTTCTGTGGTCTTGCCTAAATATTACATGGCAGGGTGAAGGGAATCATACTTCCATCCTCATCTTGTATAGCAACCACTTCACTGGCTGAGGCATCTCCCTATACCTGGAGATCCCTCTTGACCAGGCTCCTGGTAGGAGCAGTGCAGCGTGAGAGGAGTACAGTGTTTCAGGCAAATAAACAGAGAAAGTGTGTGGGGCAGACAGGGCCAGTGTGAATTAAAAGGGGAGGTTGGGGAAATCTAACAGATGAGTTATGAGGAGAACCCACAAATCAGAGGCACAGACAAACATCTAATGGACAGCACCTGCAGGCAGGAGACACAGCAGGAACATGGGTCCTGGGGAAGGAGCATGCTCTCTCAGAATAATAGGTTGGGTCACTGAAACCACAAGAGTGAGGGTATCAGAAAACGAGGGCAGACAGGAAGGAATGAAGCTACCAGACAATCCAAGTACTCAGAAAGCCCATGAAGGCCAGATAAGAATGCCATAGTCTTATTGATGGTCTAAAGAATCACTGGTCACTCTGTAGGTCTCTGACTGGAGCAGACCCCAGGAAAACCAGGAGACACTGTCTCCATCTCACTGTCTCCCTGATGCAGAACCCCCCTGATGAAGACCCCCTAAAAGAGATGTTTCCTCAGGTGAAACCCTCCAGGCTCACGAAGGCAGGGGACACCTCTCCTTCCACCATGTCAAGGAAAATAATTCAAGGGAAGACAGAGAGGTGGACAGTGAGGTGGTTCATGTCATCCTCAGGCCCCAGGCTACCAACACGAGGGACCATCTTCCTCTCACCCTCTCCCAATCCAGGCTGCTGGGTCTGTGGATCCCTGGATGTGACCTATGCCCAACTGTGCATGATGACACACGCTCAGATGAACCTCATGACATCAAGAGAGTGACAGCTGTGCCTCATGACAACAAGTCAGAGAAGCCCAAGATGAGTCCAGTGAGCACATACACTGCTGTCCCCCATTCCTGGAAGGATCTGACCCCATACTCAATGGAGGGTCACTCTAGGGACAGGCATGCCCTAGGTGGACAGTCATCTGCAGACCTCAGTTGCTTCCCAGATTCTGGGAATCACTTGATTCTGCTGTAGAGATAACTAATGTTTCTGTATTTTATAAATAAAGCAAAAGACTTGTCAACAATCAATTCAGACAGGGTCTCCATGAATACCGGCCCCCCAAGATTTCTGATTTGAATCTTCTTACCTGTATCTCCCTAACATCCCACCTTCTTAGCTCTCAAACTTCCTTGGGTCACAGGGATCCTGTTCCATCACTGATCACCATGTACCAGGTCTTGGCAGAGTGAGTCAATCCACACCATCTCAGTTCTCATCACAGACTGGGTCTCCTAGGATCCTCCTCCCCTCAGACTTGGGGCTTGGAGCTTCTTCCCAGAGACTCCCTAGTGCCCTGTCATCTTAGCTCTCACACTTCCCTGGACAGGGATCCTGTCCCATCCTGGATCAGCACACACCTCACTTTTGCCTAGTGAGTCAAGTCTCTGGCATTCTCCCCTGCCCCAGACTTGGGGCTTGGAATTCAATCCCTGAGTACTCCCTCTCACCTACCAAATGAGCTCTCTTCACCCCAAATGTGTGAAATCCCACCCTAACCTACCCTCCAACTTGCTCACAGAGCAGCCTCACCCCACCCTGCTATGCCCAGACTATGATAGACAGTTTTACGGGGTAAAGTATTCTGGGTTGGCATCTATCACCATTTAGAATTTGGAATACATTGCTCCAAGCTCTTCTGGCTCTAACATTTTGCATTAATAGGTGAAATGTAATTCTAATGGTTTTCCTTTGTATGTAACTTGTTTTTGTCTTTCAGCTTTTAGTATTCACTCTTGGTTCTGGGCATTTAGTGTTTTTGCTACAATATCCCTGTGCGGGGGGTGGTCTGTTCTTCTCATGTCTATCTGGTGTTGTGTGTGCTTCTTGTATCTGCATGGGTTTGTCTTTCTTTAATTTAGGGAAATTTCTTCTATAATCCTGTTGAAGATCTGCTCAATGACATTGACCTACGGCTTTGCTCCTTCCTCTGTTGCTATAATGCAGAAATATGGTCTTTTTATGGCATCCCACAGTTCCTGCATATTCCATTCCTGTTCTTAAATTTTTACCTAATCTTCATTAGACTGATAATTTACTGGAGTTCATTAATTTTATCATCCAGTCTTGATATTGTTTTTCATTTCATTCATTCTTCTTGTGATGCTTTCTCCTGTCATTTCGAATTGGCTGATTGAATTTTTTAACTCCAAGTCCATTTTCCCTTGCATTTTCTTGAATATTTCTGTCTTGTGAGTTTGCTTTTGCTTTTCAGCTCCTGAATTGTCTTTGTCATTTTATTTAGTCATATTTTTTTCCAGAGCTCCATGTAGGAGTTTAACCCTATATTCTTTGACTTAAGTTGATTGTGTTTTCTTTACATTGTAGAACACTTCTATAACACCAGTGGATTTAGTGGGGACAGGTTACTTTGGGTTTTCATATTATTTGTATTTTTCCTTGTAGTCTGGATGTGTGGATTTTTTCTTGTTCCTGTGTCTGTTTTGAAACTTGGGTCTTTCTTTGTTGAGTTGAAGTTTGATTCTGTAAAATAATGTTGAGGTAGTATCGTTGTTGTCTGATTGGGTATGAATAGTTCATTGGTATGGGCTTCAGGTTCTCTTTTTTGATATATTATTGGAGGGGTGGAATGGACCTAGGCAGGCTACTTGTGTGCTCTCCAGGAGGGCAAAGTATCCCTAGTTATCCAGCCACTCTTAGGCAGCAGGATGAGGCCAAGGCCCAAGAAAGCTGATCAAACACCACTGGGTGATTATTTAATTTTTTTAAAGTCTTTGCCTAGAATAATTTCCCACAGAATGAAAGATTCTTATTTGCCACACACTTCCTTGTATATTATTTAAAAGTTGACAAATCATACTTGACTTTGAACACTGTCTGAAAAACTATATAAATGAACATGGAAAGATGAATTTTGGATGAATGATGCAGAAATGATGGAAGACTGAATAAACAAGAGGGTGGATTGATGATGGATGGGTGATGACTGGATGGATGGAAGACGGATGACTGAATGGATGGAAGGTGGATGGAAGATGGATGCCTGAATGATTTGGAGGGTGGATGCAAGATGTGTGGGTGAATGAATGGAAGGACGGTGGATGATTGATGGAGGGATAAATGAACAGACAATGCATGGACAAAGGATGGATGCCTATATAACATGATTAATCTGTTAATTTGCCAGATAAAGCAATGAGATAAAAGGCAGAATTGGGACATTAAAAGCCAAAGAACAGAAAGAGAGCTTGAAATATCCTCTACTGCCAATAGCTGCTAATGTGTCATAATAAAGACACAAATATCTGATGTGAGTGACAGATTTTGATGCAGAGCCTGATCTGCACAACTTTCTGATGTGAGAGCTTAGCTTCTGCTGCTCCTTCTCCAACCACCTCCAGCCACCATGTCTCCCTGCCATGATGGACTGTAATTCCCCTGGAAACGTAAGTTCAAATAAACTGTTCCTTCTATAAATTGCTTGGGTCAGTGTTTCTATCACAGCAACAGAAAAGTGACTAATACAGTAATTGTTACCAAGAGTGGGATAGTGACTAATACAGGGTTCTTAGCCCAAAGTAAAAGAAGCACATTCCCAAAATGACCAGATTTCTGTTATGTGTTGTGGCCTGGATGACCTCAGTAAGTATAGTTTTTCCAGTTCCATCCATCTTCTTGAAAATTTCATGGTCTCATGTTTTCCTAATAGCTGAATACTAGTGCACTGAGTGTATGTACCCCTTTCTCATTAACCATTCAGCACCTGATGGATTTATGTAATGGTTCCCTTTCCTTGCTCTCGTGGGCAGAGTTGCAATGAACATGGATTATAAGCATCTCTGAAATAAGACATACACTCTTTTTGGCATATGCACAGTAATGGTGTGGTTGGGTCATATGGTAATTTTAGATGTAGCTTTTTGAGAAACCTCCTGACTGCTTTCCAAAGAGCTAGCACTAATTTTGACTCTGCCAACAGTGCCTAAGCTAAGTGTCCCCATTTTACCACAAACATGCCACTTTTTTTCTGGTGGTAGCCTTTCTGACTGTGGTGAGATGGAAACTTTACATAGTTTTAATTTCCATTTTCCCAATTTCTAAGTATGTTGAACACACTTTTACATGTTTCTTGCCATTAATAATTCTCCTTTGCAAATTTTTTTCTCTCCAGTTATGTTGCTCATTTTTAATTGGGTTTTTTGCTTTCTTAATCTTTAGTCTCTTTAGTCCTCTATATTATCTAGACACTAATCCTTTGTCGTATTTATAGGTGGCAAAGATTTTCTTCCATTCTGTTGGCTGCCTCCTCAGCCAACTGACAGATTCCTTTCTTGTTCAGAAGCTTTTTGTCTTCATAAGATACTATTTGCTAATTGCTGGTCTTATTTCCTGTGCTATGAAATTCCTAGACAGAAAGCTTGCACCTTTGTCTGTAAACTGAAGTGAACTTCCCACCTTTACATCTAGCAATTTTTGGGTAGCCTGTCTTATACTGACTTCTGGGCCAGGTGCAAGGTAAAGAACAAACTTCATTTTTCTGCATATTGAATTTTTTGTTTCCCAATACCATTCCTTGAAGATGTTGTTTTTTAGATGGTATATATTTTTGGCATCTTTGTCAAAGACCATGTAGCTGTAGTTGTGTGATTGTTTGTATCTATATCTGGATCCTCAATTTTATTCCATTGATCTATGTGTATATTTCTGTGACAGTACCATGTGCTTTTTTTTAACTAGAGCTCTGTAGTATAGCTTGACATCAGGAGTAGTGATATATACCTCAATACCATCAGAACTGTGGAGACAGGGTGAGGCAGACCCCCGGAGCTCACTTATCAGCCAGCCTAGACAACTTGGCAAGATACAGACCAGTGAGACACCATTGGAAAAAAATAATCTGTGAGAATTTGTTTTGCTGGGTCAGTCACATATATCAAAATGAGAAAATACTCTCACAATATTTAGTCCTTCTCACTGGATACAGTGATATACACTAAAGAGAAACACAGACGATTACTGGGAATTGCAAAGACCCTCACTGGTGGCAGGTGCCCACCCAGATAATTTTGTGACTTTAAAACTAAGCCTCAGGCGTGTAAGACAACTGTTCTACAACTCACTTCCTCTTCCTTGTTGGGGACCCCTGCTGTGTAAGGTAGCAGTCTCTCCATGTCCGGATAGCCCATGGGGCTTGGCGTTCATATGCAGAGATTCATTTTATCAGCAGGGTGCCTCCTGCCTCTCTTCCTGACTCCTCTTTGAAGTAGCCATCACAGAAACATGGCCTCTGGCTCTGCAACTGCCAGGTTTTCCTGTGTGATTTTTCAGGCACTGTCTGAAAGCCTGGCAGGAGCGCACCACCACATGTAAATAGGGCATCCTAAAAGCACCTACCAATTAAGGCTTTTACCACTGCCCCCACAGTATAAGTATCCTGGCTTTCCCCTTAACAAATCGGAGTTGCATCGGAGTTGCATCAGAGCTGTGTCTGAAGCTGTATCATTAAATCCTGCATCTTCCCAGAGAGGGCTGTCTCTTCGTAAACCATGACTCACGGAGAATCTGCTTTCGCCGTCCGCACCTCCCCTCATGACCCGGCAGCTGACGGATCTCGAACCCAGAGGGAGTGCATGGTAGATTGGGATGGAACCCGCCCGGGGCGGCTGACAGCGGTCCTCTAGAGCCGCCAGCCCTGGTAGCAGAGAGCCTCAGCAACGCGGAGAAACAGGGACCCGCCACACCCCAGTGCCATGCAGGAGACTGGCGCCATGCCCAGCAGCTGGCGCTCCGAGATCCCTGCACCCCATACTTCCTCAGTTACCCACAAATATGAATGTGCAAAGAAGAAAATTCAAATGCAAATCAAATACATGTCTGCATTGTAAGGGTAAAAATCCTCATAATTTCCCAAATGATGAGGGGCTGTGTAAGTTTGTTTTGATATATAAAGGATGAGACAAAAATTATATACACATAATAAAATTTCTAAGGTCATATGTTAGTCAACCAGTTTAAGGAACAAATTATATGTCTAGTAAAGACATATATCTGAGAATGTTTGGTTTTTGACCAAGCTTCATCCAGATAATACATGGTAATTAAAAGTACCAGAGTGATGGAACTAATCTTCTTGGATATTTAACAGCCATACATTGAGGCCTATACTAATCTGGTCAAAGAGGTATAAAGGACAGTTTTTGCTCCTTGACCCCAAGGTCGACTAAGTTCCAGGGGACTATGAGAATCTCTCAAAATCTCCTGTAACTCTGGTGAGAAACCTGTCCCCCTGTTCAAGGAGGCCATGTAGACCCCACCAAATGGACTTGAACTAGTTTCCAGTCTATAAAGAGGAGGTTCAACTAAGAGGAAACATTACCTCCATGCTTCCAAGTGAGCACAGCCACAGCCGAGTAGGACCTTTGACTTATCTTTACATAGATGGAATGGTAAAAGAAAGGAGGCAGGGGCTCCTCCCAAGTCCATGTGACCCCTGAGAAACAGATCTTCAAACGACCTTTTGAGTAAAAATAAATTAACTTATTTGGGACAACCGTATCGTCTTAAACACCCTATATGAAAGTATAAACAAAGATTAAAGTGATCAGTATATTTCTTTAAGAGTTCAAGAGTGAAAAAAAGGAAAAAAAGAGTTCAAGAGAATACACTTCCCAGACATTAGACTTAAGTCCATATAAAATGTTATTTAGACAATTATTTCATATTCATGATTTTGTTTCTAAGAAGAAAGTGCTGCTCAGATGTAAGACTTCAAATTTTGGTCTGCAATACTGTAGTTCCCACCTTTAGCTAAGAGAGACAACCAGCTATTGTTCTAAAATGATAGATAAATTTGTTTTCTCCCCCTATCTAGAAGCCTTTGAGAGGGAACTGACACTGATTCTAACCACTCCAACAGCTATCAAAGTTACTGAAAACAAATCCTAACACCATCACTCTTGAGTCCAGCCTACAGACAAAAGTGAAAATGAGGAGGAACTCAATAGAGGGATGCTTCTGGAAGCTCTTGTTAAGAAATCCCAGTAGACTCTGATATGAGCATTTGAAATTTTCCCTGTTCTGACTTTTTTTCTGGTTCCCTGTCTAGAACTTGTATCAACTTCTATAACTCTTGCCTTTACTTCTCCTTCACATCCCCTATTCACCAATCAAGGACTTTCTTTTCCCCCTACAGATAAGAGTTATGCAATTTGGGAGTCTTTTAGATAGACCCACTGAAGGGGTACTCCAATTGCCTTACACTGCATCCTTGTTCATAATGGAAGAAACCAGATTGGTCTGCATCCAAATTCCATATGCGCAAGTTGGATAACCTCTTCAGAGGATGATGTGATAAGAATAGGAGGTAGGAATTGGCTAGACAGTTAAGGTAAAAAGACCCCAAAGAAAAATTCCCAGTTTCTTGGCTAAAAGTCACAATGTCCTTTGGCCTCTTAGGAACATACTCTATCCCCAAGACCAAAAATGTCAAAAGTATTTGGGCATTCATATTTAATCCCTAAAAGGTTTTAGGGTTACCTCTTGAGAAGGGAGAATGTTAATATAGCAAAAAGCGCCATTAAGAAAGGAAGGAAGGAAGGAAGGAAGGAAGGAAGGAAGGAAGGAAGGGAAAGAAAAGCTCCAAGACAAGCTTAGGAAATGAGAGATGAGTAAGGAAAGAAGGAAAAAAGGAAAGAAGGAAAGAAGGAAAAAAGGAAAGAAGGACAGGAAATGGTCAGAAAAATTGATGGGGAGTTATGGGAGGTGTTGGAGGGGAGGGAGTAGGAGTGGATTTCACCAAAACATGAATGATCAAATCATATATGAAATTCTCAATAAAGTTTTTTTAAAAAGTTACAAACAACCAACATGATTAGTACTTGGTTCGGCAGCACATATACTAAAATTGGAACAATACAAAGAAGATTTGCATGGTTCCTGGGCAAGGATGACATGTGAAGTCTTGAAACATTCCATGTTTTTAGACAGTGTTCCCCATGTACTCTAGAGCCAGGATGAGCTGACTCCTTTGACTGATAAAATCCTTATCAGGTACATTAATGGCAGGGATCATATAGCCTCAGTCACAGTCACACACAGCATAAACAGACATAATCACTCATGAGAACATGTAGGCATTCAGGACAGATAGGGTGGGGAACACGCCATCGGACATACACACACTCACACTAATGGATGGGCATGCAGACTTAAATGTTTTCCTATGTAGAAACATGCACATATGTGCACACATACACATTTCCCTCCTACATAGTTATGATCTACCCCCTCTCTTACAAGTGGACAGAAGTTTACGGGCTCACAAAATCTGAGGGAAATGGGTTAGGGAGCTATGAAATAGATTGATACTTCTTCCCAGAATCCAATGGGTAATCAGTAAAGGATGTGATGCTTTGGTGTCATTTAGTGGGAAATTTTCCTGGAGCCAAAAGTGTCAGAGTTGGAGCTTTAAACTTGGGCATTGTTAGTTTTCTAATTCTGTAACAAAACGTTGACCAAAACCAGCTTTGAAGGAAGAAGGTTTATTTGGCTTACAGCACAGAGTCCATCATCAAGGGATGCCAAGGCAGGAATTATGGGCAGGAACCTGGAGCACAGACTGTGGAGGTACTCTGCTTACTGGCTTGCTCCCCTTGCCCGTGCTCAGCCTGCTTTCTTATTTAACACAAAACAACCTTCCCAGGGGTGGCATTGTCCACAGTGGGCTGGGCCCTGCCATATCACTCAATAATAGAGAAAATTCCCCACAAACAGGGCCAGAGGCCAAACCAATGGAGGAATTTCTCAATTGAGGCTATCTCCAACTAGGTGTGTCAAGCTCACAGCTGAAGCTCTCCAGCGCAATTCACCCATTGTCAACTTTCGCCCACCACCTTTCCATTTCTTATCCCCAAGACCTCATGTTAATATTAATATTAAAATATAAAACAGTACAACTTTAAAAGTCCCACAGTCAAAAATTAAAACACTTTTAAACAGAACGTCTCTTTTTAAAAATATCCAGTCTCTCAACTGTGGACTCCTGTAAAATCCAAAATAAGTTACATACTGACTTACTTCAGAAGGGAAGAACTGAGGTACACTTTAAGTGAAACCAAGGTCCAGTGATGTAGCTGAATGATGAAAATCTGGGATTTAATCACAATCTTCTGGGCTCTGCAGACCTTGGTGAGCTCCACTTCTCTAGCTCTGCCATCCATGACACACTCACAGGTTCAGGCTGGCTTGGCTCCACACCTGACTCCCCATGGTGTTGATACCATGGTCCTGGTATCTCGAATATCCTGGGGTTTCCATTGCAACTGAGCCTACATCTTCATGAATGGCCTCTCTGGGTACAAAGATTTTCTCCATTACCCTTCACATCTCCAACACCAGTACAACATGAGAGACTCTTACACACTGCCAAGTTCTGAAACCAGAATGATATGCAGTCTTGGACCACTCTGGACCACAGTGTCTGGGTGCTGACCATTAGAGAATAATTCCAGATGATTTCTCTCAATCACATGGCTTTTCTGTTACTCATAGCTGATTCTTCAGCCTTGGCTGACCAGCATGGATTATCCTAGTAAAGTACAAACTTCTCACTTCCAAAAAGCATAAGTCAAAATATATCACATGCAGCCCTGATAGAGCCTCCATTGTCTACACCTCTGATAGCATTATCTTCCAATTTCCTACAGAATATCTCACAGATTTCCAAGCATTTTTCCAGTCCAAAGCTCAAAAACCATCCACAATCTTCAGACACATAGTGATCAAGTATATCAGAGCAATATCCAATTCTTGATACCAATATCTGTCCTTGTTAACTTTCTAATGCTGTGTTGAAACACTGACCAAAACCAGCCTGTGGAGGAAAGGATTAACCTGCCTTGAGGTTCACTGTCTATCATCAAGGGAAGCCAAGTCAGGGACTCAGGGAAGGAACCTTGAGCACAGATCACAGAGGTACTCTGTTTACTGGTGGGCTCCCTTGGCCTGCGCTCAGCCTACTTCTTTATACAACACAGGACCACCATCCCTGGGGTGGCACTACTCCCAGTGGCCTGGGTCCTCCAATATCACTCAATAATCAAGAGAAAATGTCCCAGAGACATGACCACAGGCCAATCAATCTGAGAAAACTCAATTTAGTTTCCTTCTAACTAGGTAGGTAAACTTACCAACTGAAGCTATCCAGCACAAGTATGAAGGGGGGATAGGATGTTGAACTGCTAGGAAAGTTATGGGGGCTATGGGGATATTGGCTGCCATAGGCCGTGTGAGTCTCTGCCCCAATTATGTTTGGGGCCATCTGTCCTCATGTGGTGATCGTGATTTGGGAGCCCACCTTGAAGGTGGTGACAGGTGAGAAGACAAGTGCTGTATTGGCCAGGGCTCACCTGTCTAATTCGTTTCTGGGTCTTAATTCCTGTTGAGTGCCCTCTGATCCTTCAGAGGAAAGATACAAGCAGGCAGACTCTTATGAATTACAGGCCAGCCTCAATCACAAAGTGAGTGCCAGGCCACCAAGGGCTATACAATGAGACTCTGTCTCAAAAATCAAACAACAATCAAACAAAAACTATGAAAGACAGACTCTGAGGAGTCTAGAACCCATACACCAAAGCACCCAGGAAAGGACAGCCTGTCTCTTCTGAAGGACAGTTCCGTTTCCTGTGGGTTTGCGGAAATGAAGCTCTCATGAGATGATGGGGATTCAAGCCTCTAAAGGCCATAACCTGTGAGTCTGCCCATCCAACAGGGCACTGTCATCAAAACTCTGCAGGCTGTAGCCACAAGGAGTAAAGGCCATGACCTCCACCTTCATAGCCCTTCTCTGTCTTGGTGAGACATGAAGCGGGTGAAGGAACCACCCTAGGCTGGGAGTGACCTGCACAACAGCTGAAAGTTTTACGACCAACTCATCTCAGGGATTCAGAGGCAATGAGGAGGGGAAGAACTGCTCAGGCTTCAGGGAAAATCTCTCACAGAGAACTATCTTCCAGGACTGAGTCTCAGCCTCAAGATCCCAGTGCTGGCAGGTGAGTGTGTCACAGCTGTCACAGGTAAGTCCTCCTCACTGAGGACAAGGGTCACGTGGGGGCAGTGTAGACAGAGAGCAGCAGGTGTGGCTGATACTGTGGAAACCGAAGAAGGTCCCAGGGCTGAGGGCTGGGATCTAAGGTAGGATGTCCTCTGACCCAGCCTCTGATTTCCCTGCATAAAGGAACCAGTCCATAATCAGGACTAAGACAGGCTAGGTTGTCTTCAAAGGGAACCAGGTGACCATCTCATGTAAGGGGACTGCAGGAGATTTAGAATATTATCTCAATAAAGGTAGAAAAAAAAAGATTCCTGGTGGCAACAGACCCCAATGTACCCTGAGAACAGGGCTCATTGGTTCATTGAATCCATTGAAATGAACCATGCAGGCCGATATGACTGTTCCTACTTCACCTATGCTGGCTAGTGAGAGCACAGTGACTCACTGGAGCTGGTGGTGACAGGTGAGAAGACACTTAGGGGTCCAACCTTCGGCTTTACTCTCATGAAAGGGGTCTTCTCTGAGAGATGTCCTACCTCACAGCTTAGCCAGGAAGACAGTGTGGGCTGTGATAGTCCATTTACCATCCTGCCTCTTCTCCTAGGATTATATACAAGCAAACTCAGCCTCAAAGCCTGGCACAATGCCGCAGTCGTTAAAGGAGGGATTATCTTCCTCAATTGTGTCTCAGGGAAGCAATAAGAAAGCCAGTCTCAATAAGGAGGGACCACAGGCGATCTCCTGGACCCTGAACTCACCATATACACTTTACTGGGCAGTCCCAGACCCTGTTTTCTGCAGGCTCTGTGACACAGAGCCAGAGATGGACAATCAGATGCTGTTTCTCACCTCAGGAACCCAAGATCTGGAGAGACCCCAGTGATCCCCCTGGAGCTCATGGACTCAGTTCAGGCAGCCCTGACCTTTCCCAAGAATGACCTGGCTTTGGTTCCCAGGGGCGGCCCTCTTGTGTGAAGTGTGAGGGGAGACAGGGCTCTTGATACCACTGACACTGAGGATGGAACCCGGTGGCCCCAAGACACAAAATCCAAGGTGGAACATGAGAGTAAAACCCAGGAGTCCAAGAGCAGGATCGATCTCTCATGGCTTCCCTGGTCCTCCTGCAATTCAGGATTCAGCTTAGCTGTCACCTCTATGTGTGAGCTTCACTGTGTCACCATTCAAACAGAACCCTCCTCCTCACCTAATCCCTTCCAGAGACCCTCCAAAAACCCACCATCTGGGCTGAACCATTCTCTGTGGTCACCTCAATGTGACCATCTGGTGTCAGGGGGCCATGGAGGCACAAATACATGATCTGCATAAAGAGGGAATCCCAGCACTGTGGAACCCACAGACCCCAGTGGAGCCTAGGAATTAGGCCATTTTCCATTCCATTGCCAGAGGAATATGGAGGGTGATATTGTTATTACTATTATAGCCCTGCAGGCTATACTGTGTAGTGGCACATTGCAGTTGGTGATCATACATGAGGTCCCCATACCCAGGCTCTGCCCTCAGGAAAAATGGTCTGATCTTACACTGCCTCTTCTCACCATCCAGCCCTCAGAGATAATGGGGGAGATGTGAGTTCATTAGCATCCTGCCTTCTTCTGTCCTAGGAATCTACAACAATGAACCACAGCTGTTGACTCTTCCCACTCCTATGGTGACCTCAGTACAGAACCTGACCCTCCATTGTGTGTCACAAGAAGAATCTGACAGGCTTGTTCTGACCAGACGAGAACAGAAACTCTCCATGTCCTTAGATTCACAGCATTCACCCCTTTGGAAATCCAGGCTCTGTTCACCTTGGGCCCTCTAATCCCCAGCAGCAAGAGAACCTTCAGATGTTATGGCTATAACAAGACATACCCGCAGAAGTGGTCAGAACCCAGTAACTCTCTGGAAGTACAAATTTCAGGTAGGAAGCGCAATTTTTCATGGCATCATTTTTGAGGCCCTTTACCATGAGTCCTGTTACTGTCTGGGGATTCCAGCTGGGAGAAAGGCTGAAGGGACCTCTTTGCTCCTGAGCCAGAGTCCCACAGAGTGAGAGGCACTGATGCCTGTAGGGCTGGATGGAGGGGGCATATATATGGTAAGAATGAGATCCTCAACTACCATTACATCTGGACCCAGGGTTCTCCTTGCAGCCCTGCCTGATAACCCAACCAGAACCTATTCTGACCCCCAGAGAGATCCTGTCCCTCAAATACAACTCTGACATCAGTGCCAACTGATTTTCTTTGTTCAAAGAGAATGAAAAATGCCTCCTCCAAAGTTCAGGCTGAAAGCCCCAGCTTGTCTTTTTCAGAACAGCTTCCTACTAGCCCCTCTGAGGGCTTCCAATGGAGGCTGGCACAGGTGCTATGGTGCACAGAGAATCTCCTCCCAGTGGGCAGTCCCCAGTGATACCCTGGTCATGCTGATTACAGGGCCAAGTGAATCCAGTTAGGAACCCAGGATCTTCACAGACCCTGCTAGGATGGCCCAGGGATTGAGGCTAGGATGAAGGTTGGAGGTATAAGGGAGGAACAGAAGGAAGAGAGGGGAGAAGAGAAGTGGAAGAAGCAGAGAATCCAGACACAGAGACCCATGCCCTCAGATTCAGGCTATAGTGATATCTCAGCTCAGAAGACAAAACTCAATCCCTGACTCCTCCTTCTCTCTAGGAAGTCTCAGTGTCACACCCTCCCTCTCAGAATAGCCAAGTCCACAGTGTTCTCAGGAGAGAATGTGAAGCTACTATGTCAGTCATGAAGTCAGGTGGACACTGTCCTTCTTACCAAGGAAGGTGTATTCAATTCCCCAGTCTAAGCTCGAGATCTCACACTGTGAAGTGCTGGGCAGACTTATCCACAAGTGCTGTGACCCATCCATTGGTTGGACTTAGAAGTGGCATTTTTTAAGACTCATCCCCTGTCTGTTGTCATGCACCATTGCGGCTGTGGAGCTTGTACCTTGAGATATGAGGACCCTGAGTTCAAATGGCATCTCAGTATCCTGCCACCAATATACCCCATGGTTAGGGTGGGATTAGAGGTCATAGGAAGCCACAGATGGGAGATTAATCCCAGGAGAGGTGGAGACCAACAGGAGGCCCTCCTGGAATACCCATCCCACATCCTTCATGAAAATCTAAGTTCCAGCTGGGCAGCAGGAGATTCGTGGGGAAGCCACAGGGCAGATGTAAGAGAGTGAACATCAGATATGTCTCCATGTCAGATTCTGCTTCTTGAAATCAAGGCTGAAAATGCTTATACAAAAGGAGCAAGATTTCCCATCCATCCCTGAGTTCTTGCTAATTGGCAACTGGTGGGAAAGGAGGGTAAGTTCTCATCAAGGTGTGACACCAGATAAAGTGACCTCTCTCCAAGGATGGACCCACACCCAAGAGTATTTGGAGAACACAACATGGACTTCATAGATCTTCAATAACATGGGACATGAAGTTGGGGGTGGTTTAGAGAGAAGGCAGTGGATCTGAGAGGAGGTGGGGGAGGGTATCTAAATATGACCAAAATACATTATATGAAATTGTCAAAGATCAATAAAAATATAATTTTATAAAAAGACAAGTCAGCAGTCTCATAGAGCTCCTGTACAAACTTGGTCTTATTAACTTCCTAAGTGAGTTTCTGTTTCCACCTAAAACCACATGAGCATAACTCACCCTCTTCATCTGTCAGTATTCTCACCCCTCACCACAACTGCCCATGAAGCTCTGCTGTGGGAGACTTGACGTCCTCTACCTCACTTCACCAAATCTTTCCAAACCAATCTGAAGACTAATCCAAATTCTCACCTACATTTTCTCAGTTGTAGTCACAGAAAAATACTCCAACTTCTCAGTACCAATTTCCTCTGTTAAGCAACTTTAAATCATGACCAAAAGGAAAGGTAATGAAAGGAAAGATTTTGTGAGACAATAGCTAAAACTTAGAAAAATCATTTCAGCTCACAATTTGACATCCTTCAGTCTGGGGTCTCCTGATTTCATCTCATTTGGGACTATGGGGAGATATCACAGCACAGTGGAGTGGGGCAGAACTCATGGTATAGAAAGCTACAGTTAACAACACTGGGAAACAGAGGCTTTCAGGACACTGGAGGCTTCCACATGTGAACTTGTGGCAATGGTGGCATCGAGCACAGGACCCATGGCAATTCAATTAAACAAGGGCCTAGAGTGGAGTGAGGGAAATGTCTGGTGGGTCAGCTCTAGTCTGGGACCAATTAGAGACAGATTACTACTGGAAGAGGCAGAGTAGACCTCACCAATGATCTGATGATAGGCTGACTAGACTCCAGTGGATGAATTTGAACCAAAGGACATCTCGGTACAGAGGATTGACTGAATAGGACTGATCATTTGTGGTGGAATGTTTGAAGTCCAGTGGGGAAGAATGGATGAAGGAGGGTGTCTAAAGTGGATTAAGACCCATTGTATGAAATGAACAAAAGCTCAACAAAAATTTTTAAAGAAAAACCAAGAATACAAGACCAGCTTCCCAGCATTCCCTCTGTGACCACGCCCCCAGTCCCTAAAACTGTCTGATACACATCTCTCAAAGTGTTTCTCCAACTTCCAGTTAAGCCACACTGAACACCGAGCTTTTGAGTCATGCATTGCGGGCCAGTGAGGATCCATGCTGGAGCAGTCCTGTTTGATGGAGAAGTCAGTCCCACTTCAGGAAAGCTCCTGCATCACACATGGGTCTGGACATCCTGCTCTGTGTTCAATGGACATCTCTGCTGGGGTCTATGGTGGTTCCAGTGTGAGGAATGTGTGGGGATCATGGGCATGATGCATCCAAGTACTTCCTGCTTTAAGAATAACCATTCTTTAAGAATAACCATGATGCCTGTTGGAATAAATGCCACCTACTGGCCCATAAACTAAAAGCTGTTAAATACTTTCTTTGGTCTTTCTAGGGGACAGCTGTCTTTAAGAAGTGTAAGAGGTTGGAAGTAATTTAAGTCATTGGGGTGCTGCCATTGAAGGGGACATTTCTCTCAAGCCCTTCCTCTTGGCTCTCTTTGCTTCACCTCCTACATGTGCTCTTGAGTCATTATGTCCTGTCACACCTCAACTAAATAAGGATTTCCCCAAGACATGTGAACTAAGTCCTCTGACCATGAGCCCAACTCGTCCTCCCTTCACATTCCCTGTTTCAGGTATTTTTCACAGTCTTGGAAACTTCATGAACACAATTCTGAGTGCAGTTTTGTCAGCCGAGTAGTCTCAGGGACTCTTGCCCTATCAGGAAAACCATATGATATGTCTTTATGTGTATTTATTATTGTTGTGGGGAGGGAGGAGAGGAGAGTGACTTACAAGGATATGAGCACCCCATGCCTAGCTCTGCACCATTTGCCTCTGGTGGCATGGTTCAGCGCTCACCATATCAGACCATTCCCACGTCATAATCACGCCCATAGTCACCAGCAGCATTCGCTCACACTTCAGTGGCCAGTGGTCTCACCCCAGATCCATTCTGACAGGCCCATCTGTCTGTGAGTATGCCCGGCTGCTGCAGCTGCACATTCCCCACACCACACGCTACCCATGGCTCATGGCTTCCATTTCCAGATGGATCCCAGCAGCCCCTCAGTACTCCACCCTCCACTGAAAGCCCCACTCCTTGGAGGAACTAGCCCATTGGGGGACACTCCACCTCTCTCATCTGTTCTTACAATCTTCCTGTCCATCTTCCCCTAAGGTCCCTGAGCCTTGGAGGGGGTGACAGATGAAGGGCAATCTTTCTTGTATCATGGTGAGATAGTGGCTTCTTGGGCCTCCTCATTAGTCATCTTTAGGCTGTGGCCACTGATCTATCTCAGTGGTGTTTCTTCTACTATAAAGAAAAATGGAAGGAAGTGGACACATTTAAACAAACATGAATGTAAATAAAAATGCCTTGATGATATCCCAGTAAGTGTACTATACTCATTAAACAGTATATTTGTGATGGCTTCTCCACTAGGGCCTGTAGCCTTTCTCAACACAAGGTGTTGGCCTGGTCTACAGCACCTGATGTGTGTTCCACCCCTATGAGTGGGTCTTATCCAATTAGAAATTTGTCAGTTATATATATGTTGGTCGAGCCATTATTGCACTTGCAGGTATTGCTTGGCATGTCCACAGTGCAGCACATGGGATCCATTGTTGAGTAGAATTATAGGGGATTCTTTCTTCCCCAACCATCTGCATAGCGCTTTCAGGCAATAAGAACATCATCCACCCAGTGGCACAGAGTTTTTTGTCTTAGTCTCAGTTCCACCTCTTCTCCCATGCTCACAACATGCAGTGTCTTCAGCGACATGGTCTTACCGACCATTTTGTGTACAACCAACATTAATGGCAATAACCCTGGTGAATTGGAGGACCTCTAGGATCTCTCTCTGACCAACAGCTCATAGGAGGCAATCTACCCCTGGTACTGTAGATTTTCTTAACAGTTGTAGAGTTTGGGAGTCTCTGTCTTAATCTTACCCAAACATAAAACTCCCAAGAATCTTACAGCTACACCTGGCCTTTTCTTCTTCAGGTATCTTTCAAATGGGTTTCACATCTGTAAAACACTCGAAGGAACATTAACATATATTAAATCAATCATAGACAAGGTCTCACAAAGCACGGAAAGGTTTTGTCCATTCATGCTAAGTGTTTTCTCCATAGATCCTTGTTAGGTACCATAGCATAGGTATGAAGTATTAATTAGTTTAGCTCTTTACCATTTTTAGTTATCCCTTTGGGGTAATTTCACACTTGGGGATTTTACATGGAGTCTTTTTGTATTCTTTTGTTCTTGATAGACTTATAGGTGCTGGCTCCAGTTGCCTGACCCTGCACTGGACAAAGGAGGCAGAGGGCTTCTCTTGTCCCCACTGCGCTTGTGGGTTCCCTGAGCCTTGTGGACTCTGGGCCTTCCTCCTTACTGTAGCCATATCTATCATCTTCCCATTGACCACACCAGGTTTCTGAGGGAGAAGTTGGTGGGAAAACCTGCTTCCACCACTAGTATAGCATTTATCAGAAGAGAAATGCATCTTATTTAAACCTTGGGGATTCTTAACCACCCTTTGTACAGTTGTTATCCTTTGAATGTCTTTGAAAACTGTTCTTCTGGTTTTAAATTCTTCCAGAAACACCTTAGTACAGAATTTGATTTTCTATCAATTTTTCCTCTGGGGATTTGGGCTTGACATAAGTCTTGCCACATTTGTCTTCAAGTAACCCAAGTAGACCATTTCTTCTGTCTGCTACTTTTTATCCTTTACAGGGTCTTCTGTTATTTTACAGATACATTTTACATGCTCGTCAGAATCATTTAGATTTGCCAAAGCCTCATTCACTTTACATAGATTCTGTTCCGTCAAAGGGCTTAGTGAAACCATGAAAGTCCCATAACATTCTCGAGGTCCCAGTTGAATTAAGCTCTCCTTTGTATCTCTGGTGAACACAGTCTTATGTGGCCCAGTAAACTGGACATTTTATATTGCTTTTCTCATACCTAGTTCTCTCAGTAATGCCTGCCCCTTCTTTATAGTCCTCCAGCCCCTGCTAATCATGTTAGTGACAACTATGTATCTTTAATGCCTTCAACCAGCCACCCCATTAAGGACTGCTCCCCCTGCATTGGCCTAGGATGAACAGCCTATATCACAAGGATGGATGGGTGGTTGTATAACTCTGCTGTGAAGCTTCTGAAGGACTTAGACTAACATCATTTTCTCCCATGTCCCATACTCTCATGAGCCACGTGGCCAGGGGCTCTCTGCCTGCTTGCTTGTAAGGTTTTCCTAGTTTGAACAGTTCTAGCATGGAATATTTCCTAGCTACAGCACAGTTAGTTTTTTTCCCCTTTTACTATTATCTGTCTTTTCCTCTGAGTCCTTGGACTTTACACAAGTCAAAGTGTCCCACCCTTTTTCTCTCTCCAGCTCTGCAACTGGGTCTGCCAGTGCAGCCTTTTCAGCTTTCCCTGCCTGGGGCACATCTATCATGCGAAGTGACCTCTCTCTCTCTCTCTCTCTCTCTCTCTCTCTCTCTCTCTCGGTGTTCCATTTGGGTCTAGAGCAGGTAAAAGCTTTTCTATCCTTTGGGAAACCTTTAACAAATCTTTGCATACCCGCACCATATCCCCACATTTACAGTGTAGCTGTGGCCCACGCTTGTGCATGGCTGGCCTCTTTTTAATAACCTATTGTAAAAACCACATCAGCGCCACCATCAGTGCTCTAGCTTTCTCCAAAATTCCACAGTTTGTCATTAATGCCATCCTGCCAGCTGCACCAGTTTTGTCACCCAAGTTCTTTTGGGGGCTCTTGCACTATCAGGCAAACCACATAACATATCTTTTTGTGTATTTATTATTGTTGTGGGCAGGGAGAGGAGAGTGACAAGGAAATGAGCACCCTGTGCCTATCTCCGCCCCACTCGCCTCTGGCCACAACTCAGCACCCTCCATATCAGACCATCCCCATGCCATACCCAAGCCCATAGTCACCACTAGCATTTGCTCACACCTGAGGGGCCAGTGGTCTTGCACCAGGTCCATTCTGATAGGCCATTCTATCCTTGAGTATGCCCAGCTGCTGCTGCTGCATGTTCCCTATGCCTCTGCTACGTGCAGTTCACAGCTTCCTTTTCCAGATGGCTCCCAGCAGCCCCTCAGCAATCCACCCTCCATGGCAGGCCCAGTCCATTGGAGGAACTAGCCAAGGAGTGGGAGACAAGTGTAGAGGTCGTCAATGTCAGCAGTCCCCTCTCAGCTCAATGGCCCGTCACAAGTACAGCAGAAGTAGGTGATAACATTGATAAACATTTCAGAATTTCAGTGGCAGACAGAGTGAGAAATAGCAGAGAGGTCAGAACCCTGACAGGAAAATCCCAGTATTATCTGCCCTCTGAAAGGCACTGAATCAAGAAGGCACAAAGTTTACTAGCCCTTAGTGATATAAGGACTATAAGCACAGTTCAGGCAGTCATAGATGGGCTGCAGGGAGATGCCACTTCTTTAAAAGAGACTGCAGCCAGGCAAGACCTGGTATCTAAGCACAGAAGTGGCTGAGTGAAGTCTCAGGATATGAGGCATGACTGGGAGTCAAGAGAATCTGGAGAGAGAGAGAGAGAGAGAGAGAGAGAGAGACAGAGACAGAGACAGAGACAGAGAGACAGAGAGAGAGAGAAAGCGTGGAACTGCTGAAACACAACACTGGAGAAACAAGGGACATCCCCTCAGAGGGCATTTCCCCTTTCTGTGGGTCTGCTGAAGTGACAGACCCATGACAGGAGGGATGACCCAGCTTCCAAAAGGCCACACCCTGCATATCTGCCCCACTTTTCAAGGTGCTTTTCCATCTCCCGCCACCTACAAGGCAGCAGCCACAGTGAAGAGATGTCATGACCCCAATACTCACAGCCCTGCTCTGCCTCTGTGACATGTGAAGTGGAGGAGGGAACTCCCTGTCTGGGAGGGACCCCACCCCACAGCCAGACCTTGTACCACCAAGACAGATCAGGAGGGGGAGGAGCTTCTCTGGTTTCAGTAACAAAACTTTTACAGGGAACTCATTTGGCAGTGAAGACCCCAAGGAAACGTTCATGATGACAGAGCTGTGAGACATCTGCCCAGAAGACCTGCAAACAGGGAGTGGTTTACCAGCCTAAGAGAGAGATGTATGTTGCACACAGCAAAGCTGGAGAGGCTGAGCAAACTAAGCCCTTTGGAATAAATTCCCAGAAGTCAAATATGCAGTTACTGAATTTGGTGCTTGCCCTGCCAGTTTTCAGTCTTATTTTGGTCCTGTTTCCTCATTATGCCTCTATTCCTCCATTTTGGAATGGTAGTGTGTATTCAGTTCCACTGTATGTTGGAAGCTTGTAATTTGTCTTTTGATTGTACAGGGGTTTAAAGTTAAGAAATTTCCCTGCATCTCATAAGAGACTTTGGACTGTGAACTTTTGAATAGTGTTGAGACTGGTCATGACTATGGGGATGTTTAAGGTTGAACTAAATGCATTTTGAATTTTATATGGTCATGAGCCAATGGAGGCCAAGGGGTGGAATGTGGTGGTTAGAATGAAAATGTATCCCATGGGCTCCAAATATTTGGACATTGGGTCCCCAGTTGGTGGCGCTGTTTTGGGAGGTCTTAAAAGGTGTGGCTATCCTGGAGGAAGCACATCACAGGGGGCAGGATTAGAAAGTTAAGACTTGCCAAATCTCCAGTCTCTCTCCAGCTTGCTGTGCCTACTTGAAGATGTGAGAGCTTACCTTCTGCTGCTCTGCCACTTCCCCGGGCTCTGTCCAGCAGAGCCCAGTAAAAACGATCAGTAAAAACGACCACCACCAACGGCCGGTTCAAACTTCTTTTTTTTTTATTCTCCTTATTGCCCGGTTCCATCCCCTTTTATCTCCTTCTCCCTCCAATCACACCACATTCCGTAGGATACATGAGCCAGATCGCTAGACAGGATGGGACACTCTGTCCCCAAGCCCTTGTGCCAGCAGCCACGCTTTCCTTCACTGCTGCGCATGTGCCATTAACTCATCATGGGGCTTGGCAGGGTGCCCGGGCGCCATCTTGGGCACTCCTGCATGGGCCTGCTCTCCACATCTCCCACTTTCTGTTTTTGTATGACGACTGGGATCAGGTCTGTCTTAGGTTACCCTAGTCCACTCCAAGTCCTTACCTGTCATCAGCTAACCCAGCAGTACAGCAGGGCGCCTGTCTTAGGTTGGTACTTGTGTGCCAAGGTCTTACCCATCATTGACTCTGATCCAGCATATTCAGCCATATTGTGGGCGAGACTCCCATCTCTATGGCGACTAGGGCCTGGACAATAGCCTGTTTCTGGCTTTGTTGTTGTTTATGTATCCTACACGTGAACCACACCAAATATCCACACACCAAGATCAACAAGAAGAACCAAAAAGCCATCCCTCCCCAGCTGTGCTTCTCAAGTAGGACAGAAAGTCTTGTACAGTTGCGATTTCTACTCGAGTGTTGTTGACATTCAAGATGGCTGCGCGCAGTTCTCGTACCTTCAAGTCGAATTCTCGAGACCAGTTTCCTCGAAGATGTTCACTCAGGGCTCGAGACAAATAGCATCATGAGTTAGCGGCATGGGAAGAGGGAATGCCTTCAATATTCCCCACAGGGTTCTTTGGGTTGCCACCATAATTGTGGGGGTCAGGATGATCAGAAGAAACATCACCATGCTTCTCATCACTCCTGACGCCATCCATGCCATTCTGTGGAGCTGGGCGAATGAGTCTCTCCGGTACCCACACTGGGGTCTCAGCTTCCTGTGGAAACACACAAACAGAGCCTCTGGTCCAAATTAATACAGGGTCAGGGACATTCCATTGTCCTGTGAGCACATCCTTCCAGTACACCATAAGTAGAGGGGAAGACTGCCGCGTCACATGGCGGTTGGCAGCCGTGTGCCCGTGTGCATCCCGAATCAAAAAATTAATGGTGAAAAGAGCTATGTTAATTCTCTCCCCAGGGGATTTGTAGTCCACCCCTATTCCCCCTTTTTGTTTTTGTAGATAGAGTTTGAGTGTTTGGTGGGCACGTTCCACAGTCCCCTGGCCCTGTGGGTTATAAGGAATGCCATGGATTAATTGGATTCCCAGTTGATGACAGAAGGTGGTGAAACGGGCCGATGTATAAGCCGGGCCATTGTCTGTTTTGAGGACCTTAAGCATGCCCCAGGCAGCAAACATCTGCCAGCAAACGGCAATCACATCTGTAGCCTTTTCTCCAGCTCTTGGGGTGGCTATAATCACCCCAGAATAGGTATCTATTGCAACATGGAGGAACTGCAACAGTCCAAAACTAGGAACGTGCGTGATGTCCATTTGCCAGATGTGGTTTGGCCTTAGTCCTCGAGGGTTGACTCCCAGGGAGGGTACAGGTAACGAAGTCACACAATGCTTACAGGATTTAACTATTGCACGGGCCTGTTCACGAGTAATGGGGAACTTGATGCGAAGGGTTTGTGCATTGACATGGAACAAAGAGTGTAGGTGCTCTGCCTTTTGGACTGGTGTCAGGGTAGGAAATACAAACACTGCTCTGGTAGCTAGGTCC
>NW_008357640.1:520803-536438 GCF_000622305.1 Nannospalax galili
CATGCATCAGGCGAACCAAATCTTTGGTCCCCGTGACATTTATCATGCACCAGGAGCAGAGAATGTTTCGAGGGTTATAACAGTAACTGAGCAACTTTCTCCCCTGGGTTTATAATTTTCATGCCTTTAGTTGAGGATATCATTATCTTGACCACTCCCCTATAATCACAGTCAATTACTCCAGGATGTACTGTAAGTCCTGATACAGTAGCTGAACTACGGCCCAGCACTATTCCTACTGTATTCCTTGGAAGTGGACCCTTAAATGTAGTATCAAGCACCTGCACACCCATTGACGGGGTTAATACGAGTCGGGTGGCGGCACTGAGGTCCAATCCTGCACTTCCCGGGGTGGCTCTTGCGGGGGCAGCTCCTGCTGGAGCGCCCGAGGTGTTCAGAGCCCACCTCTGGGAATCTGCTGCATGACTGGCCACTGGGTTGGCGCCAGGTTGCTCTGGAAGTTGAGGTGGCTCAGGCTGCCAAGATTGGTTCCTGTCTGAGAGCTTTCCTGTAGCGTCCCATACATTTGAGGGCCCTGAGGCTGGGCCCTCCGTCTGTTTTTTGGACGGACTCCAAGCAGATTCGGTCCCAGGGGTCTCCCTTCGACGTCCCATTGCGATTTACAGTCTCCAGCACAATGATTCCCTTTCCTACATCTAGGACATATACCTGGAGGCCTTTGCACTGGAGCTCTCCCTCCCTGCCTGAGAGGGCAGTCCTTTTTAAAGTGCCTTGTTTGTCCACACTGGAAGCACCCTGGGGCCCTTTTCTCTCGCTGGGAGTTTCCACGCTTATACATTCCTGCCATGATGGCTGCAGCAAGTGCTTGTCCCTGTATGGTAAACTCATTAATATCTCTGCACAGTTTTATCCATACATCCAAACCTTGGGCTCTATAAGGTCGGATGGCATCACGGCAGGGCTTGTTGGCTTGCTCAAACGCCAGCTGTTTAACCAGGGGCATAGCTTCCTCTACATTTGGAAATACCCTGCCAGCCGTCTCCATCAATCTGGCTAGGAAATCTGCAAACGGCTCTGTTGGTCCCTGTAACACTTTGGACAAACTAGCACTGAGGTCCCCGGAGCCGGTAAGAGCCTTCCAGGCTTTTAGGGCATTATCATTAATTTGATTATACACCTGCCCTGGATATCCTATCTGATTATTTGCAAACTGCCCCTGCCCCATAAGCATGTCTATACTCCAGGCAGGTTGACCATTTCTGGCATTTTCTGCCACGGTCTGAGGTGAATAATCAAGGTAGGCAGCTTTCCATACTAAGTATTGACCTCCAGATAATACTGCCCTGCAAAAATTGCCCCAGTCAAATGGGGTCATGCAAAATCTTTTAAGGCCCTCAACTTGGGTCAGGGTATATGCTGCTTGGGGACCATAGCCAGAGACAGCTGTTTTAATCCTCTCTATAATCTTCCATTCCACTGGCTCATGGTATCTCTGATTATTATTGGTATGGTCCTCAAATACAGGAAAAGCAGAGGTCCCTATACCTAGTTCTTCTTGTCCCCATATGTGAGAGAATCGCATCTGTGCCACCCCGGATGGCACCACCACAGGAGGACCTGGAGATCTTGACATATACTGTGGTGGTGGCCCCCGTCCAGGGGTAGTTCTCCCTTGATTAATTAGCTTTTCGCAGCCACATCTTTGGTCTTCCTGTCCTCCCTTATCTTTAGTGGGTTCTCTAATGTTTAAATGCTGCATAACAGACTCCAGATCATCTGAGTCATGGCTTTCTGCATCCTCCTTTTCTGCGCTATCGGCCCTCTGAGAGTTTATGGAGCATTCCTCCTTTAGTTCCTCCAATGCCTGCTCGCCCTGTTTCAGATCCTCAATATATTTCCCCGATGTATCCATCAGGCAGGAGCGGACCAAAGTCCAAACCGCCAAAACACCTCTGGGATTTAAATGCTACATAACGGACTCCAGATCATCTGAGTCCTGGCTTTCTGCATCCTCCTTTTCTGCACTATCAGCCCTCTGAGAGTTTATGGAGCGTTCCTCCTTTAGTTCCTCCAATGCCTGCTCGCCCTGTTTCAGATCCTCAATATATTTCCCCGATGTATCCATCAGGCAGGAGCGGACCAAAGTCCAAACCGCCAAAACACCTCTGGGTAATTTCCCTTCCGTGTCCGCATCAAGCAGGTCACACCCTAATTTTTCCCATGACTCCTTGTTAACGTAGCCCTCCTCTACAAACCATGGAGCCACTTCCCTGACTGCCTCAAGGAATGTTTCCACTGTGGAGTCCTTTAATTTTATTACACAGGTTTTCAGCAACTGAATCAGAGCCTTTTGTACCTTGGGCTTAGCATGTAAGTTTCCCATGTTTTTCCTTATGTGAATATATGTTTCGTCCTGTCCTTTTTTTTTCCCAGGAGCTTCTCCATCCCTATAAACCGGGCACTTTAACTTGCTAGCAAACCTTACCTTTCCTTTTTTCTTTTACTTATTGTATTACAGTCACACTTTGCACTCTGAACAACAGGAAGGGACCACGAACAAAAACAGCAACAAAAAGAAAACAATGGCGGTGACAAGGAAAAACACTACAACAAAAAAACTGTCCATGAAGGAAGAAGCGAAAGTGAAAATGAGAATGAGAGGCTCCCCATACAGGCCACCACAGCAAAAGCGAAAGTAAAAGTGAGAATGAGAGGATCCCCATATGGGCCACCAACTGCCGCTTCCCCGGGCTCTGTCCAGCAGAGCCCAGTAAAAACGATCAGTAAAAACGACCACCACCAACGGCCGGGTCAAACTTCTTTTTTTTTTTATTTTCCTTTTTGCCCCGTTCCATCCCCTTTTATCTCCTTCTCCCTCCAATCACACCACATTCCATAGGATACACGAGCCAGATCGCTAGACAGGATTGGTCGGGACACTCTGTCCCTGAGCCCTTGTGCCAGCAGCCATGCTTTCCTTCACTGCTGCGCATGCGCCATTAACTCGTCATGGGGCTTGGCAGGGTGCCCGGGCGCCATCTTGGGCACTCTCGCGTGGGCCCACTCTCCACACTGCTCCTCCCTAGCAAACAGTTGACTCACTACAACGAGATGTGCATTAATTGCTTTGCTTAATAATTTCCCACAGAACTAAGAATGAAACCACAACATATCTTCCTTGTTTGATAGTACCTTGGAGCCACAGCACCCTGTGTAAGTTGTACTTCTCAGAACATCTGCTGTTTCCCTTTCTGAGTAAGCATTTCCAAGCCTTTTGTGCCCTCTGCTCAGGCTTTGTCCCCTGGGACCCACACAGCTTCAGTGGGCCCTCACTGCAGGGAATCACACCCTTGTATTATTATTGAATTTAGGTTCTTCCCTTTCCTTCTTCCTATAGTGCAGATATCTGTGGCTGAATTTCCTATCCCTTGCACATTTACAACGTGTATTTTCATACATGTTAGATCCATCTGACAAGGAAATGGGGTCTGCACTATGGGTGTCCCCTTTCACACACATCAAACATGGAGGACTCTGTGGGTGGTGAAAGGCCTATTAACACACTGCTTCCTTCCCTCTGTGGATTCTAGAGCAAAACCTGCCTGTCTTCCCTGCCTAGATGTAGGTTGAAATCAATAGAGTACACATCTCTCTAGTGTGTACTGGATGTCTGCATGTGGAGCTTGATTCTAATGGAGGAACAGGAACCAAAGCCCTCCTTGACCCTGTAATAACAGCAAAATGGGTACATTCAGGCCCTGCAAACTATGGGTCTTGTGAATTCCAACCACAGGTTTCAGTTCAGTTAATATAGAAGTCACCAAGTGTGGGAAGTGCCCATTGACCTGAATCTGATCTCAGGTGAGAAATGGCTATCTTCCACTCAATAGTTCTGTGGGTCAAAAATAATTTTCCATTAGCTTGGCCGGGGGAACCCCAGAAGGTGACAGCTGGTGTGAGAGAAAGAGATGCAGGGAGACAGAGAGAGATGAGGATGGGAGCTAGGAGAAGAGAGTCAGGCAAATCAGATGGAGAAACCAAGGTCCTCAGAGAAAGGCTTAGTAAGACTTCATTTACAGACAGGTTGACAGCCCTTTATGCATTTTCCTTCTGTCTACAACAGCTCCCTGTCACCTCTACTTCTGAATGTACCCAGGACCGACAAGGACCTCAGTAGTGGGTGTGACAGTGCTCAATTAGTCATAGGACACTTTCATTTTGTCTAAGGAGGGGAAGTCATCTTCCAGCATCATCTAAGGTCAGTGTTATGAGCTCATCCACGGGATGAATCTCTCAGAGTGACATAACCTGCACCTCAGGGAGGGGGAACATGGGCTGGTTCGGTGTTGTCTCAGACTTGTGAGAGGTGACCTTCTCAGAAAGCTTTCTTACTCCTACTCTAGATTTCCTCATCTGAAGATGTGGTGCTCCATGTTTGTGGCCCCAAAGGATTTCTGAACTGTGGGACTTCTGGGATGGAGCATATCTCAGAACTGCTGCATTGTCAGCCCTCTCATGTCTGTTATGCTTCTCTCAATAACACTGATTCGTTGTATGAAAAAGCCCAGTATGGAAGTTAGGGACACGGGACTGTCCACATCAGTCCTGGGGTTTCAAAACAGAGGAAGCCACAATATTATGTGAGCAGCAGACATTTATGGAACCCCTTTGGATTAGGATCCTCCCCTTTCATGGATCCCACAGGATCACATTCTCTCTTAGAATCCAGACCAGCACACACCTATTTCCACCGCTCTGGTGAGTTCATTTGGATGTGCAAAAAAAGGAAGAGTGGGCAGGATGCTGTGTCAAGGCCTGACTTGCTAATGACCTAGTGCTCAGGCTTATTGTGAAGGAGAGTAGCTAAGCCCTTTGACAATAGGGCCTGGATTCAGGTAGTAGCTCCTCTTCCTCATGTCCTCTGAGAGACACTGAACATGCAACTCCCTCAGCCATACCTGGGAGGGAGTGTGCTTTAAGTCCTCTCCACAAGGAGGAAGGCTGCTGATGTCAATGTAGGATTTGATTGTAGAGATGATGACACTCCCTTTCCCTTTGCCTACATCAGAAAAACATGACTTGAGCACAGTCTCTTTAGTTAGGAAACATTATTTTTATGCTCACAAAATCAGCACAATATAGCAATTATTGTAGAAAAGACAATTTGCTGCCAAATGCTGAAAATGTATCACACTGCGGACATAAAGCTCAATTGTGAGTGATAGGTTTTGATGCACTTCTCTGCAGTCCCCAACCTGCACAGATTCAGGCTGAGCCTTCCTGAAAACAGGGGATGTACAGGGAGAAGATGGTACTGCTCATGGTCCTCTGGATAGAACCACACTATTGGCATGTGATTCTGGATCTCTCCATAGTACAGTCCCATGAAGACAGCCCTGTCAAACACTGACACAAATTTCCTGTGAACATCAGGGTTCTTAGCCACTGTGGGTATAGCATGCCCGCAAATGACCTGATTATTACCTGTATGCATCAAGGAGAGCTCAGTATCTCTGGAGTTTGGGAACACATGATTGCAGTATAATGAAAGAACTTGACTGTAATGACAAATTTTGGTTGTCAGTTCAATTAGATCTGGAGTCAGCAATGAGGAACAGCGGGCACACTTTTGAGAAATGTTCTTTGTGTGTGAAATTCAAGACGTGAGGAGACCTCCCCCTAAGTGTGGGTGGTCCCATCTGGTGCAGCCCAGATACATGGTGTGGGAAGGGAAAGCTCCGCTCCTTCCATTACTGCCTCTCAGTCTCATTGTCAAGTTCATCCGTCTTGTTCCTGCTGACACTGCAGCTCCATTCCTTCCCTGATGTCAGAACCCAATTTCTTCAAGATTCCATCATAAACTAAAGATCAGTGACTCCCCCAGAATCCTCCAGAATATCAGTACCAGGTTCGGATGACTGAGGCATCCACCCTCATAGGCTGAGCAGCCACTGGATTCTCATCCTCGGTATTGTGAAGACGGCATTACTGGACAACCAGCCTGTATCATGTAAGCCACTCTGATAAATCCTCTTTTAACATAAAATCATTGTGTGTGTTCTGTGTCTCTAGATAAGTCTGATACAGCTGCTCCTTAGGATGAGGTATTTGGTGATGATCCTGTGACACATGAGTGTCATGGCAAGAAAAAAAAAAGTCCCCTCTCTCCACTCTCTAAATTCACTTCCCAGCACTTAAGCTGATTTTCTGAAGAGAACAATGTAAGATCTGGTCTCAGCATCAATGGAACAGGACAGCACCTTGCACGGCTTCTGTCCCTTATGACTACCCCTCCATACTACTTATAGGGACAGGTTTTCTGCCCCGTCAGTGGATGCTCAGGGCCTGGTAACTGGCTTTTCCTTTCTGTATGAATTAACGTGCATTTAGCTCTGTTGCTGAGGGAACGGGGACAATTTTAAGCCCACAGTAGAGATGAGCACAGGACCCTCTGCTGAAGACATATGCCTGATATGTCAAGTTACCATACTGACCAACGTCAATGAAAATGTTTTTGACAAAACTGTTCCTGCCTGGCAGTGGCAATTCTATCACTGTTCTCGGAGGGTGGATTCCACCAGTCCTGTACAGCCTGAACCCTCACCCTCAGCCTCCATGTCATAGTCCTCTTGGCTTATGTCCAGTCTGCTCACTGCACTGCAGATTCCCCAGGGTTCTTTAGCTATGGAACAGAGAGGAATTTTCTCAATGTTTCTGTATAGTAGAAAAGAGTATTTATATATACTTATTTCTGTGTTATGTCAGGGACAGTGTACACAAGTCTTCCAATAACAATACTTTTAGCTAATTTCAAGTAATGCATTTTGAAAACATTTTAAACAGAGGACAGAGAAAATATAGTCTGTGCTTCATGTTTAATAACATAGATACATGGAAAAAACAGATACCAATATATTTGATGTATAAACTGAAATGGTAGAAATTAGCCTGAAAACAGCTTTCCTCTATTTTCTAGATAAAATATTCTTCAGGCCACTGGGAATTTGATCATATAAAGCTATAACATTGCTGACAGCATGAAAAAGACCTGTGGAGACTCATCAGAGAAAAACCCAACACAGAACTGGTAAATGTCAGCAGGCCTCAACCTTAGAAAAGGAATATTGGAAACTGATTACTTCTCAGTAAGGGGGAGTTGATCTTTAACAGATTTCTTCTTTGACAGTTCACAAACATGAACATCTGAAGATAATTTCACAAAATTAACTCCTTCTCAATATGCCTGGCTGGGTTGTGTGCAGAGGAGAGACTCAGTCCCTCACTAGGAACAGAGAAGACTCTAGTTTGGAGATGTCCAACAGAGCATGTGTTTGTAGATTTATCCTGGGTTCTTGGGCATGTTAGAGAATTGTCCCACAATGATCTTCCACAGCCCACATAATTATTAATGTTGAAGAAGGAACATTGAAATGCAAATCAACTCAGAATCCATGAATAAAATTCAGTCACAAAAACAAAGGAAAACCTTTCCGAAACATGGTGACACATTGATAAATGTAGGAAACCAGAACAGCATGCCCGAGAATGAGATGTGCCTAATACTTTTTAAGTCCAGGCTATGTTCTATGTACAGGAAGGTGCATTGAAAATAGCAGCTCTGATATCCCTGTCTTGTAGAGCACTGCAAGACTAGCAAAAGGAAAGTGGGCACATAAAAAGTTTATGCTCCTTGTCTGTGGGAAAGCATCTTGGTCAACAGCCTTGAGCTCATCTCCCTGTCGTGAACAAATAACTCAGTAATCATTTGCTAAGAAATAAGGCCAGGTTAAAACTTTACTCCTGAGTTAAAAGCTGAAAGTTAACCATGCTTTAGCCCTAAGAAATGAAACATTGTGGCCAATAAAGTACCAGACAGACATTGGTAACAGTAAAATTCTAACCATCTTGCTGGCACAAACTAAAAGACTATATGACTGTTTCTTTGTGCCTAAATCTTTGTATGTGAGTGCCAAACATGACGTTACAGCCAGTTACTTGTAATGTATAAAAACCCTCTTAATTTTGTAATTAATTGCTTTTTGTGAATGGCACAAATCCCAGACTCCTTATTGTGTTGCTGATACAGTCTCTGTGCCCCAGAAGTAAAGGTCCCACTGAGCAAAGCAAACCCAAGTCCTGATAACTGGCACCTGATACAGGGACTCTTTCAATCTCTGCCTTGGGGAGGACAGAACAATCCTCCCCACTTTGGGTGATTGGAACACCTTGTCACAGCTGGTTCATAGGTAAGGGGTAATTGTAATTATGGAAAATTCACCTTCCTGACAGAAGGAACCAGGAGTTTAGAAACATAGAAAAAAAAATGTACAGTGCTGCTGTCACAAAGGAGGAGCCACCACTCGTCTGTTTCCTTCCTCTGATCATGCTAAAGAAGAGTTACTTCCCCCTCAATCAGATTCCCCTCTTCCTGTGCCTCCACCTGTACTATCTCCTAACACTCTTTTATCCTCCCCTTCTTCTGCTCCCCCATGCCTCCTTGTTCTCCCAGGGCTCAATTTCTTTTGCCTCCACCTCCCATCAAGCCTCTTGGGTGGGACACTCCAGAGGGTCCCTGCAACTCGTGCTAGGTCAGGCTAGCAGAGCCCACATTCCTGAGGGTGGCCCAACACCTGCACTGTCTCCTGCTGTGGGTACAGCTACCTTTACAACCTCCTGCAACCACCTCTGCCAAGGCCGCCACCCCAGCCTTGCAGCTGCCTGAACTCCCTACGGCTTCTGGTCTATTCTTTCAGAAAAAAATCTTCTGTCCTTTCTAACACACAATGAGAACCATTCCTAACACATGAACTTCATTAGTTTTCCCTCTCTCTTCCAATTCTGTTCCTCTCTCCTAATTTTATTTCATTCACCTGTTTGTCCCCTTTATAGTGAAAATATTTTAACTTTTTCTACTCACTACAAATTTATTTCCAGGTTTTCTGTTTTCTAAGAAATTACTGACCTTTAAGTTTTGGCATATAAGTTCCACTAAGACTCTACGCTTCAGTGTAAACACAGGTTATGTTAATTAATTACCTTATCGTTTATGTTTAACTCAGATTCCATGTTCTGTTAGTAAAATAATGCTACAAGGCATTCTCTGATAAAGCCAAACTGGGGCTTTCCTCTTGACTCCAGCTCTGCCTTCTTTCAGAAAATCTTACAAAATTCATCATAATCAAACATATTAAGTAATACATTTTAGGTGCACCTAGTTTCATGTAGTTGTGTCATATACGTCTGACAATAGTGCTTATGTTGTTGAAAAGTATGTCACATTTTCTATATGTTTTTATGTGTTGAGATCTCACATAAGTATGTCATATGTGTCTAGGATAATAGTCCTCATATATCATTGGTGTCAAGACAATTTTAAAATATGGCCACTTCAAGTTTTTCCTTTTTCATTGTTTTTATGGTGCACAAAATTATTGGTTTTATTTTTGGCATGCCAAAATAAAATACACAGTTACACATTCAAAGGCCTTTTATCCTTGGGTACCCTAATCATTTTTAAAACTATTAAACAGTATTTCTAGGTCTCAGGTTACATAAAAGTCCTATTTGCTGAGGACTTTTATGGTTCTGGTTTAGTCTCAAAAGGATTTAAGTTGTCCATTTTGTTTGTATACAGCCTATACAAACTTATATTCCTTAAAAAGTATTTACTTGGTATCAAATCAACTTAAAAGTAAAAGCCTCATACAAACTAAAGTTGTTAAATTAACTTAAAATATTTTTCCAGGTCAAGATGATTTCCCTTTAATCCTATCTTAATTCTTCTTCTATATTATGGCTCTTATTGCTTAAAAATATAATAATTATAAGTAATAATTACTTCTACTCCAGGCAAAATGTTAACCATTTTACTACTATTGTCTCTTTATAGCCAATAAATAAATACATCAAGATCAATGTGTTTACCAAGCTTATATTGTACTGATATGTTTAAAATGGTTGTTCTTCTATCTATAGGTATGAAGGACTAAATATTGGTTATTTGATGGATTCTCAAAAGAAACAATGGGTTTGTTTATAAATGTTATGTTTCAGAGTATCAAAAAATAATGAGGAAGTTTAAGAAAAGATAAAGAGTTGGAAAGTCAAAGTTAGTAAGATTAAGATGACTGGATAGTTCCAGAATGGAAGAAATAATAAGAATGTTTAAACAAGTTCATTAAAGGTCTGAGTAAGTTTGAAGACATACAAGGAGGTGGTTCGTGTTATTATAATTACTGTTACAGAAAAAAATAAAGTTTTTTCAGTCTCCCTTTCTGACTTTTGCTACACATTTATTCACAGTCTGGAATTAAGTGGATGCAAACTAGTGTTAAAGTTACTTACAACTACTAAAGAATTTCCCTTTGTATTTCTTTTTATTATACAAACGTTCTTTTAGTCTTTTCCCTTACCAATAACAAAATAATTTAACTCAAAAACTAGGGTTTTGCTTCTTGGAACCAGATGGGACAGTCGGAAGAGAACAGTTCTGTATGGTGGGTTTGGATTGAATCTGAAGCAGTTTGATTCCTGACTATAGGTATGTGGTATGGAACCCCATCACACCCCCACTATTGCTTCACAATCACCTCTCCAAGGGGCAGAAGTTCTACTTAAAAATGGAACTAAAAAAGAAAAAAGCTACTATTTTACAACAGCTTCAAACAAAACAAAACATTTCTCATTCTTGGGATATGCCTGTTCCTGCTTCTGCCCCATATTTAGAAATTTATGCTGTTCTCCAAAGCTTTGTACTCTTTCCTCAACCCATAAATATCTACACAAATCCTGAATATGCTTCCCAGGCACTTCTAAAATTAGAAACAGCATTTTTACAACATAAACCAGGAGAACCTAATGGAATTTTATTCATACCTCTAAAACCTAAAATTCACCAAAGAGAGCACCTATTGTTATTGACTCATATACACTCCCATACTAGACAGCCTGGGCCATTATCTTCCTTAAATCAACAAACAGATAACCTAAGCAAACAAATAAATATTATGACGCCCTTATGCATGAAGTCCTTCATCAGGCAGCAAAAAGTTAAAAGCTTTATATCCTCACCTTACTAAGGATCAAGCTAAATTTATAGGTAAATAGTGTCCTCAATGTGCCCCACTTCTTCCTTTAGATCTGATGTCTGGAGTCAATCCTCACAGCCTGATGCCTAAAAGGATTTTACAAACTGATATAACTCATATAACTGAGTTTGGAAAACTTACCTATGTTCACTGAAGAGGAGATACTTATTCCTTGACTTTAAATGTCATGGCTCATACAGAGGAGACACCAAAGGATGTAATTAAATGCCTTATTCAAACATTTTAAAATTTAGGAATACCTCATCAAATAAAAATAGATAATGGGCCTTCTATACTAATAAAACCTTTCAACAATTTTGCCAAACTTTGGGTATTTCACATACCACTGGCATTCATTACACCCCAAGGACAAGCAATAATAGAGAGACAAAACAAGAGTCTCAAAGGTCAAATAAATAAAAAAAAGGGGGGGAATCACCTATACCTGGGATAACAGAACAGAATTCTCAATTCTTATTACACAGGTCTCAACTGTCCTTTTTTTTTTTGCTAAATGATCAAGGAATTTCTCAAATGGCCAAGCACTGGTAGGGACTCACTGTCCCACAGCCCTTGCCACAGGTACTTTAGAGGGACCATGAATCAGATCTCTGGAATAAAACTCAAGCTCCATTACTAACAATGGGGATACGGTTTGCTTGTGTCTTTCCAGAAGATGAATATTCCTACCAATGGGCACCACTCAGATACATCAGATGGCTCAATGGAGCCTCCTACAGAAAAGATGACCACAATGACCTTGGGAAAGCAGAGGAGACCCCAGAAGGAGAAGCCTCAATTTCCATGGACCTGGACACATGAAATGAGGACAGAGCTGACCAGCTCATCTTCCTGTACCCTCCTTGCACTATCCTGAATTAACTGTTGTCTCCAAAAACGTTTACAGTATCCCCTGACTAAGCAGCCTGTATGACTGCCCAAGCCACTACCTGAGACCAATTTAGACTATGTTCCTGCTCCATGCTACCTGAGAACTCTTTCTCAGTAAAAGGTTCCCAGAGACAAATGTCTCACTACTGTCCCACTGTCAACATTTGCATCCCTATTTTGAGCGTGGTAAAATGTCACAACTGCAGAAAGCTAAACAGCCCACTCTGCTTGCCAGAATATCTCTATAGAGTCCTGGCACTCTGATCCACACATTTCCATAAAAACTAAAAACAGCTTCTTTGTTCTACAACCCCAGGAGGCAGAAGCAAGGATGGCCCAGCCCAGCTTTCACAGCTCTCACCTGTCCCCCACCAAGTAGGTATGTCACCTTTGCTGATCTAATCCTCTGAATGATCTAAAGTAACCTCTAATTGATACCAGGCTTGGTAACTGGAATGCAAAAGGAACTTTTTAAACTTGCTTGTATATCAAGTAAAACAACAAATATCAATGCAAAACTACTAGGGGAAATTAACCAGGAAATGGGAGGATTAAGAATTGCTGTATTACAAAATAGAGCTAATATAGATTATTTACTGTTAAAAAGTCACATGGAATGTGAACAATTTCCAGGAATGTGTTGTTTTAATTTGTCTGATTTTTCACATACTATAGACCAACAGATTAATGATTTACAAAAGGAAGTCAGTAAGATGTCTGAATTCTCCATACCTTGGACAGTGTGGCTCCAACTGTGTAGTCCATTTTAGAGCCCCATATTGATTGACATACTTCTTCTTGTAGGAGCATCAATAGTGATCCCCTGTATTATAGTTTCAATAATCAATACTGTGGCCTCTATAAGTACTTCCTTCTTATTTTTTTTTTTAAAAAAAAGGGGAGGAGATGTAGGAAACCAGGTCGGCATGCCCCAGAGTGAGATGAGCCTAAAAGGTTTTAAGTCCAGGCTATGTTCCGTGCTAAAGGGAGCATTGCGAAAAGCAGCAGCTCTGATATACCTGTCTTGCAGAACACTGCAAGGCCAGCAAGAGAAAAGTTTAGGCTCCTTGCTCTGTGGGAAAGCATCTTGGTCAACAGCCCTCAGCTCATCTCCCTGTCCTGAACTAATAACTTAGGTATCAATAGGTAAGAGATTAGACCAGGTTAAAAGTTTACTCCAGAGGTAAAAGTTTACCAGGGTTTTCGTAAAACACTCGGGCCAATAAATTACCAAAAAGGCATTGGTAAACTTGCGTGAAATTTAAGTGTCCTGCTGGCGCCAATTGAAAGGCTGTATGTCCTGTTTCTTTGTGCCCTAAATATTTATGTGTGGCTGCCAAACCCCACATGACAGCCAGTTCTTTGTAATGTATTTTTAAAAATGTGTTTCATAATAAATCATTTGTTGTGAAAGGTACAGGTGCTAGAGTTGTTACTCTGTTGCTGATACAGTCTCTCTGCCCCAGAAGCAAGGTTCCCTGCTGAAAAAAGCAAACCCTAGTCCTGATAGATAAATAAAGCATAACTTTAGCTGTGCAACTTGTTGAATCTCATGCACATCTACATTCTGAAATTAGTGTCAAAATCTATGTAATTGACACCTCCATCATTAACACAGATAAAATGATCTGAGTTCACTTTGTTTCCTATACTGAGAACAATTAGGACACACCTTCATGGCAGGTTTTCAGTGTGTGGTGTAGTGCTATTATCATTACCCTGGGGCACAAAGGGAGTAAAGAAATGTTAACCACAGGAGACACAATGCATGTGTGCCACATGACGGAGATCTGTGAAAACCACCATGACTATAACACAACAGCTGCTGGACATGCTGGTGAGTGATCAGGTTCATCTGGGCTGTGCTGAGAGAAGTATTGAACATGAAGTTTCCATGACTCCCATACCATCCAAGTTAGGGTGAGACAGTCTATGATGTGAGCAAGCAGAGCCCTTCACAGCGTGTGAACTGAATACATACTGACCACATCCTGATCATGTGCCACCACTGGACTGCTCCTACCTGCTGTGCTGCAGAAGAAATGGGCTCCTCCCAGGGTCATGACCAGCCCTTGCCATCAGACATGACTATAAATTGGACATGCCACTAATTGCATGAGACACTGGACAGCCAGGGGACTGCAGTGACAATCCTGTGTGGTAAGGAGAAGTCAAAGTGAAAGTCCATAGCCCTTCTCCCTGGATCGCTGCATGGAGCTGGCTCCTCTGCAGATCAATTGATGTTAACAGGAAACTGCATGAGTCAAGCTGTGCATTTCATCTCATATCCACAATACAACAACCCCTCTCAAAATAAAACTAGATGTTTTTAAAGATTAGTTAACAGAAAATTATTAGGGGAGGGGATTTACACCCCATGGGTTAGAGAACTCACACATTGGTCACCACAATGTGAATGACTTTTCACTCCATGAGGTGCAAATGTGTCAGCCCATTTTACAGAAATAAGACCTTTCATCTTCTTGTGTCCCTCTTACACGGAATGACTGCATGAACCAGGAAATCACTTTCAGAATTAGATGGGTTGGGATGGTCTGTCTGTTCTGTTCGCTCTCAACACTGACCAATTTTCACATGTCCTTATATAACTCATTTCGATTAAATTTGCAGTTTGCTTAGTATTTTGAATATTTTCATATCTCAGGACATAGAGGAGGGAAGTACATTTCAAGGAAGCAAAACAAATTGACAGTAAAGTAGAGATGTAGTAGAATTGTCAGCTATGCACAAAACCATGGACTCAGTCTTGTGAAGTGCATGATTGGTGTGTGATGATGCAGCCCAATAAACACAACACTTAATAATAACTGCAGAAAACTTAGAAGTGCAAGTTTCTTCTCAGTTACATTGCCAGTAGGAGAAATTGTGTAAAAATAAAACAGATCAACAGTTCCCTACACATGGTATGAAGATTTGGCCATTAAAATGCTTCCTAAGTAGGTTTTTATTTCACCTAAAACCTGGTGTGCATAATTTTTGCCGACTGCACTGGGGCTACATTCTGGTCTCCTGATCCCTCACCACAACTGCCCATTAAGTTCTGTTTGTGGTATTCCAGGCTTTCTCTAGCCAATTTCAGTTGTTCATAATTCCACATGATGACCATTAAGTCTGATTTACATTATCTCAGGTGTAGTAACAAAAGAAAACACAACTGTACCAATTTGAGTAATAGTAAACATTCCATCATGTGGACAAACAAAATAAACACTGAAAGACAATCTTTTATGAGGTTGTGATTTAGACTTAAAATTATGAACAAACCTTGTGGCTCCAGTTTAAAAGCCGCATCTCTTCAAAAGTTTCACCAACTTCCAATTAAGCCACACTGAGAAGCAAGCTTCTGACCTGTGGGCCTCGGAGACAGGGCAGAGTCATTCTGGAGCCAAACTGGTTGGTGGTGATGACTCTCCCATTTCAGGATACCTCCTCTTTCACTCATGGCTCTGGCCCTGCTGCTCTGTGATCCAGGGACTCCTCTGCTGGATGCACTCTGAGCACTGTATAAACTCACACTGTGACAGAAGGGCCACTGACATGGTGCATCCAAACACTTCCTGCCGGGGGACAAACAGCACGTGTTCTACCCAGAGCAGCCATCACCAATACCAGGACTGCATTTGTTATAAACTAACCAGCATATCTATCAGCTATGCGCTGCCTTCGCTTTTCGTT
>NW_008357640.1:537205-555549 GCF_000622305.1 Nannospalax galili
CGCACCATGGGACGTAGCTGTCCTATGGAATACACAGAAGGCCTCGGATTCCACTTTACCAAACAAAATGGTACATGCTGACTGAAGGCAGAACAAGGGAAAGACCCCAATGTGCAGCACAGGCTGGAGCATCTTATTCAACAAAACAGTATTTTCCTGGGGGGGGGGGACTCCAGGGCACAGGGAAGCACAGCCTGACACTAAGCCAATAGGCCTGGGTCATGGGAAACAGTCTGGAAAGGTCACTGAGGGGTAGATACTGGGAATGTCCCTCATGTCTCTAGGACAAATCTGATCTCATCCAGAAAAGCACCTTTATCTGAGACCCTATGTAGTTGTTCATCTACAGTAATAAACTACTTGAGCTCAGGATAGAGAGAGGAACACCTGATGATGGGCTCTTTATTCCACAATCCCTGGTCATGACAGACTTTCCTAAGAAACTGGTAAGAGAGTTTGCACCTGCTGATTCCCATAGTGCTGGTAATTAAGGAAGTGGGGCTCTGGACAGTGGTGCACTGCTAGACTTCTCATGATGAAAACAAAAAAATCATCTGAATCTACACTCCCTGGGAGAAGGACAGAAAATCACTCACTGCCAAAACCAAGAAAACACTAAAGGTTCCCTGTGCCTGCCAGGGGACCAATAGCACAAAAACCCTGAGAGCCCCACCCTCAAGACCCAACACGTAGACTCTGCTCAATGACAACAGAGGAACCTGGTTCCCACCATGATCCTGTCCTTGAGCAGCAAGAAGCAAGAGGTTCAGGTGTACAGGCACTGATGGACAGGATTATCCCTACAGAACTGGGGACTCTGTTGATATGACATGTGAACAGTGAACCATGAATGCGGTGGCCACAGAGCAAGGATGAAAGATAGGTATGGCTCATGTTCCTTCTGTAGGGCTTTCCAACAGGACATGTTGCTACTACTGTGGTGAAGATTTGAGGCATGGACATCAAAGAGGGCTGATGTGATGCCATCTATTGATTCCTACATCCTCTAAGGCACGTATGTCACGTGGAGCTCATTCCAACAGGATGTGGCAGGACCTCTACCTCCTGGGACTGATGCCTGTGTGGAGGATGAATATGATTGTGCTCACAGCCCCGAGTGCAGGTCTGAATGGTTTCCAAGGAGTATCCCACCATGTGATCATATGGTAGAAAAGTATGAATGAAGTTGTTAGAGAAGAAATACGAAGGCCGTGTGACATACTGAACACACTCACAGGAAGGCATCCGACTCTGGGACTGGGGTGCTGCTGCCCTGACAGAGCATGGACGTGCCACAGGGAACATGCTTGTAATGAAAAGCATGGATAAATGCTGAAGTATCTGAACTTGTTTCTTTTTCTGTTTGTGTGCTTGGTAGTCTGCTGGTTTTTGTTCAGGGGCCCACACAACCCAAGCTAACCTCAAACTCACTATGTCTCAAGAATGATCTTCAAATCTGGGCATGGTGGCACAAACCTTTACTTCTAACACTTGGGAGGCTGAGGCAGGCAGATCTCAGACCTCTGTGAATTCTAGGACAGCCTCATCTACACAGTGAGTTTAGTATAGCTGGGGCTACGGAGAGACCCTGTCTCAAAAACACCAAAAAGGAAAGAATGATCTTAACTTCTGATGCTCCACCTACCGAGGGTGAGGATTACAGACATGAAAAAGGCATCATATTGATAGAGTGATGGGGATCAAACCCAGGACTCCATGGATGGCAGACAAATACACTCCATCAAAGCTATCTCTCAGCCTCCAGGGGCTTTTATCTGATATAATAAATGTTCATAGAAATGGAATTGGCATATAAAATATGGATCTTGAAGAAAATAATTCTTAATACTGTCAGTCGGTGATTTTCTTTTGGTTGAGCTGGAGACAGCACCGAACGGGTGTGTGAGCTGAGCTCTTCACCAACAATCCAAGTGTGCTGAGTTACAACCCCTGGTCCTGTGACTGTGATCTCACACCACACATAAAGGAAGAAAGACAGGAATGAGTTTGTTTTTCATTAACATATTCAAAGCACAACATATTGAATCTAATGGGATGAGTCTTGTGATGTGGCCCAGTTGTAAATTTCTGGTTATTGCTAGAGGCGCTATGCTCAATCTCCAGTACCAAACACACCATCATGTCTTTCAGTAAAGAAAGGAAACACTGAAGAAACGCTGAAGTGTCAAATGAGCACATTTAACAAAGTACCAAATAGTTGAGCACTGTGTGTGCATCTGCATTCCCGGCTTAGAAGTTGAAGCATGAGGGTTATGAGTTTGCATGCAGAGTGGGCTACAGGTGACTACCAGTTCTTAAAAACAAAAAAGACTGCTGGGCATGGTGGCACACGCCTTTAATCCCAGCACTCAGGAGGCAGAGGCAGACAGATCTCTGTTAGTTCAAGGCCAGCCTGGTCCAGATAGTGAGTTCCAGGGCAGCTGGGGCTACAGGGAGATCAAGTCTCAAAAAGACCAAAAACAAACAAACAAACAAAAGACAAAGGTTGTTAAATATGATGCAACATTATTGCAAATGTTAAAGTTTAGATAACCAATAAGGCAATCATCCACTTAATATAATTAATTTATTATTATGTCATCTCTACTGCCTTCTCTCTAAATTGACACAAGTGTTATATTACCCAGGGCTCACCTACCTAATTAGTTTCTGGGTCTCAATTCCTGTTGAGGGTCCTCTGATCATCCAGAGGAATATATAAGCAGGCAGATTTCTGTGAATTACAGGCCAGCCTCATCCACACAGTGAGTTCTAGGCCAGCAAATGTTATATAAAGAGACTCTGTCTCAAAATCAAACAACAATGAAACAAAAACTATGAAAGACGGATGCTGGGGAGTCTAGAATCCAGAAACCAAACACCCAGGAAAGAAGAGTCAATCTCCTCTGAAAGACAATTACATTTATTGTGTGTTTGCAGAAATGAAGCTCTCATGAGAGGATGGGGGAACAAGACTCTAAAGGCCATAACCTGTGGGTCTACCCATCAAACAAGGCATTGTCGCCAAATGTCTGCCAGGCTGAAGCCACATGGAGTAAAAGCCATGACCCCCACCTTCACAGCCCCACTCTGCCTTGGTGAGACAATGAAGAGGGTGAGGGAACCACCCTAGGCTGGGAGGGACCTGCCCAACAGCTGGACCTTTCATGATCAGGGCATCTCAGGGACTCAGAGGCAACGAGGAGGGGAGGACCTGTTCACGCTTTGGGGCAAACCTCACAGAGAACTCTCGTCCAGGACTGAGTCTGGACCTCAGGACCCCAGTGCTGGCAGATGAGTGTGTCCCCAGCTGTCACAGGTAAGTCCTCCTCATTGAGGACAAGGGGTCACCTGTGGGAATTGGAGACTGAGAACAGCAGGTATGGCTGATACTGGGGAAACTGAAGAGGATCCCCTGGCTGAAGCCTGGATCTGAGGGAGGGTGTCTTGTGACCCAGCCTCTGATTTCCCTGCACGAACACTTCCCAAGCCCACTGTCCAGGCTGAACCAGGCTCTGCTCTCACCAAAGGGACCCAGGTGACCATCTCATGTGAGGGTACTCCAGGGGCCATAGAATAGTATCTCAATAAATGTGGACAAATGATCCCTGGTGGTGACAGACCCCACTGAACCCTAGGACCAAGGCCCATTTCCTCATCCCATCCATTGATTGGCAACATGCAGGCCAATATGACTGTTACTACAGAACCCATTTTGACTGCTCAGAGCACAGTGACTCCTTGGATCTGGTGGTGACAGGTGAGAAGGCACTCCGGGGTCCAACCCAGGGTTTACTCTCATTAAAGGGGTCTGCTCTCAGAGATACCCTCCCTCACAGCGTATCCAAGAAGACAGTGTGGGCTGTGGGAGTCCATTTAACACCGTGTCTTCTCCTATGATTATATACATGCAAACGCAGCCTCAAAAGCCAGCACAGTGCCACAGTAGCCTCATTAGGGATCATCTTCCTCCAGTGATGTCTCAGCTCAGAAGGAAAAACTCAGTACCTCACATGTACTTTTCTCTAGGACTTCTCAGTGTCACACCCTCCCTCTCAGAATAGACAGGTTGCAGGGTGTTCTCATGAGAGAATGTGACAGAATGTGGCACTACTGTGATATTCATGGTGTCAGGTGGACAATGTCCTTCTGACCAAGTAAGGGGTACTCAATTCCAGCTCTGTCTTAGCTCAAGATCTCACACTGGGAAGTGCTGGGCAGACTTCTCCACCAGTGTGGTGAACTTATCCTTTGGTGGGACTTAGAAGTGGGATGGTTTTTAAGGCTCATCCCCTGCCTGTTGTCACATACCATTGCCCCTGTGGAGCTTGTAGCATCAGGTATGAGGATCCTGAGCTCAAACAGTAACTCAGCATCCTGCCCCCAGGACAGCCCTTGTTTAGCATTGGATTATAGTTCATAGGAAGTCTTAGACAAGAGATTAACCCCTAGGAGAACAGGAAACCACAAGAGGCCCTCCTGGAATGCCCACCCCACTTCCTTCATGAAAATCTAGGTTCCAGCTGGGCATCAGGAGGTTCTTAGGGAGGCCACAGGGCAAATGTAAGAGACTGAACAGCAGCTGTGTCTCCATGTCACATTCTGCCTCTTCCCTTCCTCTTGTCCTCTTTCCCAGGTTCCTCTGTAGACAACAGCACCCCTCCCACAGAGCACAACGCAGGAGCTGGTGTCAGGGGCTTCTATCCAGGGTCTTTGCTCCATCTCTGAGCTGCCTGAAGACTCTGAGCCCATGAAAGTGCTGGTTCTTGTATCTGCTAAGCTTGTGTCCAGAGGCCCAGAGATCAGACAGAGATGCCAACACAGACCCCAGAATTTCAGTCTTTGAGGTTGGGCTGAAGGAGGGCTCGTACAAGCAAAGATATTTAGTCCCAAGCTGAGAGAGGATCAGCTGGGCTTGGGGGAGACTGGGGACCCCAGACCCTCACATTACCATCTCACCATGTCAGCTGACTTTGGCAGTGACTTCTCCTGGCAGAGGAGGCCTCCACTGATTCTGCAGTGGGCGTCTAACCATTGTCACAGAGATACTACAATTGTGAGAGGGCTGTTCACATGGGCCACAGCAGAATATTCAGGCTCCTTCCCTCCTTGGGGTTCAGCTGGTACAGAGAACAAATCTGGATGTCAGTTTCCCTGGATTCATCCCAACTCTGCCTCTTGCAACTGGGTGACTTGGGGAAGGTAAAATGGATGGGGGCAGAGCTGACCATTGCTGCATGATCTTGAGGACAGGAGGTGCTGAATGTAAAGACCCAGCATGGGCCTAGCACACATTAGGTGCTCAAGTCACATAACACTGCTCCTGACACATGAAGTCATTTGTGCCACAGGACTGAGAAGTTACCAGATGGTTTTGAGAGGGGTCTCAAATTATGGGGCTGGACAAGGAGGGCTGAGTCCTGTGTGAGGGTGGCAGGTACCCTCGGTGAATATGCAGTCATCTCTGCTGATTTTGGTCTTGTCTGACCTCTGGGACCTCTTTGTCCATAACCGCAGCCTTACAGTCCCAGGATCACACAGTGGAGAATCTCATCAGGATGAGTGTGGCTGGGTTGGTCCTTGTCGTCCTTGGGATTCTGCTGTTTGAATCTCAGCACAGCCAGAGAAGGATCCAAGAGGCTTCTGGGAGTGAACAGAAGAGGCAGCAGTGCACCCTTCATCCTGGTTGATCCTGATTTTCTTTAAATAAAAGAGCTTATGTTGGCAACTGCTGTCAGAGAATGTCAAGTGAATAAGTGTGTTCAGGATGTTGAGGTGAGAGCTCCTCCTTCTGAAAGTAAAGTTTCTTTTTTCAGCTTTGCTTGTGGATATTTGCTGACTGAATTCCTCTCTTCCTGGTCCATGATGACAGTGAATATCCTGTCCCATCAGCCAGGATTTCATACTCACCTCTGTGATCTTCAGTTTTCTGTCATTTTGTATAAATATTTCCATTATTTAAAATAACCACATTCTCCATTTACACTATGAACCTCCAGAATTTCCTTACTATGAACAATGAATTTGGCTAAATAACAAAATAATAATATGATAAACAGAAAGTCAGACTCCAGACTAAAAAATTACTTAATGAAAATGGAAACCCCAAGCTCTCTGGGTTCCTAAGACATTTCAGCCTTCAAAGCACAGTTCTTTCATGATTTCTCCTGAAATGTAAAGATGACATCAATACACTGGTGTTTGATGAACTCTACTAGTACATTGTGGGAATGACTTTGAAAAGGTAATTTTCTTCAAACAAGGTGTTGATTTGTGACATTTGTTGATTAGTCCATAAAATTCCTACATAGAAACCCCTACATAACATCCATGTAACTCTGTTCATGAAGTCAGGAGATGCTCTATAACACAGATTTATTGTTTCTTTCAGTTTACACTGTTTGTTGATGGTACATGCAAAATCAGTAAGCATGTAGACTAATCATCCCAGAATCATCTCCCTATAACCACTGATTAATTCCTGGAAATTATTTTTTGTAGAGCAATGGAAAATGTCTCCATAGACTCTCATTTCCTCTTCATATACATCAACTATATTTTTTCAAGTATATGAAATGGGCATTTACTTCATTTACTTTATTAGCTGAGACTTCAAGTAAAGCCTGAAAATGCCTGTACAGAGGAAGAAAGCTGTCCGTTCTGTTTCTGAGGAGCTCTTGGTAATCGGTAACTGCTGGAAGAGGTAGGGTCAGTTGTCATCAAGGTGTGACACCAGATAAACTGTTCTGCCTCCAAGGATGGACCCACACGAAGAGTATTTGGAGAACACAACTTGGACTTCATAGCTCTTCAATAACATTGGACATGTAGTCAGGGGTGGTTTAGAGAGAAGGCAGTGGATCTGAGAGGAGATGGGGCAGGGTGTCCAAATACTCAAAGAATCAATAAAAATAATATTTTTATAAGAAGGAAAGTCAACAGTCTCCTAGAAAGCATATAAAACATTGGTTTTAATTAACTTCCTAATTCAGTCTCTGTTTTCACCTAAAACCTCCTGAGCATAACTTACCCTCTGCATCTGTCCACATTCTGACCCCTTACCACAGCTGCCGATGAAGCTCTGCTGTGGGAGTCTTGACATCCTCTACCGCACTTCACCAAATCTTTCCAAACCAAATTCTCCTACATTTTCTCAGTTGTAGTCACAGAAAAACTCCAACTTCTCAGTGCCAGTTTCCATTATGTTTGTCAACTCTCGATCATTAGGGCTGAAAGGAAAGATAATAAAAGGGAATATTTTATGAGACTGTAGGTAAACTTAGAAAAAAGATTTGGGCTCACAAATTGAAATTATTCAGTGTGTGGTCTCCTGGTTTCCTCTCATTCAGGCTTGTGGGGAGATATCACAGCACAGTGGAGCAGGGCAGAACCTGTTGTATAGAGAGCCACAATTAAAATAACACCAGAAGCAGAGGCTTTCAAGTCGCTGCAAGTTACACCTATGAACCTGTGGCAATGGTGGCTTCCAGCACAGGACTCATGACAACTCAGTCATACAAGGGCCCAGAGTGGAGCGGGGGAAATGTCTGGTGGGTCATCTCCAGCCTGGGAACTATGGGAGACTGATCACTACTAGGCGAGGGAGAGTAGACCTCACCAATGATCTCTAGATAAGCTGACTAGACTCCAGTGGATTAATTTGCACCAAAGAACACCCGAGTACAAGGATTGATTGACTGGATGGGAATTAACATGTATGGTAGAATGCGTCAGGTCCAGTGGGGATGAATGGATGCAGGAGGGAGTCTAATTTGATTAACAACTGTTGTATGAATGAACAAAATCTCAACAAAACTTAAAAAACAAAAAACAAAAGCATGAAACCAGCATCCAAGCATTTCCTCTGTGACCATGCCCCCAGTCCCTAAAACTGTCTGATACACATTTCATAAGGGTTTCTCCAACTTCCAATTAAGGCAAACTGAACCATCAAGCTTTTGACACATGGCCTTGGAGGGCAGTGAAATCTATGTGGAGCAGTCCTGTTTGATGCTGAAGGCAGCCCTACTTCAGGAGACCTCCTGCATCACACATGGGCCTGGACATCCTGCTCTGTGATCAAGGGAAGTCTCTGCTGGGGTCTCTGGTGTCTCCAGTGTGAGGAATGTGTGTGGATCATGGACGTGGTGCATCCAATCACTTCCTGCTGTAAGAAACACACCACATGTTGTATTCAGAGCAGTCATCTCCACCACCATGATTGCTATGGGTATAAATGCCCCCTAGTGGCCCATAAGCTAAAAGGGGCTTAATATTTTGTTTGGTCTTTCAAGGGGACAGCGATCCTGAAGAAGTGAAAGAGGTTGGGGCTGTGCCATTGAAGGAGACATTTGTCTCAATCTCCTCCTCTTCTCTCTCTGCTTCACCTCCTACCAGCACACTTGACTTATAATGTCCTGCCCCACCTCAACCAAACAGGGATGTCCCCAAGACACCTGAACTGAGTCCTCTGACCATGAGCCCAAGTCGGGATTTTTCAGTCTTGGAAACTTCATGAACACAATTCTGAGTACAGTGTTGAGGTCGTCAGTGTGAACCGTCTCCTTTCAGCTCCATGGCTTGTCACAAGCACAGCAGAAGTAGGTGATAACACTGATAAAAGTTTCAGAATTTCAGTGGCGGTCAGAGTGAGAAATAGCAGAGAGGTCAGAGCCCTGACAGGAAAATCCCAATTCTAACCCACCCTCATGTGGAAGGCACTGGATAACGAAGGCACCAGGTCTACTGTTGTGATGTTCTAGCCCTTGGTAAAAGAAGACAGTTAAGTCTGACATAGATGGGTTACAGGGCAATGCCATTTCTTTTTTTTTAGCTTTTAAAAAATTTTATTGAGAATTTCATACATGCACTAACCTGTTTTGATCAAACCCTCACTCATGCCCTCCATCCCAACTCCTCCCATATCTCCCAATCACTTTTTCCTGAACAACTTCATGTACCCTTTCTTTTTTCTCTTTTAATTATTTATTTAATTACCACATAATTAGAAGAAGCATTTCACTACAACAGCACTCAATAACAATTTCCAGAGTTAATATGCAGCTCTTTCAAAATTGGCTGTAAATTTTAAGTTTACAGTTGAATTAATAGTTATACAATATTGTACTTAGTATAAACCCTATAAGACATAAAATTAAATGAGTTTTTAACCTTTAAAAATCTCTATTTCATTATAAAATACAGTTTCACACAGAAAAGCTCATTTTTAATGCAGTCGACACTAAGATGTTTCCACATGCCTTTCTAATCTCTATATATCTGATTGTTACTAGTCAGAGTCAGTTACTTTCTGAGCTCCTTGGCATCTGAGCATGGATATAAAGTCATCAGGTAGATTTCAATGGTAATGTTTTTCACATCTACTAAGTATTAAGGAGCTAATTTTTATGCTTTTAAGAATTGTTTTTATAATTTTCCAAAAGATTTAATAACCACATGATTATAAGAAGTATTTCATTACAGATTTAACATAGTAACACACTCCAGAGCAAGGATACATCTCTCAAAAGTGGCTATAAAATTTTTAGGTTTCCTGTTGAATCAATACTGTTATACAGTATTGAACACAGTATAAGCCCTGTAAGACATAAAATTGGATGAGTTCTTAATGTTTAAAAAAGATCTTCATTTCATTTTAAAATATATTGTTTCTTACAGAAAGACTCATTGTTTTTGCTACTAACACAGAGATATTGGCACATGCATCCCTAATCTGTTTGTATTTGTTATTACTAGTCATAATTGGTTACACTCAGATCCTTGGCACCTGTGTATGTCTATAAAATCTCCAGGTAGATTTCAATGATAATGTTTATCACTTCTACTAATTAACATGATGTAAATTTTTATGCTTCCTCCACACATTTAATACATTTTTTTAGTTTTTTGATTTGTGTGTGTGTGTGTGTATCACACAGAACATCCCAAAACATCTTATTCTAATATACACCCACCTCCCAGATGAAAACCTCCCATAGCCCCCCTCCTCCAACTAGAGCCCTTATACTGTTATCCCTGCTACTGCCCACTGTGTTGTCGGTACCCCCAGCCAATGCCCACTACTTATCCATCTGGTGAATCTAGTCAGACTATCTAGAGGTCTTTGTTTTAGGAAGGTCAGCTGTTCCTCATCTAGTAACAATCATTTGTCAATAGTCCTTTAGATTAGATTGGGGTCTGCTGTTCATTTTCCCAGTTTCTATGCTGGGTTACTATCTGGGAATCCCTTTGGCCTCCATGGCTAAAAACTCAAAAGATGGAATTGCCTATCTGGCATTGTTGTTTATTATGTAGCTTTTAGCTATACATATGGACTCTTAAAACTTATGTTGGCCTCTTTAATCTTTGTTTATAATTTCCTTTTGGGTGTTTAAAGCCATGCAGTTGGCCCAGATAAAACAATTTATTTTTAGTCTTAAGGTCATTTGAAGATGTGTTCCTCAGGGGTCACACTGCAGCCGGGGTGGGCCTGGTATCTCCGGAAAGAGAAATAGGATTTGAGTCATGCCTGGAACTCAAGAGACTCTGGAGAGAGAGAAACAGAGAGAGAGGGGGATAGAGAGAGACAGAAAGAGACTTGAGATGCTGAAACAATGCACTAGGGAAACAAGGGGCATCCCCTGGAGAGGGCGCATCCCCTTTCTTTGGGTCCCCTGAAGTGACAGCCCCATGACAGGAGGAAGGACCCAGCCTCCAAAGGCCGCACCCTGCATATCTGCCCCAGTTCTCAAGGCAACGTCTCCAGCCACCTACAAGCCACAGCCAAAAGGAGATGCCATGACAACAAGACTCACAGCCCTGCTCCGACTCAGTGAGATGTGAAGAGGAGGAGGGAACATCCTGTCTTGGAGGGATGCACCACACAGTCAGACCTTGTACCATCAAGATAGTTCAGGAGGGGGAGGAGCTGCTTTGGTTTCAGGAACAAACCTCACACACGGAACTCACTTTGCAGTGGAGACCCGAAGAAAAGATTGATGATGACGGAGCTGTGAGACATATTCTGAGAAGACCTGCAAACAGGGAGTGGTACCAGTCTGAGAGAGAGAGAGATGTATGTTACACACAGTAAAGCTCGAGAGGCTGAGCCAACTAAGTCCTTTGGAAGTAAAGTCCCAGAAGTCAATCCTGGAGCTACTGAATTTGGTGTCTTCCATTGGCATGTGATTTGGGATTTCTCCACACCATAGGCCTATGAAGACAGCTCTGTCTAAACACTGATCCAAATTCCCTGTGAACATCAGGGTTCTTAGACATTATGGTGAAGCATGACCCAAAGGACCTGATTCGGAACTGTGTGCATCACAGAGAGCTTAGAGTCTCTGGATTTGGGAACAGATGATTGAAGGGAAATTGAAGAACTTTGCTATGATGGCTAATCTAGGATTTCAATTCATCTAGATCTGGAGTCAGCAAAGATAAGACAGCCGACGCAACGTTTAAGAGAACTTTTTGATTGTGTGTGGGAATCAAGAAGTGGAGTGACCCCCCCCCCAAGTGTGGTGGTTCTGTCTGGTACAGCTCAGACACACGGGGTGGGAAGGGAAAGCTTTGCTTCTCATGTCAAGGCCTCAGAGTCTCACTGTCAAGTTTATCCACCTTGTTCCTGCTGACAATGCTGCTCCATACCTTCCCTGACGTCAGAATCCAAATTCTTCAGGACTCCATCATAAACTGAATACAAGTGACTCCCCGAGAACCCTCCTGCACATCACTGCCAGGTTTGGATGACTGAAGCTTCTACCCTCATAGGCTGAGCATCCTCTCTATTGTGAAGATGGCATTACTGGACAACCAGCCTGCATCATGTAAGCCACTTTAATAAATCCTCTTTTAACATAAATTCATCCTTTTTGTTCTGTGTCTCAAGAGAAGCCTGATACGTCTGTTCCTTAGGATGGGGTGTTTGCTGATGATCCTGTCACACATGAGTTCAAATTGTATCATGCCAAGAAAAAAAATCCCCTCTCTCCACTCTCTAAATTCCCTTGCCAAATCTCAAGATATTTTTGGAAGAAAGCAAGGTGAGGTCTAGTCTCAGCATGGGTGGAACAGGGGAGCACCTCACCTTGCTTCTGTCGCTAACGACTGCCCCCCCCACTACATACAGGGATAGGTTTTCTGCCCTTCAGTGGATGCTCAGTATCCAGTACCTGGCTTTCCCTCTCTGGATGAATTAATGCGCATTTAGCTCTGTTGCTGAGGGAATGGGAATTTGTTAAGCCCACAGTATTGAGATGAGAACAGGACACTCAGCTGAGGAAACGTTTCTAATGATGTGAATGTAGGTCACACACGCCACAGAAAATGTTTCTGAAAAAACGTTTCCTACCTCTCAGGGGGTAATTCTATCCCTATTCTCTGAGTGTGGACTCCACCAGCCTTGTTCAGCCTGACACCTCACCCTCAGCCCCCAAGTGATAGTCCTCTTGGCTCATGTCTCATGTCCAGTCTACTCACTGCAATGCAGATTCCTCAAGGATGTTTAGCTATGTAACAGAGAGGAATGTTCTCAATGTTCTTTGTACAGTAGAAAAGAGTATTTTAATATACTCATTTCTGTGTTATGTCAGAGATAGTGTACACTAGTCTTCCAATGATAATACTTTTAGCGGGTTTTAAACAATGCATTTTGAAAACATTTTAAATAGAGGACAGAGAAAATATACTCATTACTTCATGTTTAATAACATAATTACACAGAAAAAGACAGAGACCAATATATTTGATATTTAAATTGAAATGGTAGAAAATAGCCTGGGAACAGCTTTCCTCTTTTTCCTAGATAAATTACTCTTCGGGTCACTGGGAATTTGATAATATGAACTTGCAGCAATGGTGACAGCATGCACAAGACCTGTGTAGACTCATCGCAAAAAAACCAAACATAGTATTGCGGAAATGTCAGCATGCCTCAGCTTTGGAAAAGGAACAATTGGAAACTGGTTACTGCCAGGTAATGGAGCGTTGATCTTTAACAGATTTCTTCCGTCAGCTCACAAACATGAACCTCTGAAGATACTTTCACAATATTAACTCCTCAACATGCCTGGTTGTGATATATGCAGAGGAAAGACTTGGGCCATCACTGGGAACAGAGAAGACCATTGCGGGGGACAGGTGCTCACCAGAGGAGGTATTTGTAGATTTACATCTGGGTTCTTGGGCATGTTAGGGAAGTGTCCCACAATGATCTTCCACAGCCTTCATGAATATAAAGACATGAATATAAAGTGTTCTTTTGAACACTGAAATGCAAATCAACTCAGGATCCATAAATAAAATTCAGTCACCACAAAACAAAGGAGAAATATTCCTAAACTTGGTGACACATTATAAATGTAGGAAACCAGATGGCAAGCCCTCCGGTGAGATGAACTTAAAACATTGTAAGCCTGGGCTACATTTTCTACTCAAGGAAGGGGCTCAGAAAACAGCAGTTCTGATATCCCTCTCCAGCAGAACACTGCAAGGCTAGCAAGAAAAATGTTTGGGCTCCTTGCTCTGTGGGAAAGCATCTTGGTCAACAGCCCTCAGCACATATCCCTGTCCTGAACAAATATCTCAGCAGTCCTTAGCTAAGAGATTAGGCCAGATTCACGTTTTACTTGTGAGCTAAATGCTAAAAGTTTACCATTCCTTTACTCTAAGAGAGAAAACACTGACGCCAATAAATTACAAGACAGACACTGGTAACTTAATTAATGTATGTTTCCTGCTGGCGCCAACTGAAAGGCTATGTGTCCTATTTGTTTGTTCCCTGAATCTTTGTATGTGACTGCCACACCCACGTGACTGCCAGTTCCTTGTAATTTATAAAGAAAAAAACCCTGAATTTCATAATAAATCATTTGTAGTGAAAGGCACAGTTACTAGAGCTCTTACTCTGTCGCTGATACAGTCTCTCTGTCCCAGAAGGAAGGTTCCCTGCTGAGCAAAGCAAACCCTAGTCCTGATAGAAAAATAAAGTGTAATTTTAGCTGTGCAACTTGTTGAATCTCATGCACAACTACATTCTTAAATTAGTGTCAAAATCTATGTAATTGACACCTCCATCATTAACACAGATAAAATGGTTTGTGTTCACTTTGTTTCCTAAACTGAGAACAATTAGGACACATCCTCATGGCAGGTTTTCAGTGTGTGGTGTAGTGATGTTGTTTTCACACTGGAGTACAAGTGGGAGTAAAGAAATGAAATCACAGGAGAAACACAATGCATGTGTGCCATATGACGGACCTCCAGAGATTTGTGCACACCACCATGCCTATAACTCACAGAACACCTACTGAACATGCTGTTGAGTGATAAGGTTCATTTGGGATGTGCTGAAGGAAGTAATGAACACAAACTTTCCATGACTCTGATAGCATTCAATTTATGGTGAGAGAGGCAGTGTTGTGAGCAAGCAGAGGCCTTCACAGAGTGTGAACTGAACCCATGGTGACTACATACTGATCATGTGCCAACACTGGTCTGCTCCTACCTGCTGTACTGCAGAAAGAATGGGCTCCTCCTGGTGTCATAACCAGCCCTCTCAGACATGACTATAAATAGGAGAGGCCACAAATTGCATGGGACACTGGACAACAAGGACTGCAGTGAAAGCTTCTGTGGTAATAAGTCATAGTGAAAGTCCATAGCCCTTCTCCCGACTGTAAATGGGACAAGTCACTAATTGCATGGGGACTGCAGTGACAATCCTGTGTGGTAAGGAGAAGTCAAAGTGAAAGTCCATGTCCTTTCTCCCTGGACCACTGCATAGAGCTGGCTCCTCTGCAGATCAATTGATGCTAACAGGAAACTGCATGAGTCAAGATGTGCATTTCATCTGTGTCCACAATACAAACCCCTCTCAAAATAACACTAGATGTTTTTAAAGACTAATTAACAGGAAATTATTTGGGGAGGTGATTTATACCCTGTGTGTAAGAGAACTCACACATTGGTCACCACAATGTGAATGACTGTTCACTCCGTGAGGTACAAATGTGTCAGCCCACTTTCCAATAATAAGACCTTTCATCACCTTGTGTCAGTCTTACAGGGAATGACTGCATGAGCCAAGAAATCACCTTCAGAATTACATGGGTTTGAACTGTCTGTCTGTTCTGTTTACTCTCAACACTGACCCATTTTTACATGTCCTTATATAACTCATTTTGATTACATTTGCAGTTTACTTAGTATATTGCATATTTTCACATCTCGGGACATAGAAATGGAATTATATTTCAAGGAAGAAAAAAAAATGACACTAAGGTAGAGATGTAGTAGAATTGTCAGCTATGCACAAAACCGTGGGCTCAGTCCTGTGACGTGCATGAACGGCATTTGATGGTGCAGCCCAGTCAACACAACACTTAATGGTAACTGCAGAAACCTTAGAAGTGCAAGGTCATTCTGAGTTACATAGCCGGTTCAAGAAACTGTAAAAATAGAACAGATCAACAGTTCCCTATACATGGTATGAGGAGTTGGCCATTAAAATGCTTCCTGAGTGGGTCTCTACTTCCACCTAAAACTAGTGTTTATAATTTTGCTGACTGCACAGGGGCTGCATTATGGACTCCTGATCCCTCACCACGACTGCCCATTAAGTTCTACTTATGGTATTCCAGGCTTTCTCTAGCCATTTCAGTTATTCTTAATTCTACATGATGATCATTAAGTCTGATCTACATTATCTCAGGTGTAGTAACAGAAGAAAACACAACTTTACAAATTTGTGTATTAGTCAACATTCCATCATGTGGACAAAAATAAATACTGAAAGAAAATATTTTATGAGGTTGTGATTTAGACTTAAAGCTATGGAAAAACATTTGGTTCACAGTTTAAAAGCCACATCTCTTCAAAAGTTTCACCAACTTCCAATTAAGCCACAATGAGAAGCAAGCTTCTGACCTGTGGGCCTCAGAGACAGTACAGAGTCATTCCGGAGCCAACCTGGTTGGTGGTGATGACTCTCCCATTTCAGGATAACTCCTTCACTCATGGCTCTGGCCCTGCTGCTCTGTGATCCAGGAACTCCTATGCTGGATGCATTCTGAGCACTGTAAACTCACACTGTGACAGAAGGGCCATGGACATGGTGCATCCAAACACTTCCTGCCGGGAGACACACAACACATGTTCTACCCAGAGCAGCCATCACCAATACCAGGACTGCATTAGTTATAAACCAAACAGATGGCCCATCAGCTATAGGCTGCCTTCACTCTTTGTTCTGCCTTGAGAAGCTAATGAAATCTTGAAGAAGTGGGGACAGATTGAAGTCAGCTAAGTCATGGGGGTTGGCCATGGAAGGGGACGTTTGTCTTGACCCTTCCTCTTCTCTCTGCTTGCCCTCTTACTAAGTACATTCCTTCCCTCGCCCATAAGTCATACTGACCTGTTGCGCCTCCACCCAGGACCAATGTGCCCAGCTCATGTGAACTGAGCTCTCTGAACCATGAGCCTGAATCAACCTGCCTTCACCTTCACTCTATCTGGGTAATTTTCACAGTAATGGAAAGTTCATGAACACACCCTCAGGTCCAGTGTGGAGATCATCAAATCACCAGGTTCTTGTCAGGTCCAAAGCTACATCACAAAGTACATGTACCTCACACAGTAGGATACAGGCTTTCTCTAGGGTGGCCACAGCCTGATCTCTCAGCTCTGGGTTCTCTTGGCACTGTCTGGGGCCTTTGATGATGTAGGACCTTCGTGCAGGACCCAGGATAATGTTCCTGGTCCCTAGACTCTCTGTCCTGGGAAACTGCTGTGTTACCAGCCCTGCAGCTCTTCTCCTCATCTTCACCATTGCTCCCTGAACAGACAGGAAACACTGTGACCTGGTGAGGATCTAAACACTCAAGAGGCAGCATCTGTGAACCACGGGAGGTAGCTGTCCTATGGAATGCAAAGAGGACCTCATATTCAACTTGACCAAACAAAATGCTACTTCCTGACTGAAGGCAGGACAAGAGCAAGACCCCAATGTGAAGCCCAGGCTGGAGCATCTTATTCAACAGAACAACATTTTCCACAATGACCCCTGGATTCTGGGACACAGCGAAGCAGCCTGAGACTCAGCCAATAGGCCTTGGTCATGGGAAACAGGCTTGAAATGTCACTGAGGGGTAGTGACTAGGAGTGTCCTTCATGTCCCTGGGACAAATCCCCAACACTGGAAAGGGAATCTGATCTCATTGGGAAGAGCAGCTTTATCTGAGACCCCATGTAGTCATTCATCTACAATATGAAACAACTTGAGCTCAGGGTAGAGAGAGAAACAGCTTATGATGGGCTGTAATTCCGCAGTCCCTGGCCATGATGGACTTTCCTAACAAACTGGTAAGAGAGTTTGTACCTGCCAATTCCCATAATGCTGGGAATTAAGGAAGTGGGACTCTGGACTATGGTGCGTTGCTAAACTTATCATGATGAAACCAAAAAATCATCTGACTCTACAGTCCTCAGGAGAGGGACAGGAAATCACTCAGGGCCCAAACCAACCAAACACTTAAGGTGCCCTGTGCCTGCCAGGGTATCAATCACACAAAAACCCAGAGAGCCCCACCCTCAAGACACAGACACATAGAATCTGCTCAACTCTGAGGCTGGATGACATCAGAGAAAACTGTTAACCACCATGAGCCTGTCCCTGAGCAGCAAAAGGAGCAATCTTCATGTGGACGGGCACTGATGGACATGTAGGATACAGGATTATCCCAGAAGTGTTGTGTGCTCAGTGACTGTGATACATGAACAATGAACCATAAATGAGGTGACGACAGGACAAGGATGGAAGACAGGTGTGGTCACGCTTCTGCTGAGGGGCTTTCCAACACAGAGAAGTTGTACTGCTGTGGTGAAGATGTGAGGCAGGGACATCAGAGAGGGCTGATGTGAAACCATCTATTGATTCCTCCATCCTCTAAGGCTAGTCTGTCACATGGAGCTCATTCCACCAGCAGGTGGCAGGGCCTCTTCCTCCTGGGACTGATGCCTGTGTGGAGCATGAATATGACTGACCTCACAACCCGAGTGCAGATCAGAATGATTTCCAAGGAGTATTTCACCATAACTTCAGCATGGAGATGGACAGTCTGGTGAGACCCTGTCCCACTTGACAGTGCTGTAGTCCTTCCATCCCAATTTGTTCCAGGGTCCTTCTTCTTCCCCTCTCTCAGCCCTCAGTCACATCCAGTGTTGTTCTCCTTCTTCCTGAAGCACCTGTCACTTTCTGTGAGAAACTCATTCTATCTTGGTTATCCTGGGACCAGGTGGCAGTTCTCTATATTTTTGGCCCCTCAGCATCTGTCTGGCTGTTACCA
>NW_008357641.1:0-20142 GCF_000622305.1 Nannospalax galili
GTTGTCAAGGAACAATGACTGGAGCATGTGAAGTGGAAGGGGAAGAACCACAATTTGGGTTCACGGCCATACAGAAAGCAGGAGGTGTGGACAAGTTTAAGGGCTAGCATAACCAATGCCTCAATAGCTGGGGTGACCTTGTGAAGTTGACTCCATGAAGAGTGGACCCATATCAGGGGGCCCTGGGTCTGCCAGAGCAGTCCCAAAGGGGCGTTTTTAGTAGGAATAACTAGTGCTTGGATGGGCAACTTTGGATGTATCTTATTTACAAATGCTTGGGACAGGTGAGAATTGATCCTTGTGACAACATGTTGTGCCTCCGGAGAGATCTTGTGGGGAATGGAGACCATATCAGTACCCCACAAGAGGTCAAAGAGCTGTGTAAGCTCTTCTGTGGACATGGGTAAGAAGCCCGCAAGTGGTCAAAGAGTGCTGTAAGCTCTTCTGTGGACATGGGTAAGAAGCCCCGTATCTAATTGATGTTGCCACAGAGGGTCTGCACCTCTGAAAGGGTAACCTCATCTGGTAAGGTAAGAACAGGAGCTATGGGCCAGATGATGAGTGGCCCAAAAAGGTATAAGGGGCATGTAACTGTATTTTATCTGCTGCAATAGTAAGACCTAATGCCTGGAGGTTTATTTTGAGTTTTTGAAAAGCTCCTTGTGAGATCTTAGGATCGTTATGGGCGATAAGAATGTCATCCATATAATGTAAAATATAAACCTCAGTCAGCAAAGGTCTGCAGGCATGGGCCACATAATACAGGAGCTATGGGCCAGATGACATCTTGAGTAGAGTGGACCAAAAAGGTATAAGGGGCATGTAACTGTATTTTATCTGCTGCAATAGTAAGACCTAATGCCTGGAGGTTTGTTCTGAGTTTTTGAAAAGCTCCTTGTAAGATCTTAGGATCCTTATGGGCAATAAGAATGTCATCCATATAATGTAAAATATAAACCTCAGTAAGCAAAGGTAGGTCTGCAGGCATGGGTCACATAATATTGGCAGATAGTGGGACTGTTTTTCATGCCCTGAGGCAATACCTTCCATTGATAGCATTGAACTGGAAAGTTATGCTTAGTGGCAGGGATAAAGAAGGCAAAATAGGGCTTATCATCATCATGAAGAGGAATAGAGAAGAAACAGTCCTTAATATCTATTATAATAATTGTGCATTCTTTGGGAATAGCAGCAGGGTGAGGCAGTCCTAGTTGAAGGGTCCCTAAAGGCTTCATATGCTCATTAATAGCCCTTAAATCATGTAAAAGTCTCCACTTTCCTGATCTCTTTTGTATAACAAAAATAGGAGAATTATGAATACTAAGGATAACTGTTCCTGGACCAAGGAGATCAAATGAGCTAATTTATGTGAAGGAAGAGGCCACTGCTCCATCCATATGGGAGCTTTAGTATACCACGTTAGTTTGATGGGGGGTGGCTTGGGCAGTGGAGCAGGGGCCATTAGAATTGGGGGTGAGGGTGGGGGGCATTACCTAACTGCTGGTCTACAATGCAATCTTCATAAAAGGCTTTGTCATTGGTAGTTAGAACAACCTCCATATTGCAGAGGATATCTCTCCCCCACAGGTTATGGGGAAGCCCTACAGCTAGGAGTGGTTTAATAGCTCCTGTATTGCCATCTGGGTCAGTCCAGACCATGGGACGTTGGACCTGTAAAGCATTTTGTGAGCCCCCAACACCTTGTATAGGGGATCCAGGCTTATGGGGCCAATGAGACAAGGCTTCTTCCTGTATGATTACAGTAATATTGGCCCCTGTATCAATTAGGCCTTTAAATTTATGGCCATCTAGGGAAAGTTGCATCCTAGGCTTATGCAAATCAATAGGTATTGTCCATTGGACATGGGGGGTGCATTCCCTTACTTCCTGTCTTTGGGGCGGGGCTGAGAGGCACCCCCGTAGCCCGTTTAAAGGCACATTTTGTATGGGTTTACCATCTGCATCCACCTTACACCTGCATTCTCTTGCCCAATGAAAGCCTTTCAGCATCTCAGCCATTTTGAAGGGGGAACCTGGCTCCTTTTGGCCTCTTTCATAATCTTATTAGGACGGGTATGTGACCAATGGCCCTGTCCCCCGCAGGCCCAACATTTGCCTTTGTCCATCTTGGCCTGCGGCTGATGAGCAGCAGGTGCCTCAGCAAGGGCTGCGGCATGGGCTCGAATGGTCCCCACATCTCGGCAGGCCAGAATCCATTCAGAGACATCCTTGTGTCTAACGGGTACTATGGCAAGGCAACATTCCGTAGAGCAGCCTTCATATACAAGATCCTTGAGCAAGGCATCGGCAGCTCCCTGATGACTGATCTTTCTATTTATACTTTCTTGGCATCTCTCAACAAAATCAGAGAAAGATTCACCTGGTTTTTGTATCAGTTTGGTTAATTTGGCATCACTGCGAGGCAGCATACTTCGAAAAGCATGAAGCACGCAAAGCCGTACTTGTTCAAAGTAGCAGGGAGGTCCCTGTGCCTGAGCTGCTGCCGTGTCCTACTAGAGCATCAATTCCAATGTTTTGGATGTCAGCATTTCTATTGCGCTCTGCCTGTTGTTCACATTCATCTTGGTAAGCAGCTTTCCATAAAAGAAAATCTCCTCCCTGTAAGCAGGCAAGGGAGATATTCTGCCAATCATAAGAGGGTATTGGCCAAATGACTGAGCAAACCAGGGGGAGTGAATGCCATCCTCAGCTGCTGCCTTATGCAGCTTCCTTAAGGTATCATGAGGATATGGATTCCAGACTTTGGGGTTCTGTTGTCCCTGATTGACAGTAACTGGGAAGAACTGTGGAAAATCTCCCATTGTATCATAGAAGAGGGGCCTAGGCGAGAGGGGCTTCCAGTCCTCCGTTGGAAGGGAGGAGTAGATGGACTGGGGGGAAACTTCCTTAAAGCTAGTGCAAGATGGCAGAAAGTAGCCATCGCCCTGTAATGGCAGAGCGGAGGCTACCTTAACTTCCTGTTTTTTATCAAAGCCAATACAAGATGACAGAGGGTAGCCACCACCCTGTAATGACAGGGCAGAGGCTATCTTGACTTCCTGTTTTTCATCAGAGGAGCTCTCAAACCCCAATTCCTCATTTTTTATATCATCATTAACAGTCATAGTTTCATCAGAACAAGAATCTGTTAGTTTTGTTTTAACTGGAAATGCCTGGGACAGGCCGTCCCCAATGTCCTGTTTTTGTATTTGCTCATCCATCTCCTTTAATAGGAGAATGCCCTGTTCAGGTGCTTTGGGGGGAACTCCCCAAAGGGAGGCCAGAATGGCAGTCACAATAGGGTAGAACAGCCCAGACTGTGGGCGTCCCTCCCTGACTTCTCTATGCCAGGCCAAGAATAAAATGCAAGCCTATTGTTCAGGATCCCAGCAACAAGAATCTGTAAACCAGGGGGCAAGAGCTAGTACTTCATCTAAAACCTTAATTACATCCTTTTCTGTTACCCTAATTTGCCTACGCCTGAGGAGAGAAACCAGTGCAGCAGCGCAGGGGCTGACAGCAGCTGGATGACTACTCCCCATACCGGAGGTCACTCACCCTGCAAGATGTACCCAAAGGGACTCAGAAACAGTTCAGGAAGATGATCAGCAAAGACAGGAACGACATGCTACAGCTCTGTGGGGCAGGAGGCTTCATGCCCCACGTCGGGCGCCAGCTGTGGTCGTCAAGTGGCTGCTCTCCTCCGGCTATGGCCACTCTCCTGCTCTCTTAGTTTCCCCTGATCAGTCGTCCGGTCCGGACCCCAGGGCTGGTGAGGAGACTGTGTCAGTGGAGCCGCATTCAGACACAGGAGACCAGGTTCAGTGACACAGATCTGGTTTATTGCAGAAGGCACAAGCTTATATAGGGGGTAGTGGTCCAATCACAGCACAGCAAGTAGTTTAAAGGTGGGGTATCCAAGGGTGGTGCACAGTACAGTAAGTAGTTTGAAGGTGAGGTACCCAAGGGTGGGGATTAGGGAGTGGCGAGCTCTAGGCATCAGTCTCATCATCTGCCAATGGGAGCAAAATGTCACAAGGCATTCCTTGTGGCTCCAGCAGTTGGGCCATTGCCTCAGGCCTGCTGTATGGCTGTCAAGAAGACTTTCACCCTAGGCTCAAGTCTGTCTCCCACAAAGAAATAACCTTTAAAAATCAGCAGGTGAAAGTCTTGAAATAATTAAAAATAAGGAAATGATTTCAGGAAATAGTGTATCATTTCCTTATTGAATAAAAATCACTTTTCAGCAGTAATTTAAAGGAATGAAAGTAAATAAGCAGAAGTAGCAAAGAAAAGTGCTCGACAGACACTGATTAATGAAATATTTCATAAAGCAGTATAGTAAAACTGGAATACTAATTTGGCATGCTAATTCATCCAATAATTCCATAATTTGAATGATAATTCATCCATTTCTCATTTATCCTTTGCACTGTAATTCATTCAGTTTGCTGACTAACAAGATGTTTTATTTAAATTAGTACAGCTCTCAATAATTATCTCTGAGATAAACTCGAGGTCATCCTTTACTACATTGTAAGTTTCGGGCCACACTGAGCAACTTGAGACACTGTCTCAATAAAGAAATGATTCATCTTAGATAAGACAATTATCAAATTGACTTATATGCTATATTTATATCTAGGATACTTTGTTTTTCATTTTACTTTCTGAGATAAGGTCTTACTCTATAGAGTTTGAACTAGGTCTTACCTAACATTATAATCTCAAACTCACTATGAAACCTGGGCCAGCCTCTAACTCTTGCCACAGCCTCTCAGTTTCTAGGCATGGACATGTACCACCATGCCCAGTCTCTAGGATACTATTAAATTCATAGCCCACCACATGAATGTAATACAAAATTCAAATGAGAATTTACAAAAAGATTTTTGTTACAAATAAAATTGTGATTTAACTGTTAAAAATATCACAAAATATTCGATAGAGAGAACCAGAGTTAATTAAAAGTTATCCTGTCCAAATTAAAAACAAAATAAAAAGCTACTATCTAAATTATGTAAACCAACACATACCTATTTTTCTAAAATTTGTTAGTTGATTGTGAGTGCGTGTGCGTGTGTGTGTGTGTGTGTGTGTATGTGTGTACCTGACAGAGTTTCATCTCTTCCCATGCTACCTTAAACTCAGGATCCTTCGATCTCCATCTCCAGAATGCTTTAATTGAAGGTATATACCACCACACCTAGGAGGTGTTAGGAATAAAATCCAGGCTATGCACATGCTAGTTTGGTACTCTACCAACTACGCTACATCCCTGGTACTGCTAGTTTATTTGTGTGTGTTTTTTAAAGATAGTAACAAACCCCTTTTTTCATATATTGGATTTTTTTATTATGATAGTTCTTTGAAAATTTCATAATGTATTCTGATTACTTTCTCCACCTCCCTCTCTCTTAGTTCCCTCTTGAAGTCAAACATATGTCCAGAAGGCAGACATGGAAAAGAGGCAGATTAACATACTTTTCACTTAAACACTTAAGACCGCTGGCTTCCGGCTTCCTGCTTCTTCTCCCTCTCCAAGACAAAGATTTGGTAAACATTTTCTTTCCAGAAGAAACTGGTGAAACTTTCAAACATTCCATGGGAGAGGGTTTTTCTTGTAATGATAGTCAATTAGTTTCCCTTTCACTGTCTGGATTATCCAATCCCCCCCAAAAGCCCAAACCAGTCAGTCTTGAGAAAGAAAAAGAACCCATTCTATCCCCAAACATGTGCAAGTTCTAATTTTCCAGACGAACTTGGCCACGGTTGTTATGTTCCTTTCTCAAGAGAGAGGTCTGCCTCTTTGTGGGTTTTGCTCTGTGTGTGTGTGTGTGTGTGTGTGTGTGTGTGTGTGTGTGTGATTCTGCTTTCAATGAAACTTGACTAAGTATTGAAACCTTGTTTTTCTTGCCTCTATTTCCCTTAAATAGGTAGAAAGTTTCCATTCCTATAACACCAGATGACCTTGTCATGAAGGCATCATGCCCATCCCTATGCAACAAGCCCTTCCTTCCCAACTGTCTGTTGTGGCCTGTTATCAGTCTAGGGGTTGTAGTTGGGTTTATTTTCTTCATCAACTGAAGAATTAAAAAGCAGGAAAAATCTATGACACAGTAGAGACTTTATTTAGAAAGAATGAAGAATCACACATCCATACACACACTCACACGGAGGAAAAAAAAGCTCTCCACAAGTGAAAGGACCTGGAAACCATTTAAATCCCCTCAGAAAGGATCTTCCTCTCCCCTTGTTTTGAATTGGTCAGATTAAATAAAGAGAAAGTTGATAGGGTTATGGCTTCTGACAATGAAGTGTCCAAGTCCAACCTCTGTTTTCTCTGAATTGGGTTGAACTAGTCAGCCGGGAAGAGAACCCTGCTGAATAGAGGGGGAGTCCCCACGGCTTGTCTCCAACCCGAGGAAGATGGAAATGTGCCTCTTCACCCGAGTGATGGTGGCTTATGTTGTACAGCAGTTTTTTGTTTCAAGAGGTCCAGTTTGTCAGTTGCCAGTCTTAATGTCTACACTATATGTGTCCTATTCAGAAAGTCCTTTCCTGTGCCTGGAAGTTCCAGTGCACTCCGTACTTTCACCTCCAATGAATTCATGGTATCAGGTCTTATGTTGAGATCCCTGATCCTTTTGAACTTGAATTTGCTCATGATGAAAGATATGAGTCTGGATTTATTCTTCATGTAGCTATCCTGTTTGACTAGCATTATTTGTTGAAGATACTGCTTTTCCCCAATGTGTATTTCTGGGCCCTTTGTTAGGAATCAGGTGACTGTAAGTGCATGGATTTCAATCTTCATCCTCAATACATTGATCAATGTATCTGTTTTTATGCCAGTATCATGCTATTTTTATTACTATAGCAATGTAGTATAATTTGAAATCAAGGATGGTGTGGTGCCTCCAGTTCTTATCTAACGTTCTTTTCATTACCATGACAAAACACTCTGACCAATACCAACTTGGGGAGGAAAGGGTTTATTTGGTTACATCTCCCAGGCCACAGTTTATCACTAAGGGAGCCCAAGGTAGGAACACAGGACAGGAGCTGAAGCACAGGCCATGGAGGGAAAAGTGCTCACTGATTTGCACCCCAGCCTGTGCTCAGCCTGCTTTCTTGTGTTACAGACTTTGGGACCACCAGGAAGGACCACCAGACTCAAGCGAATTGAAATTAGTCAAATTTTTATTTAAGCTACATAGCTGATTACAGCCTCCAGGTCAGGTGCAGAGTCTATAGCACTTTAAAAAACACATTGCTTCATTCTTGTAGAATGTGCAGTTGCAAGGGGAATGATTACACTTCCATAAGGGCCTAGCGATAAGCATGTATACAGAAGCCAAACAAGCAATAGTTAATCATCCCATGACAGTCACACAACTGAGGGCTAAAGACAAAGGGTTTGGGGGGTCAGGGTTACATTTCATTGTTAAATAATCAGAAAAAAGAAATTGGTTTCTTCTTAAGTAAACAGGCAAGACCATGAAATAAGTTGTGACAACATCTCTGTGGTGACACTGCTCTCTGTCGTTAGCCATTACTCACAACCAGGTCTCTGAGGGAGAGGGGGGAGGTTATTGGAACTAAGTTCAACCTTTAGGTCTGACTTGCCCGAGACAAAATTGAGGTGAGGGTCAAGGATGGAGTTGTCCATGCTATCACACTTATGAAACAGTGTACACAACCTGCCCAGCAATGGCACTATCCACAGTGGATTGGGCCTTCCCACATGACTCAACAATCAAGAAAATGCCTCACAGACATGGGCACATGCCAGTCCAATGCAGGAAATTCCCCCACTGAGGTTCCCTCAACCCAGGTGTGTCAAGTTGACATCTAAAGCTGTCTAGCACACTGTACAATATTGTTTTTACTTTCCTGGGTTTTTGTGTGTGTGTGTGTGTGTGTGTGTGCGTGTGTGATTGTGCATGTGTGTGTTTTCATATGAAATTTGAGATTATTTTTTCAATTTCTAAACAGAATTGTGTTGAAATTTTATTAGGGATTGTATTAAATATGTAGATTGCTTTTGGTACAGTGGCCATGTTCATAGTATTAATCCTACTGCTCTGTAAGCATCCTAATACTTTTCATCTTCTCATTTCTTCTTCAGTTTTTTCTTCAATATCTTAATGTTTTCACTATATAAGTCTTTCACTTCTTTAGTTAACTTTATTCCAAGATACTTTATGTATGTTGAGGCTATTGAGAATGGGATTGTTTCTCAGTAGGCTTGTGGTTAGTGTATAGGAAGTCTACTGATTTGTGTGTTAATTTTTATTGTTCTAGTATGATGAAGGTGTTTTTCAGCTCTAGGAGTTTTCTGGTGAAGTATGTTGGCTTTATTATATTTCAAATCCTGAAATAATATATTTCATCTGAAAAATAAGGATACTTTGACTTCTTCCTTTCTGATTTATAACTAAGTTATCTCTCCTTCACTTGACTCACTGCTCTAGCTAAAACTTCAAACACTATATTGAACAGAAGTAGAAAGAGTGGGACTCCTTGCCCCATTCCTAGATTTAATGGAAATGTTTTGTTTTTCTCTGTTTAACAGGATGTTGGCTGTGGGCTTGTTGTATGTTACCTTTATTTTGTTGAGATATGTCCTCTGTATGCTTAGATTCAGGCAAAGCTACTTGTTACCATGCCTGACAACTTGAGTTCAAGCCCCAGAATGCACATGATGGAAGGAAATAATCAATTTCTACAACTTTTCCTCAAACCTCCCCACATGCTTCCACACATGTGCGTCCAAATACATATGCAAATAAATAAATAATAGAATAGAAATGGCAACAGATTCTGGCATAGTTCCTGAAAAAGGAAACCCTCATACACTGTTGGTGGGAACTAGTCGTATCTTCTACAGTTGGGTCTTATCTTTTAGTTTCGATGGGCAATAAGAAGACTGAAAAGAGCTTTTATTGTCCTGGGGCCTCTGGGGTTTCCTGACTAACTCTTATGGAGGTATTCCACACCTAGCACCAGAAATTGTTCATTAACCCACTATTTTTACAAGAGGCATTATCTAACCATGCAAGGTATTTTCACTCAATTTCTCTTTCCTATTTTTTAATTAGGAACCAAAATAGTAATCATCAATATGACCTTTTCAAAGTTTGTCTGTCTTCCCAGTTCCCACATCCTCCTCACTGATTTAAACTTTTTCACCCCCAATATTCCTCCTTTCTACTTTCATATCACCTGTGTTCTATTATTCACCTTCAATTAAAGCATTTCCTGCCCTAATATCTCTTTCCTAGTTTTCTGACTTCCACAGGTACTCCAGGTTGAACAAACAAAATGGAAGATTAAAATCTAAATCTAAGATTTGCATAAAGAGAAAACATGTTATGCTTTTACTTGAAAACTCTGGAGTATAAAAACTATGTGTAAATTGGTTTCAACTAGAGAATAAGCAATCTCACTTTTTTATAAACACTTAGTAAGTGCTTGTTGATATTATCCCATTTTCCCTTCCATTATTCAAATCTTTAGTAAGTTATTAAGTGGAAATTACGTGAGTCATACAAAAACAATTTAAGCTGGTACTGACCTCAAAGCTCCATCTCTACTACTTAGTTTTCATAGTGCTGCAAAGTGCTATCCATTCTACCAGAAGATAAATGTAATTACCAGCCTTACCCAGATGTGAATACTATGACTTATAATAATGACTGGCCTAAAAAGAGTTATGCCCATCAGTACAGTAGTAGCACAAATGTTATCGGAATAACCAACCTCTTTCTGGATTTAAGGCCAACTTTATAAGATAGAGCCCATACCTGGCACTGTTATCAGGGTCAAGGACACTTGGCTAAGCAGGTCACAGGCCATAGGGGAGGACCTACTACTATTATTTTGCAAAATAAAAATATTAAACTGACTCCTAATGACTAGTTGTTATACCCCTACATTAGTGATATGCTCAACTCTCACAAGAGAAGCTTCTTCTTACAGCAGTTGGTGATTAGCATAAAAATCCCCAACTGGTAAACATGCAGAAAATAAGAGACTGCGGAGTGCTTGACTCTAAGTGGGGCACCTATATCATATCCTATCCTCTCAAAGCTCAGCGATCATTGTGGAAGAAGGGGCTGAAATGTTCTAAGAGCTAGCAATGGTGAATGAATGGAGGAAACCATGTTTTCCAGAAAGAACAGGACAGTTGCATATATGAACCCACAGCAGTTATGATAGCATGCCTAAGATCTGCTTCTTTCATGGGATTTGAAGTATTCACCAATCTATGGGTATAGAGGCAGTTTAATACTTCATCCATTTAGCAGAATAATAGTATTAGATTCTTCTCTAGGGGCCATAACCTACCTAGTCATAGGTTGTTGACCCAGCTAATGGTACCAGGCATGAGTTATGTTAAGTAAGACTGGCTTTAAAGAGACAGAAAGTAATTGGTTGCCTCCATAACATTCATGCTAACACTGCTCCACATTATATATCTTGCCAGACAAGTCGGTTTTGTATCTCACAGGATTCAGGCTGGGTTAAGACTTTAATTTTTTTTTTCTACAAAAGAATAAGTTATGCCAGCCTTTGTCTTTATTGTGTTTTACCAACCATTTCATTAAGAAGCTTTGGAATGAGGTATTTTAATCATTTCGGTTTTTTAAACTAATTTTTCTTGATAATTCTATGCTTGTATATAATGTGCATTGATCGCTATCATTCGCTACTCTGTCTTAACTCCCTTCTACCTCTGTCCTACTCTCCTCTTTCCTACAAATCTCCTTTTCATATTCACATGTATTTATTTTGTTTTGTGACACACTGATTTAACCATGGCCACTTGTGTGACATGGGGTTATAGGTATCCGTTGGAGCCTGTGAGCTCAGCAGTGGGTGCAAAACTGAAGGCAGTGACTACCCTATCTCAGAATATATCAGTAGTCAATGGTTCAGCAATAAGATGTAGGGCCATAAGAGCCCTTCTCTCATTCATGACTGATTGTTGTCGCAGCTAGTCTTATTTTGGGTCAGTACAAGTAACCACAGCTGCTTTGAGTTCATAATTACAATGGATGTGCTGTGCCTAGAGGATGGCATTTAACAGCTCTTCTCCCTGTGTTATGACTCATATTCTGCCCATCCTCTCTTTCTCAATGTTTCGTAAACTTCAGAGGGGTGGTATAAACATCTTGTTTAGGGCTAAATCCCCATTCATCACTTATCATCACCTTCTTAGGCAGCCATGTGTCTACATTCATTGTAGATCAATGGAAAGAGAGGCTTTTCTAATTAAGGCATAAAGTAACTTTTGTTTTCGAGTATAAAACAGAGATATTTGGAAGTCACTTCGAATGCTGAATCAGTGTAGTTAAAAACAGTAGTATGATCCCCTCCCCTCTCAGGCCTGAAATATAACAACATGGATTATTGACTGGTTTACAATATTAGGCGTGGGTTCTTTCCAGTGAAGTGGGCCTCAAATACAATCAGAGAGTATTTGAGTGTTCACCTAACAACTTTACCACCATTTCAGAGGTAGACACATCTGGCCTGTCAGGTTGGTTTTCTAGTCTGTAGGGTTTATAGATGGATAAGACCATTGTTGATTAATGCATAGATACACAACTGGCTAAATATACAGATAAGATACTGTGGAGTGCTCAGATCTAAATAAGATATTTATTTCACACTCCTCCCCTAAGGCTAAGGAATAATCATGGAAGAGGGTGTGGAAAGATAGTAAGAGCCAAATATATTAGAGGTTCGAAGTAAAAGAGTGTTTACTGGACACAGCATGTTGTATGTTCTATACACGAATTCATAGTAATTGTGACTGCATATTGCAAGAGTAGCACAAGATCAAGCCAGCCAATATCCTGGCATGGGCAGAGAAGAGGCTCATGAAGTTCCAGTCCTAGATGATGGGTTTTGGTGGAGGGAAAGTAGATTTTCTTGAAGGATGTGTCCCAGTAGATGGCCTTATACCCATGTACATACAGGCAGCACCGAATGAACTCATTGGGTTATAAAAAAAAAAGAAGAGCACACGATGTTTGGGAGGAAACTCAAGGGACAATAGAAGAATTTGACGTTAGGGAATGGGGGAGTGGATTTGATAAACACAGTATATGTATTTATGAACTTTTCAAAAAATGAAAAAATAGAATATGAATAAAAGTCTCCTAGGATTCTGAAGAGAATAAGTCACACACACACACACACACACACACACACACACACACCTTTTACCATATGGAAAAGAATGGGTATTTTGTACAACAATATATCTCCAATTAAAATAAACATATAAAATATAGCTGTAAATAAATAGCTGTAAATATATATTGGTTATATGGAAATTCTGAAAGTAAAATAACAACTTGCTCCTGTGACATGGTGTGTGTGTGTGTGTTTCTTTTTCTTTATGACTCTAGTTTTGGCAATTTCTTTGTCAATTAACTTTTTGTTTTTGGCTTTGCTTGTGTATGTGACCAAATTTATCCCTGATCCCAGGTAAGGGGTACAGGGCCCATGAGTCACAGTATTTCTATGGCAGCCTTTTGGGTCAGTGCCTGTCATCGGTAGGCTAGGCACTGAATTTGACATGGCTGCAGTCAATTGACTTTCTAAATTAAGTATTCCATTTAGTTTTTATTGGCATCTTGACACAACCTAGTGTCAACTGGGAAGAAGGAACATCAACTGAGGAATTTCTTTGATCGGTTTGGCCAGTTGTCATGTGGGCATGTCTGTGAGGCATTTTCTTAATTGTTAATTGATTTACAGTTAAGGGCCCATACCATTGTGGGTGATGCCACTGCAAATTAATGTGTCTGGGCTGTATAAAAAAGGTACCTGAACAAGCCAAAGTAAGCAAGCCAGTAAGCAGCATTCCTCCATGGTTTCTGCTTCGGATCCTGCCTCAGGGAAATTCCCTTGAGTTCCTGCCTTGACTTGTCCCAGTGAGGGACTGTAAAGTGTTAAGACGAAATAAACTCTTTCAGCCCCAAGTTATTTTTAGTCATATTTTATCACAGCAACAGAGAGCAGACTACTTTATGTGTCATAGTGTATAGCTCTAATTTTGTCACTTGGAAGACTGTGGAAGGATTATGAAGAATTTGAGGCCAGATAAGGTATGGAGGCCCTTTCTGAAAAAATAAAAAAGAACCTCAGGGAGCGGAGTACAAATTAAAGTATAAATTCTTCAGTGACCAAATTAGTACATTATGATGTCATCATTTGTGTTTCAACTGCTGACTTATTGGCCAATTTTTACTAATTTCATTGAAGGATAAGACATCATAATTAACAGTTATTGTGTTGTATTGCTTGCTTCTTATCTGCTCCTAAGACTAACTGGAATATCTTATAGTGTGGCAAAAGCACAAGGCCTCCAAGAGAACAATACTCTTAGCAATTTTATGATGAGTACGTGGCCAACACAGGAGCTGTGAACTGTTTCAAATGCCACAGACATTTGTGAATTTTCTTTCATTTTTTACCATGACAGGAGTGGTATTTTTCTGCCTTACCTGCTGAACCAGCAGGATAAGAACCAAATTTCTAAATGTACAAGTTAAAATAAAAATAGCTAAATAGTTAAAATAAAAATAGCTAAATAGTTAAAATAAAAATAGCTAATGTTAAAATAAAAATAGCTTCAAAGTGAAGCTTTAGAATGTATGATAACATTCAAGTGAGAAAATCAACATCTCTGTCTATGTTGCTTTGTTTATGACTCATTCACAACTATTTAGTGGATCGCAAAAGGCTAAAATGAAAATATAAAATCTCAATTTTTACAGGAAAATTTAACTCAGTTTTTCATCATTTTTTGTAAACTAATTCACAAAACTTATAGGACTATTAACCTGTATCATTACTATGTCTATGTGCTTTTCAACTAAATACAACATTATTCTCTACATGTAAAGAGAAAAAATTTAAAAGATCAAGTTGCTTATCAATCCAATTTTATCTGTAAAATAAGGAAGTGTGTATAGCTTAGGACTACACAAAGAGTTTGTTCTAGTTACTTCTTTGTTGCTGTGATAAACACTATGATCAAACCAACTTGAAAATTGAAAGAAGGTAAAGCAGTCAGAATTTCATGGCGAAGCAAGACTGGACTTCTACAGAAGCAAGAATTTTAAAAGTATACCACCTGGGGTTAAGAATTTCTAGTATTAGACCAGAGTCCATCCTCTGGGTACACAAATTTTGTTCTATCCATTAGAGCCCTACACCTCATCTTTTGCACGTTTCCTCCTTTCAAATGACATTGTTACATACATTTGAAATAGGTATTGGAGAATATGTGCTCTTATACATAGTTCTTTTCTTAATTAAGCAAACACCTTTTACATAATAAATGCAATTTTATATTTTAGAAACATCAAGTTTTTATGCTGAGCTTGTGATTTTTTCAGTAATGTTTCTTTGAAAAACAGTTCTATTTGCTTAGTTCAGTTTCATATGTGTCCTCATTAGTATTAATTACTGATTTGACACAGCCTAGTCACTCATCTGAGAGGAAATCTTTATTGAGGAATTACCTTGATGAGATTAATTGTGGGCATGTCTGTAGGGGATTCTGTTAGCTGCTAATTGATAAAAGAAGGCCCAGTCCATTGTAGGTGGTACCTTTCCCTGGGCAAGTGGCCCTGAGTTATATAAGAAACATAACTAAGCATGAGCTAGAGGCAGCCAATAAGCAGTGCTCCTTGATGATTTCTGTTTCCAGTTCCTGACTGAACCTCAGTTAAGAACTGTGACCTGGAAACATAAATGAAATAAACACTTTCTTCCCCACATTGCTTTTGGTCAGAGTGTTTTTCTTTTTCTTTTCTTTTCTTTTCTTTTTTTTAAAGATCTTAATTGGCTTTATTTAGATTTCCAGAATCAGGCAATTTTTTTAAATTTAATAACCACATGATCAGAAGAAGCATTCCATTACAGCTTTAACATAGTCAGTAATAATTTCCAGAGCAAGGATACATCTCTTTCAAAAGTGGCTGTAAATTTTTAGATTCACAGTTGAATAAATACAGTGAAACAATACCGAACTCAGAATAAACCCTGTAAGACATAATATTGAGTGAGTTTTTACCCTTTAAAGAAGATCCTCATTTCATTTTAAAATATGCTCTTTCCTACATTTTGAATGCTACTAACGCTGAGACGTTTACACATGCATGGGAGGGTGCCATTTGGGAAGTGGGTATATAGATGAATAAGATTGTGTGGGATGTTCTGTATGATATACACACGAAAAAATCAACAAATTAAAAAAAGACATAATTGAGGAAGAAGCATAAAAATTTACTTCATGTTAATTAGTAGAGGTGATAAACATTACCATTGAAATCTACCTGATGACTTTATAGCCATACTCAGGTGCCAAGGATCTGAGTGTAACCGACTGTGACTAGTAAAAATCGGATACATAGAGATTAAAGACACATGGTCAGAGTATTTTATCACAGCGAGAGAAAGAAAACTAGAACAACATGGAAACCTAAAATACTTTTCAGCATTTTGTTGTTTCTTAAATCCCCAAATTTCAACTCCTTGCTTAGCTGTGCTGATCACAAAGAACATGATCACAAGAACAGATATTTGGGAAGGTCATAATTTCATTGATTTCTGACCTAAAGTACTTTATAAAATCCCTCTTCTTCTTTTCTTGAGTTGCTAATGATCTTAATCATTACACAAAGCAAATATATATGACACATTGTAGTTTATAGAATCTCTGTTCTTACCAATAAGGTTTATGTAATTAGCTTTCATAATCTTGCTGATCTTGAGTTTCTGGACTTTTTTAAATTCTTATTCATGCTGATATTATTTACCAACTTGTTCTTAAATCAACCTTGTCAAATTACAGAAAACAACATATACTCAGGTACTTTTTTCAGTCACATTCATAATAGAAACTGCGGCTCTCACTTTACTGCATGTCAGGGTCTGCATTTGAATTCTCTTCTCCATGCTCATGTTTTCAAAGTTTGGTCCCAAGTTTCCAGTCACTAATCTGGAAGGCTCTGTAACTTAGGGAGGAAGGACTAGCAGAAGGAAGTGAGGGGTTGGGGGAGGATACTTGTCAGTGTATTATCCACTGGTCAATTCTGATCTCCCTTTCTTCATTCTTTCCACTGTAGTGTGAACTGTTCTGTCTGCTCTGATAGACTCACCCTCCCACCTATACAGACTGAAATTTCTGAATCCATGAGCCAAAAGAAGCCTTTGCTTTTTGAAATTGATTTGTGACATAATTTGTCACAATAATACAGATATAACTAATACACTTCAAGTAACTGTTTACCAAACAACATGAATTTCCATGTCTTCCATCTTTGGATGTCATTCATCAACTGTCAACTCCTACATTAACCTGAGAAGTTAATGTATTTGTAATAAAGTTCCAAGTTCAAAAGCTTAACACTTTAATAAAAAAATATTTTTACTTATGCTGTAGTTGGATGCGAAATGGACTTGAGAAATTTTCTAGAAGTTTAAATCAGGTATCTAGTTTTCAAGTTAGAAAAAAAAAAATGGAATCCTGGAAAAATCCTACAGGACCCTTTACGGTTAATCCTAAAATTAGTGAACCATTTGGTAGATTTCTATTGTGTAGATCTTTCTTCAGAACTAAAATATTCTTTCTTGGGGGATGGGGAGAAAAGGTCAGGAAGTTCATAAAACTTAATAATAACTAGAAAGCTTAGAAAGTTACAGGATGTACAAGGTCCTTCCCCAAGGTTACCAAAAACAGTATACAATTGCTGGGGAGAAGAGACACTCTGAGTGGTCCATATGTCTGAAAATTGTGATTGGGGGTTCAGGGATGTAGCTTTTAGGAGTCATCACCCATTCTGGACATACATAGAAAAATTCAAGGAAACTACTAAGTGAAACATAGCTTTTCTGAACAAAACTCAAACAAATCACACACACACACACACACACACACACACACACAGAGAGAGCAAAAATGTTAAATAGTTACAAGACACAATTTCTTCAACAAAGTTCACGTTTGAAAAACAAAATTTGAGGAGAAACCTATGCATTAAAAGGCTCTGCAGAGACTTGCCACCTACTTCAATGCATGCATCTTTTTTTGTTTGTTTTGTTGTTTTTCTTTTTTTGTTTCAGACAGGATCGATTTATTTGCAATTAATACCATAGGCAAGAGCTTAAGTTCTCAGCTAATCTTTTTTAAATATTTTATTTTATTCATTTTTTTAACTTTTACAAAAACTTTATTGAGAATTTCATAATGCATATAAGGTGTTTTGATCAAATCCATGCCTACCCCCTCCCCTCCAACATTCCCCCCTCTGAAGAGGTAACCCTAAAATCTTTTAAGGGTTAGATACAAGCTCCCAAATACTTTTGACATTTTTGGCCTTTGGAACAGAGTGTGTTGCTAACAGTCCCAGGGAAATTTTGACTTTTAGCCAAGAAACTGGCTACTTTTCTTTGGGGTCTTTTTACCCTAACTGCCTAGCCAATTCCTACTTCCTATTCTTATCATGACATCCTCTGAAGGGGCTACCCAAATTGCCAATAGGGAATCGGGACACAGTCTGCTCTGGCTTCTTCCATGCTGAACAGGGACGCAAGGTGATGCAATTGGGGTACCCCTTCAGCGGGTCTATCTAAAAGACTCCCAAATTGCATAACTCTTAAGTGTAGGGAGAAAAGAAAGTCCTTGACTGGTGCCTGGTTCTAGACAGGGAACTAGACAAAAGTCAGAACAGGGCAATTTCCAAATGTTTATATGAGAGTCCATTGGAGTTTCTTGACAAGGGCTTCCAAAAGCATCCCTCTATTGGGTTCCTCCTCATTTTTCTTTTGTCTTCCAAGGCTGGACTAGTTGTCTGGGAAGAGTGGCTGGATACGCAGGTGAGGGTCCAGTGACCCTGCTTGGCATCCCTTTAATGAATGAGCACAACTGTCAACAAGCCCAATTGTGACAATGTTTAGCAATCAGGCTCAGCCGAAGTTGTGGTGATGGTAGTTATTTCATACAGAAGGGACTGCTGTATAGCATCATCTTAGTAAAAGGACCTGGAATTTAAAAGGATTTGGTGCTAGGAGTCACATATGAGGGAGAACATATGTCATTTGTTTTTCTGAGTCTGTGTTACTTCACTTAGCATAAGTTTCTAGATCCATCCATTTACTAGCAAATTTCATTATTTCATCTTTCTTTACTGCTGAATAGAACTCCATTGTGTAAATATACCACATTTTTGTTAACCACTTGCCAGTTGAGGGACACTTAGGTTGCTTCCATCTCTTAGCTATTGTGAAAAGAGCAGCAACAAACATGGCTGTACAAGTGTCTCTACAATAGGATGAGTCCTTTGGGTAATATGCCAAGTGGTATAACCAGGTTATATGGTAGGTTCATTTTTTGTTTTTTTTAGAGTTCTCCACATTGTTTTCCATAGAGGTTGCAGAAGTTTGTAATCCCAGCAGCAGTGAATGAGCGTTTCCCTTTCTCCACATCCTTGACAGCATTTGGTTTCATTTGTTCTCTTGATACTAGCCAGTCTGGTTGGAGTAAGGTGATACCTTAGGGTGGTTTTAATTTGCATTTCCCTAATTACTAAAGATGTTGAACACTTTTTGAGATGTTTCTTAGCCATCTTTATTTCTTCAACTGTGGGGTCACTCCCTCTCCTCGTGAGTCGTTGGCCACCGTTCCACGAGGACAAAGGGAACAGAAGCGATGAACAGGGTCAGGATGGCCAGTCAGCACTGATGGAAGAAAGCCCTTCCGGGGAGGCAGGTTCAGTGATGCAAACAGCTCCAGACTCAGTGAAACAGCTCTAGATTCAGTGAAACAGCTCCGTTTATTTAGTGGGGGTTAGGGAAAATATAGCGTGGGGGCAGTAGCCAATTCTTCAGCTGATAGGTGCTCATAGTATGCTTTATTTACACATGGCAGTGGGCTCCTATCATCTGACTACCAGGCAATGCCTGATTATCATATAGAAAAAACCTGGGGGTAGTTTTTACTCCAGGTAACTATGCCAAAGGTCATGTTCCAAATAAGGTCAGGCATCCGTGCTTGGTGGCACTTTCCAGGTAAGTCAGGCAGAGAGCAGGAGGCCCCCTGCTGAGAAGGGGAGTCTTTCCATATAGCACGGAGCCCCTTAGAGCTATTGGGACGTGGAGGACTACAACCCTAGCAGCAGGGTTCCCCAACATTCAACCAGGTGAGGACAGATGACAAAAACCACATTGTCATCTCAGTAGATGCAGGAAAGGCTTTTGACAAAATTCAGCATGCATTTATGTTCAAAGTCCTAGAGGCACTTGGACTGGAGGGACCATCGTTCAACATAATTAAAGCTATATATAACAAACCAACAGCCAATATCACTCTAAATGGAGAAAAACTGGAAGCATTACCATTAAAATCAGGAACCATACAAGGATGTCCACTATCTCCACTCCTTTTCAACGTAGTGCTTGAAACTCTTGCTAGAGCAGTAAGAGAGGAGAAGGAAATTAAGAGTACTAATTAGAAAAGAAGTAAAACTATCACTTTTTACAGATGATATGATACTATACCTATGAGATCCCAAATGTTCCACCAGAAAACTCCTAGAACCGAGCAACACTTTCAGTATAGTGGCAGGTTATAAAATCAATCTACAAAAATCTGTAGCCTTTCTATATACCAATTAAAAGCAATTGGAGAAAGAGTACAGGGAAATGCTCCCATTCACAATTGCTTCAAAAAATTAAAATATCTTGGAATAAATCTAATGAAAGACACCAAAGATCTCTACAATGATAAGTTTGAATCATTAAAGAAAGAGATTGAGGAAGACACCAGGAGATGGAAGGACCTCCCATGTTCATGGGTTGGAAGATTTAACATTGTGAAAATGACCATCCTACCCAAAGCAATATATAGATTCAATGCAATCCCAACCAAAATCCCCATGAAATACTTCACAGAATTAGAAAAATCCAATCTTAAATTCATATGGAGGCACAAAAGATCCTGGATAGCCAAAGCAACCCTGAGCACAAAGAGCAATGCTGGGGGGATTACTATACCAGATCTCAAAGTATATTACAGAGCCATAGTCATAAAAACAGCATGGTACTGGTGCAAAT
>NW_008357641.1:20444-42599 GCF_000622305.1 Nannospalax galili
AAAAGCTTCTGTACAGCAAAAGAAACAACCAAGAAAGTAAAGAGAAAACCCACAGAATGGGAAAAAATCTTCACCAGTGAAATATCTGACAGAGGTTTAACTTCCAGAATATATAAAGAACTCAAAAAACAAAGAATCGAGAAACCAAATGACCCAATTAAAAGATGGGCTAAAGATCTAAACAGAGAGTCCTGAATTCAATGCATGTATCTTATGTGAATCTGAGTTCAAATTGGAATCTGAAACATGATTTGACACCTAATAAATTTGAATATTGACTAGATACTTGAAAATAGTAAAAAAAATACACTTGTTTAAAAATTTACCTATAATGATAATATTATGATTTTATTTTAAAGAAATTCTTGATGATTTACTAAGATATCACAAAATAGTTGATGTTGAAATTTCTTAAAAACAATACAGGACCTAAGGTAATAGAAGGCACTCAGAATTCTTTTTGTTTTCTTTAATTACATGTGTATGTATTTTTCCTGCATGCATGTAAGTGCAACCATGTATTCGATGCCCATGGAGACCAGATGAAGGCATCAGATCCCCTGGAACTGGAGTTGCAGGTGGTTGTTAGCTGCCCACATAGGTGCTGTGATCTGAATCTGGGTCCTCTGCAAGAGCAGTCAGAGATCTTAACCGCAAAGTCATATCTCCAGCTCTTCACCTTTAATTCTTAAAACTCATACATGAATCATCACTTCTAGAACTTATAAAATGACAACTTTATTTTTAGTGTAACCAGTTTTTGAAACTGCTTAATATATGTGTGTGTGTGTGTGTGTGTGTGTGTGTGTGTGTGTAAATTTATTTCAGTAAAATCTTAAGAGATTATCTTTAAGCGAGTCTGCTTTTCTAAAGACCGTGGCCCCTGGTAAATCAGCCATGCGCCAATAGATAGCCCCACACCCAAGAGTATACAGAGAACACAAATTGTACTTGGTGGGTTAACAAAAAAAGAGCACAAAGTTGGGTAGGTAAGGATTGGGGTGAAACTGGGAGGACTTGGGACAAAATATATTGTATGAAATTTTCAAAGAACTAAAAAAAAAGTTTATTCGTATTATAAAATATATGCTTGCTATTTAAAATTTTGAGAAAAAAATCAAGATAGTTGAATGAAAAATACTAATACAGATTTCTCCTGCTTCTTTCGTTCATATACTCACTAGTAAATGTAATTAAAATAACACATTGAATAGCAATTTTTCAGTCAACATATTATTTTGCTAAATAATTTTAAAATCTTCAATAATTCTTAATGGGATTTTTACACTTCAGCAGGGCATGGTGGTACATTCCTTTCAGCCCAATACCCAGGAGAAAGAGGCAGGCAGATCTCTGTGAGACAAAGCTAACCTATATACTATATTTCAGGCCAATTGGGGTTACAGGGAAATCCTGTCTCAAAAAAAAGGTGTAGAAAGTGTGATGAGGATGAGTGAACTTAAATGATTTAATTCTATTCTTCTGAGTATAAGAAAAAGTAAAGTACTTAGCTATATTGTAACAATTATAAGAAATTCAAATGCATTCATATTTCACCCCAGAGTTGTACTTCTAAATAGTTACCTTGCAGATATAGTTAAAGATATCTTACATTTGGATGTAGGAATATTCACTACAATGTAAAGATAAATCTAAAGATAGAAAATAAATAGCTTACTTAGGAAAGTTGTAATACATCCTTTCAATGGGACACTGTGTGTCCTCCAGAAAGAAGGTGGTAGTTCTATACTTCTGATGTCATAGGATCCCTGCCTATGTAACTGAATTATTAACAAAAAAACTCCAAATCTTGCTCCCATTTGTATAAAGTATGAAAAATCTGTGGAAAGATATGCAAAACTTGAGATGGGAAAATGAAGGGTTTTCATTCCACACAATTTTGTTCTGTATAACTTTTGTACCATGTGCACAAAGATTTTTCAGTACAGTATAGGATTACACACACTAACATACCCAGCAATCTACAAAAAAAATTGTAAACATTCTTTCATATTTCCAATGATTAAATATGTTTTAAAATTATATTTTTATTGAATTTTTGTAATTTTCATATAATATAGATTGATGGTGTTTAGATGACTGTCCCAATTCACACCTCCTTCCACTGCCTCCTCTCCAACCAATGTGTGTGTCTCTATATATATACCATACACACACATCTATACATAAAACATCCTACAGAGTCTGATTTATGTCCTCAAACATCTTACAGTATGGATCCATCCACTGAGCCCACCAAGAATCCCATTCCTATACCATCTCTCCCCTTCCTAGAAGGCATCAACTGCAAAAAGTTCTTTAGGTTGGGTTCAGATTTCTTGTCCAAGTTCCCATGTCTATCCTTGGATTTTGTCTGGTTTGAACTTGCATAGGACTTGTTCATAGTGTCTCCATTACTGTGAGTTCAAATGTGTAAATGACTAGCTGTTCGGAAGACTCTAGTCCCTTGTGTTCATCCAACCCCTCTGGCTCTTACAATCTTTCCGCTTCCTCTTCTCCAATGACCCTTGAGTCTTGGGAGGCAGAGGTTTGAAATGGTTGTTCTAGTCAAGGATAAGCACTCTGTGGCTTCATTCTCTACACATTGGCCAGTTGTGGGTTCCTATGTTAATCACCTATGCTGCCTAAGGAAACTTCTCTGGTAAGAACTGAGAAATGCATTCCTCCTATGTGTAGAGATTGCATTGAAGATGTAATCATTTAGGGTTAAGAGTCTCACAGAAACTTACTCTGTGTTTGACTAGTTCTGGAACTCTGTAATCATCTTTATTTGTTGCAAAAAGAAACATTTGTTAAGGGGTGAAAAATACACTTGTCTGTAAATATGGTGATGCATATTTAGAATAAAGTAAGAAATTACATTGGTCTAGGGATATGGCAAATGTAGGTTTTTCTCTAAGATCTATGACCTGTATTTGGTTATGCTTACAGTACCACACATGACTTCCCTACTATTGAGTGGGCCTTAATTTCAATTAGACAGCTGTTGATTACCCAGAAGTATAAAGAAACACTATCGCACCAACAGCAATAGTTTGCTGGGCCAGTCATTTGTTGTTCATTAGACTTTACAGCAGGGTAGGATCACTGATTGGTTTTCTTTCTTGGTGGCTTGTATAGCATCTTCTGATACCATGAGAGCTGGTCTTCAGGAGGAGGATTCCTGGTCAGTTCCAGCTCAATTTCTCCAAGTCCTGTGTCTGAAGTATGCCCTGTCTTCAGCAACAGGGTCTCACATTCAAGTTCTGGGAGGCAACTGAGGGCTATGGTAATAGCCTGTGTTATTTTGGGAATCTCTTGGTCTACCTTGACCACCAACTTGAGGGGAGATTTCTCCTGCCTGGCACTGTGCTTTTTTGTTATATAGCCTCAAGCTATACACAGGTACTTGCACATCTATTGTATTTCTATTTTTTTAGTAGGACTTTGAACTAGTATATTTCCTTCTGGTATTTCATACCATCTAAGCATTATTTACCTCTCTTTTCACTCCCCTGTATAATCCTCCACATTCCTACCCCGGTTAAAGTACCCACCATTTTCCCTACTTCCCCCTCACTGTCTCCTACTATTCCCCCTCTCTCCAGTGAGCTCCTTCTTCCTTTTCATCCCTGTGGTACATTTCCATTTTCCTGCCTAATGGCAGTTACATCAAGATATATGCTCACATCTAGGGATTTGGAGCTAAGATCCATAAATGAGAGACAATATATGAAGTTATTTCTGAGTCTGTGTTACTTCACTTAGCATAACAGTTTCTAGTTCATTCATTTGCCTGCAAATTTCATTATTAAGTTTTTCTTACTGCTGAGTAGAAATCCATTGCATAAATGTATGACATTTTAGTTATCCATTCATCAGTTGAGGGGCATTTAGGCTCCTTCTATTCCTTAGATAATGTGAAGAGTACCAACAAACATGGCTGTACAATATTTCTCCAGTAGTATGAATCCATTGGGGATTTGCCAAGGAGCAGTACTGGGTATATGCCACTGGATGACACAGTATATTTATTTTAGTGGTTAAAGCATTTTCCACACTGCTTAGAAGTTGCATTAGTCTGCAACCTCATCAGCAGTGAATGAGTATTCCCCTTTTCCCATACCCTCCAAAGCATTTGGCATCATCTGTTCTCTTAATCTTAACTATTCCGACTGGGGCAAGATGAAATCTTAAAGTTGTTTTGATTTGTATTTTCCTAATTATTAAGGTTCTTGAACACTTTTTAAGGTGTTTCTTAGCCATTTTTATTTCTTCTTTTGAGAGTTTTCAGTTCAGACCTATAGCCCATTCATTACTTGTGTCATTTGTTTTCCTGCTTCCTTGTTTTTTGAGTTCTTCATATATTATGGATATTAATCCTCTATCAGATAAACATTTGGTTAGGATTTCCTCGCTCTGTAGGATTCCTCTTCACTTGATTGTTTGCTTCCTTTGCTGTACAGAAGCTTTTTAGTTTAATGAGGCCCCATTTGTTGATTGTTAATTCCTGAGTGATCTCTGATTTAGAAAGTCCTTTCCTTCACCTACATCTTATAGGGTGCTGCCTATGTTTTCTTCTAACAGTTTCAGTGTTTCAGGCTTCACATTGAGATATTTGATCCATTTGGAGTTGACTTCGTGCAGGGTGATAGGTACGAGTCTAGTTTCATTCTTCTATACATGAAAATCCAATTTTGCAAGCACCAATTTTTGAAAATGCTCTTTCCTCCATGAGCATGAGAGACTTTCCCTTCTCCTTGGGCCTTCTTCAATCTCTTTCTTAAAAGATGTAAAGTTTTCATTGGATAGGTGTATCATGTCTTTGGTTAGGTTTGCCCATACATATGTTATGTTTTAGGCTTTTGTGAATGGAAGTGTCTCCCAAATTCTTACACTGATTCCTTGTTATTGCTATTTAGAAAGGCTAATGAGTTTTTTAGACTGATTTTGTAGGCTGCCACTTTACTCAAAGTGTTAGTCATTTCTAGAATTTTCTGGTAGAATTTTTTTATCTCCTATATATAGTATATCATCTGCAAATAAGGATAATTTGACCTCTTCATTTCCAATTATTACCCCTTTAATTTCCTTCTCTAGGTAGGCTTTCAAGTACTCAGTATATTGAAAAGAAGTGGGGGAAATGGACAGCCTTCTCTGGTTCCTGATTTTAATGAGAATGCTTCAAGCTTTTCTCCATTTACAGCAATGTCGGCTGTAGGTTTGTTGTATATAACTTTATGTTGAAGTATGTTCCATCCATTTAAATTCCCTCTGGGATGTTTATCATGAACGTCTGTTGGATTTTCTGAAAAGCCTTTTTCTATGATCATCTATTTACATGATCATTTGATTTTTCTCTTTAAGTCCATTTATTTATATGATTAGTTTTATTGACATGTATATTGAACAATCCCTGCAATTCCAGAACACAGCTGACTTGATCATGGTGAATGATCTTTTTAAAAGATATTTTTCTTTATTTTATGTGTATGAGTGTTTTGTGTGCACGTATGTGAGTGCACCCATGTTTGTGCAAGGCCCGTGGAGGCCTATCCTTGGAGGTGAGATGAGTTTCTTGTAGACAACAAAAGGATGGATTTTGTTTCTTAATCCATTTAATGAGTATGTGTCTTTTGATGGGGGAATTGAAAACATTGATATTTAGAGTTGTTATTGAAAGGTGTGACTTAGTTGCTGTCATTTTAATTTCTGTTTGAGTTCTTGATCATATATTGCATTTCCATAATTATGCCTTCATTTTTTCTGTAGCCTCTTATTTGTGGTCATTCCTTTCTCCAGTCCTATATATTGCTTCAAGTATTCTCTGTAGTGCTAGTTTGGTGAACATTAATTCTTTCAGTCTATTTGTGTCATGGAAATTTTTTCTTTCCACTTCAATTATGATAGACAGTTTTGCTGGGTGAAATATTCTAGGTTGTCATCTATAATCATTTATGACTTGGAATACTTTGTTCCAGGCTCTTCTAGCTTTTATAGTTTGCACTAAAAAGCTCTCTGTAATTCTAGTAGGTTTCCCTTTACCTGTATCATGCTGTCTTGTTTTGGTTTCTTTCCTTACAGCTTTCAGTATTATCTTTGCTCAATACATTTAGTGTTTTTACTATGATATGTAATAAGGAGTTTCTGTTCTGGTCCTGTCTATTTGGCATTCTGTGTACTTCTTGTAACTATATGAGTATATCTTTCCTTAATTTTGGGAAATTTTCTTCTATAATCCTGTTGAATATCTAGTCAACGCCATTGACCTGGGATTCTTCTCCTTCCTCTAGGCCTACGATATGTAAATTCAATCTTTTCACGATATGTTACCTTTCCTACATATTCCACTCCTGTGGGCTTTTAAAATATTATTTTCATATTCATTGCTTGAATGGACCAATTCTTCAGCTTTATTTCCCAGTCTTGATATTCTGTTTTCTGTTTCATTCATCTTTTGATGAGGATTTTTTTCTGTCGTTTCTAATTGGCTTGTTGATATGCCCATCTTCACTTCAGCCCAAGCTTTCCTCAGTATCCTCTCCTTCATGAATTCACTTTTCAAGCCCTGAATCATCCTTGTCCTTTCATTCAGCTATGTCGTTTTAGCTCAGTCAGGAAGTTATCCCTATCTTGAGTTCTTTGAGTGTTTGTATGTCCCTTACATTCATTAACTTCTTTGATCATGCTTATTATTGGTTTTTTAAATTCTGTTTCCTGGGGTTCCACTGGGTAGCTCTCAGGACTGGTGGGTTTGGTAGGGACATACTACTTTGGTTTTTCATATTATTTGTATTTTTTCATTGTGGTCTGTGTATACGAATTTTTGTTGCTGTTGTTGCTTGTGTGTCTTATGTGAAATGCAAGCCTGCCTTTGTTGAGCTGATGTTTGATTCTTTTTATATTGTTGACGTAGCTTGGTTACTTTCTCATCTAGCAGGTACAGTTAGTTGGTATGTGCTTCAGAGTCTCTCTTTTTATTAGAAGGACCTCATATATCCAGGCAAGCTAGTCAGGTGCTCTCCAGAATGGCAAATAAGCCTAGGCCCCACTCGTATCACCTGGCCAGTTTTAACTAGCTAAACAAAGAAGGTATGAGTCCTGGAGCCAAGTGACTGGAACTGGTCTCAAAGCAGGGAAATAGTGACCATGTATGACATGATCTGGCTATCTCTTTATCTAGTTAAGCATTCTCTGACAGCCTCAGTGAGAAAGGCCAAGGCCCAAAGAGAGGTGATGAATATAGGATATGCTGGTTCTTACTAGCTAAAAGAGAAGACTTGAGCTCTGGAGCTGTGAGAGGGACTGGTGATAGTCCCAAAGCTAGGGGATGGGTGTGGTGGGATTTGCATAACTCAGCCTGGCTAGTCAGATATTCTCTAGCAGCCTCAGTAGGATGGAGTCAAAGCCCAGGAACTTTCTTCAAACAAAATTCAAGCAAAATTTCCAACACATTACTAAACTATACTCATGCAAAAGTTGTACTTTAAAAATATATTCTCCATTTTGTATTAGTATCAGACGCTTTGACTTAGATGCTTCCAAACACAAAATGTCATTTTAGGATTTTGTAGTTTTCCTAGGTCTCTAGTCCAGAATAGTATTCAGGACTCTGGCATTGCAAGAGCCCTCTCTGACTGCAATGAGCCATTACTGTTCATGAGATGGGAGCTACTTTAGTCACAGGATTTGGGTCAATTAAGATAATTTGAAATGGATTCCAAAGGTCTTCAGGTCAGTGAGTCGTTAGTGGCTTATCTTAATGACAGTTATACATGATGTTAGAAATGAAGAGCTAAAATGAATTGAGGGAATGAGCCCAATACCTTCAGGATACTGGAAGATATAACAGCCTGCAACATAACTCAAATCAAGATTTTTAAATGATGCACATTTGAAAATAGTTTCCTATCCTGAGGTCAGATCACAAAGAGAAAAATGGGTAATTGCTAAATAAATGGCAAGCTCCATAGAAGCACAGTCGTGACTCACAAATTACCTATTCTGGACATTGAGGACAGTATCAAAGCATGGGCACAAAAATAGAGACAGATGGCACACTGCACTTCATTAAAGAATAGTCATCATGAAAACCTGGTTTGTCTTTTGTTAGTAAAATAAAAATGCTTTCATAACAGTAAAAAACACCCTATTCTTCTAACTAGCTATTTTTGACTACCAGATATCTGATAAACTGAATATGAAACAATACATCATTTAAAAATATTTGTTACCTTATAGCAAAGAGAAGCTAACCACATAATGTATAAATGCTGCTATTCTTATATACTAATGACTGAAATCTTAGTCCATGATGTGGATGAGTCTGTGTCTGTGTGTGTTTGTGCATAAGAGTGCAAAAAACCAGAGAGGACATCAGATTTCCTGGAACTGCAGTTACAGATGGTTGTGAGCTGCCCAAGGGTGTTAGCAAGAAAAGCAAGCACATTTACCTCCTGAGATTTTTTTCATTTATAAAATGTCCTAGTGGTTAAAATCAGAAAGACTTTACATCAGTTACCTGCTAGTTACAGAAAGTATCTGTGATTGGTATAAATGATGATGATGGTATAGTTTTGTCTGGGGAACTCAATCATCAGAAGGCTGTTGCAATTTTCTAACCTGCAATAACATATCCACCAGTGAGTTTCTTTTATTCTTTAACATTCAAAGTAAATCTATCAGGTCCCAGTTATCTGTATTATGACTTTGAAGTTATCTCAAGACTTAATATTGTAAAACAATTATACTATGCTCACACATTATGCAAATTAACAAATTTAAGTAAGTTCTTGTATATATGCCTTGCAGTCTCTATTCTAATTTCTGGGTCTTCCTTAAACAAAAACAGTACAAATAATATTTTCTGATCAAACAGTAATGAAATAAAGACAAGAACCTAAAATCTAAAACAAAAAAGGAACATAATTTTATACCTTAAGGAAACTTCAAATGGATAACTATTAAAATTCTAAAATATACTTAAACTTTGCGATATGATTAAAACAGTTTCTTGAGGAAAATGTAGTTCCATATGTAAGCATTTCAACAAAACTATAAAATAATATTTTCCAACTCAAATGTTGAAAAAGAACAAAAAATAGAAAAGGGAAAAATTGACATCTGGATCCATCATTCTAGAGGAAAGGCTGCCACTAAACCTTTGAATGACCCAATGGATGATGACCAGAGACCCTGAGGATCTCCTCAAAGTCACTCTTTGTGCCCACCACCACCCTGTTTGACCACACTAGAAGCTAGTCAATCTACTCAGGGCTGAAGCTTGAGAATTCTACAGTTTTGGTTCATTGGAAAACCTGGAGGCAAACTAGTCAAGGCCCCTGGGTGGTGGTGGGCTGAGGGAGCTTGAGGAATTCAGTGAGGGAGACCTGGGTACTATGCTCAAAATGTGGACCATTCCAACTAAGCTTAATGATATTAACTTTGCTATTTACCGTAAGCCTAGATGCAACAGCTCTCAGTGATTGGAGCTTCTGTATAGGTATAATAAACCTTATGGTGAAATTTACTGGTTATGTGTATTAAGTGCAGTGATTTAAATTTTTTGCAAAGCAGCAATGCTAAAAAACATGATAATTCATTGAGTTATTTTCCTTTCAAAACACTTTTTAAAAATTGCTAGCCTCTGTGATGCAATTTATAAGCACTATAGAGTTTTTTTTTTTTGCTTTTTCCTAAAATTTAGTATAATCTGATTTTCATACTAGTCAACCTAGGTTTTATGCAGAAGTATCCACTTACTAAATGGGCACAATGCAAAATATTTGGGCTTTAGGATATTAAAAACTTTTGACATCTACTTGATGACCCCAACAATTATTTTTTGCTGAATAAAATTGTTAAAGAAGAAATATCAAACATAAATTTGGCACCTGTGGATTGAAGAATACTTGCCTGGTCTTCTCCTGAAAGATTTCAGTCTATTGATGGGGCGATGGGGGAAGTAATATTATAATTGTGATGAGCACAGCTTATGTAAATCTCCAGTTGATTAGGCCCAATTTAAATTTTGAAAATCTCAGAAGCCTGGTCATGGGAAATTAGCAAGAAAATGGCAGAAAATGAAACACTGTAGAATGAGGTCAAATCTAAAGCCAGAAGGAGCAGAACTGCCTATGACGTTCAAAGACTAATATACATATTTTTTGGTCTCTTTTGAGTCAGGTTCTCCCTATAGCCCCAGCTGTCCTGCAATGTAGACCAGGCTGGCCTTGAACTCACAGAGATCCACCTGCCTCTGCCTCCTGAGTTCTGGGATTAAAGACATGCGCCACCACGCCCGGCCAAAGACTAATATTTGATACGAGCAATCTGGAAGAGGGTTTGTTGGGCTTCAGATGCAGAATTTCTCTGAAGTCTCTGACGTTTCTTGTATCACTCCATATCTATTTCATTTAGGGTCATTTTTCTTCCTAGATCATATGAGCTCTGCTAGGAATTCTCTACATTCCAGTTATGGTTTATCTAAACATCCTTCTGATGTTTCTGTGCAAAACGCATCTCCTGACTGAGTCTTTCCCTGACATTATAGGGAATAAAAATCACCTCCTTATTTGTTCTACCAATGCTTTATTATTTATATACTCTTATTACCAAATGTTGTATCACTTATGTTTGTTTGCTGCTTTCTCCTAAAAATTTCAAATACTTTAAAACCCCCATGTCTCTTTAAAGTAATCCAGCCTCTCAACTGTGGGCTTGTGTAAAATCCAAAATAAGTTACATACTGTCTTATTTCAAAAGGGAAGAACTGGGCACAAAAGTCAAACCAAAGTCCAGCAATGTAGTTTAATGTTGGCTCCCTGGGATTCATTCACAATCTTCTGGACTCCAAAAGGCTTAGGGAACTCCACAGCACACACATACTGTCTCCGAGGCTCACACTGGCTACACTCCACATCTGCTGCTGCCCTTGGTGGTCATTCAAAGGCCCTGTCATCTCCAATATTCTAGGGTCTCCACTGAAACTGAGACTGCACCTTCACCAATGGGCTCTCCTGGCTTCTCATGGTGTAAAACCTCATATTCTCTCCATGACCTCTTCAATCCTAGGAGTTTTCACCACAACTGAGGCCCCATATTCACCAGTGGGCTCTCTCGTGGTCAAAGCTTCAAATTTGATTCTTTCCATGACCCCTTTATGCCTTCAAAACAAGTATATGTAGGAGGCTCTCACACATTACCAAGCCTTGCTTCCAGCTTGAGATGGAGCCTCAAGACCCTCTGGACCACAGCTTCTGTGTGCTGATCCTGAGGAAATAATTCCCAGAAGATTTCACCTCAATGATGCTGGTATCGTGTTACTCACAGCTGGTTTTCAGTCCTAACTAAACAGCATCAACTGTATCAATAAAGCAAAAAAGGTTTCACTTCCAAACGTGCTTAATTCCACACAAACAGCCCTGATAAAGTCTCTGATTCACTTTGAAGCTTCACAAGCCAGACTGCCATAATCTATGCCTCTTTTAGCACTATCTTCCAAGTTCTACAGGGCAGCTCATTGAGCTCCAAGCAGTTTTCCAGTCCAAAGCTCCAAAAAGATCCACAATCTTTCCAGAGACATATGGTCAGGTCCATCACAGCAAAATATCCCACTTTCTGGTACCAATTTATGTTTTAGTTATCTCTCTATTGCTGTGATAAAAACACTGAGAAAAACCAACCTGGCGCAGGAGAAGGGTTTATTTGGCTTTCAGCTCACAGTCCATCATCAAGGGAAGCCAAGGCAGGACCTCTGGGCAGGAACGTGGAACACAGACCACGGAGGTGCACTCCTTACTGGCTTGCTACTCTGGCCTGGGTTCAGTCTGCTTTCCTGAACAGAACAGGACCACATTCCCAGGGTGGCACTCCCTGCAGTGGCCTGAACCTTACTACATCACTCAGCAATAAAGAGAATACCCCACAGACGCGGCCACAGGCCAGTGTGGTGGATGAAATTCCTAATTCTTCAGCTGAGGTTCCTTCTACCCAAGTGTGTCGAGTTCACAACTGAAGTTATCCAGCACAACTAGCCATGTTATTGGACTGGAGAGCTGAGGCCATTGATATTTAAATTTATGGTTGAAAGTTGTGTATTGGTTGTTGTCATTTTATTTTCTGTTTATGTTCATAGTCCCATTTTGTGTTTCCATAATTATACCTTCATTGTTTTCTTTCTGCAGCCTCTCTGGTGTGGTCATTCTTTTCTTCAGTCTTTTCTATTGCTTGGAATATTCCCTGAAGTACTGTTTCAGTGGACATGAATTCTTTCAGCTTATTTGTATCATGGAATATTTTTCTTTGTCCTTAGACTATTATAGACAGTTTTTTCTTGCTCAGTAAAGTACTCTGGGTTGGCATCTATGATCATTTACAATTTAGAATACTTTGTTCCAGGCTCTTCTGGGTTTTATAGTTTGCATTGAAAAATCAGCTATAATTCTGATGGATTTTCCTTTATATGTAAGTTGTTTTTCTCTTGTGGACTTCACTACACTCTCTTTGTTCTGCATATTTAGTGATTTTACTATGATGTGTCATAGGGAGCTCCTATTCTGGTCCTGTCTATTTGGTATTCTGTGTGCTTCTTATATTTGTCTTTCTCTAACTTGTGGGGGTCATCTTCTATAACGATTTTGAAGATCTGGTCAATGCCATTGGCCCTAGATTCTTCTCTTTCCTCTGTGCCTATAATACCTAGATTTGGACTTTTCATGGTGTCCCACATTCCCTGCATATTTCATTCCTGTGGGATTTCTAAAATAATTTTTCATAATTTTTGCTTGAGTGGTCCAATAATTCAACTTTATCTTCTAATTTTATTCTGTTTTTTGTTTGATTCATTCTGCTGATATGGCATTTTCCTGTCACTTCAAATTGGCTTATTGAGGTTTTTAAGTCCATCTTCAGTTCAGTTTGAGTTTCCTTCAATATTTCTATCCGTTTCGTGAGTTTACTTTCAAATCTCAGTTGTCTTTGCCATTTCACTCATCCGTATACTTGTCTTTTCTTCAGCTTCAGCCAGGTTTTTACCCTGTACTCTTTGAGTTGTTTATGTGTTCTTTAAAATCCTTGAATTCTTTGATCACATTAATAATTGTTCTTTTGGGTTCTGTGTCCTTGGATTCCTCTGGGTTATTCTTTGTAAAACACGTCTATAGGTCTGGTGGTATTTGGTGGGAATATATTATCTTGTTTTTCATAGATATTTCTGTTTTTGCATTGTGATGTGGGCATATGACCTTCTCTGTTGGTTGTGTGTTTGATGTGACATTCTAGCCTGCCATTGCTGAGTTGAAATTTAGTTCTTTTTTTTATTGTTTTAGCTTGTTTGCTTTCTAATCAGTTATGGATGGTTAGCTGTTCTGTGCTTCACATTCTCATTTTTTGAATTTTTTTATTGGTGGAAGAGGATGGATCCAGGCAGTCAAGTCATGAGCTCTCCAGCAGTGGGAATAGGTCTAGTTATGAAGCAGGAAGGTGGTAACTGAGTGGGCAGATTCAGACTTCTAAGCAGGGTAAATGTGAACTCAAGAGCAGTGTGAATGCACCTTGTTCCTAAATTTTATTATTTTTAAAGCAGTATCCTACAATATGCAGCATTGAATGTGGTATCTCACAATATAAAAACAGTATTCTTCCTATTTAATTAATGCTATAATGCTATAGGAGCACATGGGTATACCTACCTGTAGAATTTCTAAGACTCTAAAAAATATTTAAATGTCACCATAAATCAACAAATTATTTTTCATAGCCCTGAACTTTTAAACTTCCACAAAACTGTTTTCCCAAATCTGTATCAATACATGTAATGCCAGACTTGATTTTTTTTACAAATCTGATGTTTGTAGCTCGTCATTTTTAATCTTCTTTAAATAGTTGCTATTTCAGGGTTTCTCTACTGTGAGTAAGCTATTCATATTATTTATCCATTTTTTAAAATCTGCATTTCAAGTTTTATCTATTTAATTAAAAAACACTGTTCCCATAGTGACTGCACTGCAACTATCTTCTATGTTTTGACCTGACTTATCATTCTGCTTGTTATCTTTTGTCAAACCACATGATATTGCTCCTTTAAAATTTGTATTTTCATATTAAAAATCTATACCTCTCTTAAACTGATAACCAATACATTTCTCTTAAGGAATTAAAACAATTCTTCTCAGATTTCAATTCTATTCTTATCATGTAATATAGGAATCTCTTTTTTGTATAGGAAATGTAAGTCTTTCCTTATCCCATTACTTTGTAAGGTCCTTATATAAGTACCAGCTTCCTAGAAAATAGAAGGCTGATGTTCAGAATCTCTGTTTTTTTCTGTGTTTGTGTTACTTCACTTAGTATAACACTCTCTACTTCCATTCATACGCCTGAAAATTTCAGAATTTCATCTTTTCTTACTGCTGAGTAGAACTCCATTGTGTAAATGTACCTCATTTTCATTATCAGTTGAGGGACATTTAGGTTGTTTCCATTTCTTAACTATTCTGAAAGACTAGCAACACACATGGCTGCACAAGTATTTCTGTAGTACGATGAGTCCTTTGGGTAAATGCCTAGGAGTGGTATAGCCAGATTATACAGTAGACTTATTGGGGGGACTTAGAAGGGGAGGATGGTGGGAGGAGGGTATTTTGGGGGAGGATGGTAATAAGGGGGATGCTGGGACTGGGGTGAAAAGAGGGACATCAGATGGGAGAGAGAAAGAGTAGAGATGAATGGATCTTGAGGGACTTGGGAGGCCACATTTATATGTTGTCCCTGAAACTGGTAAGAAATGCACATACGGTGTCAGAACATCAGTGCATATGTATACCTGGGGGCTGTATGGCAAGGAACACAGTGCCAGAGAGGACAGACTTCCCTTTGAGTGGTTTGTGAGAGTGGTCCAAAAGACTCCCAGAATAAAACGGGTTATTGCCAGAACTCTTGATTTTCTCCCAGAATAGAAGATAAGACCCTATTGCTGAAGACAGGACATACTTCGGAATACAAGACTTGGAGTAATGGAGCAGGAACTGACCTGGAAGCCTTCTACCTGAAGTTTAGCTCTTATAATGTTAGATGATAATATGCAAGCTGCTAAGAAAGAAAATCAGTCAATGGTTCAACCCAACCCTAAAGCCCAATAACCATAACAACCGGCACAGCAAACTACCTCTATTGGTGCAGTAGTGACACTGTTATCTGGGGGATAATCAACAGCTGTCCAACTGGACTTAAAACCCTCTCAGTGGGAGTGAAGTCGTGGGTGGCACTGTGAACACACGGCTGAAGAGAACATAGATCCTAGAGAAAACCCTATCTCTGTCACATCTCTAAACAAATGAAATTTCTAACCATATGCTAAATATGGATTCTTATATTTACAGACAAGTATACCATACCACTCATCAAAGAAACTTTTTACAACAGATGGAGGCTACTACAGAACCCCACAACTGGTCAGACACAGAGAGTGTGTGTCTGAGAGATACCCAGTCCTAGGTGACACATCTACAGTTGAACCTCTATACCTAAGGTTCACGGAACATAGCAGAATGAGAAGTAGAGAGAAAACCAGTGCATCCCTCAGCTTTCAGCAGTGAAGCTTCATTATACAACAGAGTGTGATGCACACAGGTCACAATTGGCCAAATTTTAGAGAATGAGACTGAAGAGTGTGTGTCACTGGATAGGACTCCTCTCTCAAACTTCACCCACCCACAACTCAAGGGCCATTGTGGAACAGGGGTGGACAGATTTTAAGATCCAGGGCTGGTTCATGAACATAGGGCAGCAGAAACTTTCAGGCCACTGGAAGCTTGCACATGTGAATTGGTGGCAATGGTGGTGTCAAGCACAGGTCCCATGCCAACTCAATCAGACAAGAGTGGAGTGAGAAAAATGGGTGGCAGGCCAGCCCTAGCCTGGAAACTATTGGAGACTAATTACTACTGGGTGAGGGAGAGTGTGCCTGACTTATGATTGGTAGAAAGGCTGACTAGACTCCAGTGGATGAATTTGCACCAAAGGACATCTGGGTACAAATGCTTGACTGGATAAGACATAGCATGTATGTCAGAACACATGAGGTCTGGTGGGGGGTTGGAGGGCATAGATGGCGAGGGGATTTAAATTTGATTAAAAGCTGTTGTGTGAAATGTACAAAAGCTTGATAAAATTTTTTTTAAATATCTATTTTATTTTATTAACCTAGTCAATTGTCTTTGTATGCAGTAACTATTTTCTTTTTTAAAAAAATATTTTATTTATTACTTTTTTAATTTTATGTGCATGGGTATTGCCTGCATGTATATGAGTGCACCCATGTCGTGCAATGCCTCGGAGGTCAGAAGAGGGCTTCAGAATCCCCTGGAACTGGAGTTAAGGATGGTTCTTAGCTGTCATGTGGGTGCTGGGAATCAAACCCGGGTCCTCTGCAAGAGCAGTCAGTGCCCTTAACCACTAAGCCATCTCTCCAGCCCCCTGCAGTAACTATTTTCAATTTAGGATAAAGTACTCATAAAGAATAAAAACTCACTGTAATTCAGGCAGATCTTAAAGGTCCTTTTACTGCAGAATTCTCTATTTTTAACCATCTGTCATCAAAGTATTCAAGTTTTAACAGATTACTTCATCTGTTTTTGTATCCATGCCAAAATAATGGAACTGTTACAAATATATTGTAGATGCCCTCCCTCTTGGAGAAAAATTCCCACCTAATGCCCCCCTGCCCCCCGCCGGCTTAGTCAATCCCCCTTACAAAGTCATGGTACACAGGAGTCTACTACATGTTACAGTTTACCAAATTCCCTGAATTATTTACTTGGTTTTCTTCCTCCCATGAACATTTTTCTTTTATACTGCCTCCTGAACTCTGAAATATGGCCATGACTGAAAAAGGGAAGGGTGAACTTAACATCACAAACCTGGAAGTGCTTATTGAGATGCAGATCTGGTGAACACCTAATAGTTGGTTCAAAATTATATATTTTTCCAACCATGAAGGCAATTTTCCTATGTAATTTAAAGACAAAAATTCCAGCAGAAGTGATGATTACTATAAATATTTCCTTTGACCTCTTTTGTACTGTTTGAAATTTGGGGGAGATGGCAACTTGGTGACAAATCAACAACTACATGGAAATTCCATTGTAAGAAAATTTAAAGTTTCTAAAATATTGTTGATTGAAAAATCACAGAAAACGTCATTTAAAAGCTTTTAAATCACCATCCCCTCCATTGCTGCTCAATTTTCTTTGTCTCATTCCACGAACTAGACTGATTGATGGCAGGGTGGTTTGTAATTATGTGAGTGACATTAGGTGGAAGCTGAAATGGACACTAAAGGAAGAATCCAACAAACTGAAATTCATAACGCCACTACATTTGGCAGTGCACCAATTTTAAAATGTGCTCCCCACTTCCTCATCTTTTTCTCCCTATAAATTCAGTGGACAGTAATTGCTGCTATGGCAACAGAAGCTGGGAAAGCTGGTTGCAGGTGAGGGACCTCAGCTATAAAGAGTTTTTAGAACATCATGGTAACTGGGGACCTAGTAGAAAGCTATCAGGCAGCCACACATGGCTACACATCCTATCTAAAGGAAGCTGTTTCTACTGAAATTATTTACATGTGTTGCAAGAATTCTTGTCACAAAATTGTAAGAACCCTAGTTGCTCCAATGGTTTTAATTTTCAATTATTATGTGGCTCATTCAAATCATGCAGGTACATTTCCACAAGTTAAAAGAAGCTTCCCTAAATAGACTTTTAGAAACTGAGCATAGCTGCCAAAGTAATGTTCTAATCTTGAAGAATCTACTTCAAAGATAGTTATTCCAAAGAAAAATAAAAGTTATATTCCTATGTTAACACAGTAAGTAGTTCATATCAGTTTAGTAAATCAAATATTCCATACTGCTAGCTTAATAAGATGGGGAGCCATGCATGAAATGACTGCCAGGTTAATGACATAGGAATCCAGGCATGCTATGTCTTTGCTCATAATAGCACAGAATGTTCTCCTAAATCCTTTAAATTACTCATCAGTTCCTAAAAAAGATATTTAACTAAATCTCATTCAGAATCAGTAAGAAAGTTTTGTTTTTATTTTAATAGAAAAAGAAGGAATAAAACCTAAAGGATTATTTTTTTGTTGGAAATTTTAAACTTGAGGAATTAGACTTGTAAAAAGATAAAGACACATCCTGGGCCAGAAAGGCCACACCAGTATCAGGACTACAGATCAGAAACTTCACATTTAGAATGAAAAATAAAGATGCATCTTTAAACCAAGGTGAAAAAAAGTAGCTTAAATCTAGAATTGTTCTTAGTATGTAAGGCTTTCTTTCACTCAGCAACCTACCCATTCAGTATACCAAGGGACCATATTTATCCTTAGAACATTTTTTCTAGTGATTCATTTGTAGAAACTGAACGTACTGCTTGTCATCAACACAGTTATAAACTATGTTATTCAGAAGAAAGCAGAAAACATCCTTGTCACTTAAAGGCTATTTCCCCTAGATTACCATTCATCCTCACAAATACTCCGTGTGAAATAGGAGGTACTTACAGATCTAGAACTAGAAAGGAAAGGAAATGAAAACACAGAGTTTTAGGTAGTTTGTTATCTCTTCCTGTTATGTCTAGTAATAAAGGTAACTAGTTGTAAACTTTTATTCTAGTCAGGTACCAGGTCCATTACTGTAACCTTAACAATATTATACAACAAATCTACCATGTCTACATTTTATAGATAAGGAAACTGAGGCTCACAATAGTTAAGTTACCAACTGACAGGCTGTGGTCAGTTAGACTCTTTCCTGTCTCAGTTTAATGCTGGTCCCTTTCCAATAACTACATTCTCTTTCTAAAGTGTATTAGCACAGGGAAAGTGTGTCTGCTAAGAACCAAAGGCTCAATGATTTTAAAAAGTGAATACTATGATCCTAGCACCAAATCCTTATAAGTGAGTGCATATCCTGATGCAACTGCAGGGATCAGGAATATGGAAGAAAAACAAGGAGGAGAAAAGAAAGAAGGAAACTGAGAGAGATTAGTAGGATAAAGGTGTTATTAAGGGAGAAATATGTAAAAAGGGGGTAGTTAAAGGGGTTGGGGGAAGGAGGACTATACAAATAATTATTGGAATAAAGGGGGAAAATTCCCCAGATACAGAGTTAAAAAAAAAAAAATCTTAAGCAATCCTACCAGAAGCAATACGGTTGTTAAATGAGAAATCCCAGTGCCAGAGGTGGGCTGCCCCCTATGAGCTGTTGGCTTGAGGGACACTAGAATTCCCCAGAACAACAAAGGCCATTACCAGTAATGTTGGTTGTACGTCAGAAGTGGACCAGAAAAAACCTATTGCTGGAGACACTGCATGATGTGAGTGTAGGAGAGGGAGAAATCAAGCTTGGACTAAGCTGGAAACTCCAGCTTAACACAGGAAACTCCCTGCCACTGGATGGGTAGCTTTCGTGGTGCCAAAAGGCAGCACACAGGTGACTGGGTGAGAACAGTCCCCTATATCTCCTCACTGACAGACCCTACGTGTTGCACTACCAACATACCGAACAAGATGTTCCTGCTGGTGCAATAGTGGAGTGTCTATTGCATGTACAACCAGCAAATTTTCAATTGGATATAATGCCACCTCCTAAGGGTGGAACACACATCTGGTACTGTAGACCCAGCCAACCCCCTGTAGCAGGGGAGAATATAGGCCCCAGTGGGAAGTCACTGCAAGTGCTTTATTAGATGGAAATGATGCACCTGCTAAAATGCCAAGCAAATGTTTGTGTTTACCTCCATAGATTAAGTTATTATAGCAGTCGCTGTTTAGATGTTCTTGCTTCTTGCTGTGTGTGTTTTTATTGTAGATGGAATCCCACTGAAACTGGTCAACAGCCCATGGAAAACATGATGCAGAAACCTGAAAGAGGCACTTATCTCACCATTTTGTGCAGCTGTCAGGAGGTCACAGGTTCTGTATTTAAGTGTGGACTTCAAGATGCAGCCATAAATGTGGGGTGCCCACTCTTCTGTAAATAAGCCCCTACCCAATGCTCTGTTAAATAATAGATAAAATATTTTTTAGAAAAGAGAATGTAATAGATTTTCTAGGTTTCTTATACTGCTGTCATTTATAATTTATGGAAACACAGGAGACAAACCCTAGTATCACTCACTGTGATAGTTTTAGATTAAAAATATACATTAATTTGACAGTAAAGTATATTTTCCTGATAATATCTCAAAGAAATTTCGACAGATGGTTCCAGAAACATAAAACATTATATCACCCAATGGCAAAAGAATCAGGAAGTGTCTCAGTGAACACAAATGGATAGAGGACCAAACCTTAAGCAAGTTTTGTGTTCAAGTACAGCACTTCCTTAAGGGGCCATTATGACTGAATGGAACATGAGCTTCTTTCCATGGATTGATGTGCTGTCAGACAAAACAGTAGCCATTTCTATAGCATGTGTGTCTGTGATTATAATAGGGATGGCAAACAGCTGCTACAGCATAAATGATCTGCAGTACTTCAAGTTCACAAATCCACAGGATAAACAACTGTCAGTGTTGATAAGACATAGGAAGCAGAGTATTTTCCTTTCCTTAGTTTATGATTGAACATAAAGTAATATATTTGCAAACAAAGAAAACCAAGGAAGAGTCAAATTACAGAGATACAAAAATGAATGAAACACAAACTTTTGCCTTCTGGGAGCTTACAGTCTAATATGGAAAAAAAATACAACATTTAGCTTTTTAGATACCAAAATCTACAGTATAGATACACATGAGAGCATCAAAAGAGAAATTTAATTCAGGCAGGTGTGTGGTAAACAGGACAGGAAAGGTTACTACATGATATCTAAATTGAAATGAAAGAATACAAAAAAACAAGTAATTTTTTTTAATCGCATTTTCTGGTCCAGAAAAGAATTGACCATAATGTTTGCAACTGTAGTGCCTTCAACTTGATCACTGTGTGTCAGTCTTTTGTGTGTGACTATATGACTAACCCACATTTACCCTGTATTTTCCTGCTTTTATTTTTCAATAATGGGCAGTAGTACTATCAACATTTTACATGTCTCTGGTTAAACATGGACGCAGGTCCTAGGTTTCTCGTGGTTATTTACTTAAGGCATAGAATTAAAGAGTCATGAGGTTGATCAATGTTGCACTTTAGTAACTTTCACAACTAGCTATATCACTTTGATATATTTTATTTTATACAGTTCAATACTGTTTTATAATTTTAATTCAGAGGCTTTAAAATTCTATACTTATCATTGTTTCTTACTAGTTTCTTTTCTTCAAATCTCTGTATTTGACCGTGATATCCTTTGGGAACTAAAATGCTTTTCATTTGATATTGATACAAGAAAAATCTTGGTTTTCTTACTCTCATTAATAAAAAAAATTTGAATGGACTTAAACAGAAGCTTAAAGACAATTTTGTTAGAGTTAAAAAAAAATGACCTTCAGGATAGGTAAACTGTAAATTCAGCAGCTTTACAGGAGAATAGAGAGAGGAAAAAAATCCATGCTATTTTAATCCTGTATGGTGGTCAGACACATGGCAGAGTAACTGCCACATGTTGGGGTAGGGGGAGCTTTAGAGAAAAAGTAAGGAAGTCTAAAACTGTTGGAGAAGCATAGAAAGAAAAAAACGAGACCTTAAATTTTCTGAAGATTAAGAAAAGCAGGCAGACAAAGCTGTATGTCTGAGGACCAATAAGTGCCAGAGGGCAGAGATTCCAGATAAGAAAAGTTCACCATCTCATTAAAGCACCTATCTCTTTAGCATGTTTTAAGGTGAGCTTGCCTTCTTAGGTCCAGTGTCCAGATGATTGACCTCACCCAACTGGAATGTTAAGTGGGCTTCCAGGTCAGAGATTTTACTGTAACATATTTTTTAAAAGTATCAACTTTCTCCTCAATGCTTTAGCCTTTCTGTTTTTAAAGAAATGTTTCTCAACTTCAGATACTTTTCCACATCGTTTCATTTTCTTTACAATTTCATATTCCATATCAGTCTTTAATCAAAGACTATAGCACAATTGTATACATATATAAAACAATAAGAAATACAACTATAATTTCCTGAGAAGTCCACAGTATACAGATTTGTGGTAGTACTCT
>NW_008357641.1:42779-49280 GCF_000622305.1 Nannospalax galili
CATTCATAGAACATGACCTTCAAAGTTATATTCATTTCCTTAAGTGTTTTTTTTTAATAGTGTAAAACAGAAAAAGGAGATTTATTCAGTGTGGCCACATTGGGAAGAGGGACAAAGAGATACAGTGACCCCCTCAAATCTGTATTCTGGGGTGCTGGTATGAGATTAAAGTTTAAAAAGAGGGCCAAGGATGTGTACTTCTAAGCAGTCCCACTTAAAGTTTGGTCCAATACAGCTTTCACCCATCATTGTTTGGGTTTCAGTTTTATCATGAACAGTAAGTCGTCTGACATGTTGTCAGAAGTGTGTGAAATCTCTGGGAGACAAGCTCCCCCTCTAGCTGGGGTCTTTTTCTTCTTGCACCATGAGATTCCTGGGGGAATACCCATTTCTCTGTGGTCCATTGTTTCAATAGTCTAATAGTAAACTGAGTGTCTCAATTTATCTTCATTTCTGCCAGAGTGGTTACAATCCTCTGCTTTCTGTTTTTTGTTTTTTGTTTTTTTAAGTACTTTGTTTTTATTATATATGTACAAGTGTATTGCCTGCATGGGTGTGAGTGCACCCGTGTCGTGCAATGCCTTGGAGGTCAGAAGAGGGCTTCAGATTCCCCTGGAACTGGAGTTAAGGACGGTTCGTAGCTGCTCTGTGGGTGCTGGGAATTGAAGCCGTGTCCTCTGCAAGAGCAGTCAGTGCTCTTAACTGCTGAGCTATCTCTCCAGCCCCCTGCTTTCTGTTTTGGTTTTTTGTTTTTGGTTTTTTTGGTCTTTTTGAGACAGGGTCTCTCAGTAGCCCCAGCTGTCACTATGTAGACCAGGCTGGCCTTGAACTCACAGAGATCCACCTGCCTCTACCTCCCAAGTGCTGGGTTTAAAGGCATGTGCCACCATGCCAGGCTTTAAAATGTATTTTATTTATTACTTTTATTTGAGCATATTGCCTGCATGTATATAAGTGCACCCGTGTCATGCAGTGCCTATGGAAGTCAGAAAAGTTTGTCGGATCCCCTGGAACTGGAGTTACCGGATTGTTGATAGCCGCCATGTGGGTTCTGGGATTTGAATCTGGGTCCTCTGCAAGAGCAGCCCGTGCTCTTAACCATTGGGCCCCCTCTATAGCTCCCTCTACTTGCTGTTTTAACACCTCAATCTTATGGTGGAATAAGTCTATATCTAAAACAAATAAAATAAACAGAATGTAAGTAGGAATCAAGTTAGTGCCAGGTAGCTGTGCATAAGAAGCATTTTTTTCATAACCTTTTGGCTTTTGGTTATTTTGGAATGGCTGACACAAGCAACTCCATCTTGTTGGTTTGAGACAGAGTCTTGTCATGAAGCTTAGACTGGCCTTCTCCGCTTTAGCTTTTCAAGTGCAGGAATTACAGGTAAGGGCTCCCATGTCCAGCATGACTTTATTTCAGTTCTGAAAATCTTCTCCCTTGTCTCTGAACAATATGCTCAAAAGACATTGCTGATTAACCATCTGGCGGTTTGTTTTCCATTATCCCATGATGCCAGGAATAAAAGTATCCTGGCTGGACTGATTTTATCCCATTTAGGGGAGGCGTTAATTGACATACATCAAGGTGTTAGTGAACTGAGAAATAGAAGTGTTTCTTTGGTCAGGCATACCTGAAGTCTACTCTGCTTGTCCTGTGGGTAATACCCTGACATCGCAAAAGTGTTCAGATGCCTTTGTCAGAAGCTGTAGTTCTGTAGAATGTTCAGACAGTTACAATGGTTTACAAAAACACAATCAACAAGCGTAAAACTTGTAAAACTAATTTGAAAATTAAGCATTTGTGTACAGATTTATAAATGTCAGTTATACAAAGACCAATCAGTCTTTAGGAGGCTGATACAGTTTAAGAGGCATATATATATACATATATATATAGCCATCAACAATGAGCGTCTTTAGACAGAACTATATCAAAGGTACTTCTAAAGCAAAATTTAGAATCTTTGACTTAGTAGAACAAAACTATTAAGTTCATAGTAGACCTTAAATCTTTACAAATTTAGAAAATAGTGCTAGTTATTAACTACAGATCACATACAACAATATTTATGCAATAGCAAAATATTTGTTATGTCAAAGTCAACAGATACATACCCAAGTTTTACATAGAAAGATCATCTGAATGGCCTTTTAAAGTCTATAAGGTATTAGACATCAGCATTATATCATACATGTAATAAAACCTTTTTACACAAGGTGAGAGGGTCTCCAAAGGCCTATCACTATTCATTTTAGGCAGGTGCCAGTTGGTTTCAGGAGTCACACTAGCTAGGAGGATTGAAGGAAAATGTTAATAAGGTGCAACACAGTATAAAAAGACATTATTTGTATCAGTTGTTCCTTTAAAAGAGCAAAGTTTGGTGCAGCTGTGTGGGGAGGAGTTTCCTTGTTAGCCCCCCATAGACTACAGTCTCCATAAGTTGGCTGTCTTCCTATCCAGGGTGTTGTCCTGGGGCTTTCTTGCAATTTCTGTTCCAGTCTATTCTACCTGGCCCAGGGAAAAAAGGTATCAGGCCCGTGTTCTGGCCTGCCTGTGCTAATTGCTCAGGTAGCTCTGAATGGCCACAGCCTCTGTTCATGTATCTCCTTCATGTATTAACCTCACCAGTGTTCAACTCTGTTATTTTGTGTAATATATAAAGTTTAGACATACAGCTACCCATGTTGCTAGTCACAGATACACAGGGCCTTAACTGTACTTAAATCAATTTAAAATAGTTGCTTAAGTGCTCATTTAAAAGACTTCAACAAAGACCAATACTTAAATGAGCCTTGACTTTGTTAAAAGAATTTCCTAAGCAGCCAGAAGTCTGAAACAAAAGAAAACAAAATAATTTGTTAATAAAACATAAAATCTTGACTTAAGTTTATCATAAAGAACAAAACAACCTCTTTAAGAATATCTTGCTGCTTTAGACACAGGAATTAGGTTCTAGTTCTATATTGTTACTATATATTAACACATTACCATTTTTGAAATGGATGAGTACTATTTAATTAGTTCTCCAACTTTAGGTTTTTATAATTGGGGTGAAATATTAATTTCTCTCTTGCATTCTTTTTAGCCTTGATCTAAATCTGTGTGACAGACAGAAAAGAATTTCTAACTGAATAGAAAAAGATCCAATAGCGTCAATAAACTAAATGATTTAAGCTTTAAATTGCCAGAAGATAAGAGACAGGCATTTACAGGATATATATGTGCCCCCCCATGGAAAATACCATACAAAGCACACAGATTATTTCTTGAACATCCACCCATATCTGCCTATTAAACATTTGAAGAGTTAAGCAATTAAAGTGAAAAAGATCTTTATTAGATCTTAAAGAGATCTTTAAAAGATCTTAAAAGATCTTTATTAGATCTTAAAAAGATCTTTAAAAGATCTTAAAAGATCTTTATTAGATCTTAAAGAGATCTTTAAAAGATCTTAAAAGATCTTTTATTAACAACAATCTTTTTAATATATTTTAAATAACAGTAACAATATCAAGCTCTCAACTGAATAACAAACTTTATATAGTTTGTCAAAATGAAAACTTACAATATAGGTTGATCACTCACTCTGAAATTTTCTTAACTTTCCTATATCATACATACACTGAGATGGGGACTCAAGTCACACAAGCAGGGTCACATTTTAAAACCAATTAACAGATGAAAATACTGAAATGTTAGTTTTTCGGAAGAGTCATCAAAAGCAGAAAGTATGAACCACAGATAAAGCATTTACAGAAATTTTATTTTAATTGTTGTTAAATTTGAACTAGGGACATTCAAATTCTGCTCAATTGTACTACCCACTCTCTGTCCCTCCCTCCCTCCCTCTGTCCCTCCCTTCCTCCTTCCTGGCTGCTGTAAAAGAAGATAGTAGGTACCCTACTGAGAGTCTGCTGTGAATCTGGTTTTTATTTTCCCCAAGATACTTCCAGACCTTAAGCAATCAGGGACACATATCACATAGTGGACACACATTAACTAAATGTTTGCTCCTTCCTGTAATAGTTCATCTAACACCTTAACAAGCACAGAATCATAACAGAAGAAAGAAAGCATAACTTCACAGTTTTAAAAATATGAAATACTTAGTACAATCTATCTTACTATTAAGAGTTTTTTAAAAGTCTCGATATTCCAAGGAAATATAATTGTTTGAACAGAAAGGAAAAATTGATGAAATGGTAAGGCAAAGATGGAGACGAGAGATCTTTATATTACAAAGAAGGAATGGGGTTTTATCGAAAAAGTGGGGGAAAACCCATCATTTGATGTTGAAACTGTCATATGCTACTTATAACAGTAAATATATCTACATACATATAAATATTTAGCAGTATACATATATATATATATATATTTCCACAAGTAAGCAGAACTTCTATTAGCATTTTTATCATGTATTTACTACCTACATAGCGTCCATATTTATGTGTGTATAACATTTTATCTATAAGCATTGTATATTGACCTTAATAATCCAATGAACATAGACTCTAAATCTAACATTACTTTTTTAATGATAATAACAATGCTTTCATTTACTCTTGAGTGTCTTTTATATAATTAGCAGTGTAACTACAACTACATGTCATTGAGATATGCTGCTCTTGTGTGGGTAACTTAAGACCAATGACGTAAAATCTCTATAGTTTTAAACTATCCATTCAGAACAATAGAAATGTTCTAGCTAGAAGTTCCTGTAAGTAACAAACAGCTAAAATATCCACACTGAGTCCCATTATAGTGCTATCTCAGAACATCAAGGGGACAGAAGAAAAACACCATTTGTCAAGAAGAAAAAAATGACCACATTTTGTTCTTAATTAGCATTGGATGATGGAAGATACTGTTGTCAGATTTTTTTAAAGTGAAGAATGATTAAGTTTAAATTAAAATTCTGTACTTCTGGGGCTGGAGAAATGGCTCAGCAGTTAAGAACAGTGGGTGTTCTTAAAGAAGACCCAGGTTCGAATCCCAGCACCCACATGGAAGCTAACAACTGTCTGTAACTCCAGTTCCAGGGGATCCGATAGCCTCTTTTGTCTTCTGCGGGCATTGCATGACACAGGTGCACTTACCTGCATGCAGGCAATACATGCATACATGTAAAATAAAATACTATATAAAATATTTTTTAAAAAATTCTGTACTTCCCCTAAGCCAGAACTTAGAAGTAACGACACAATAAAGACCTTTTAGACATGCAGAGTCAGACATTTCACAACCTGAGAATTGCTGGCATAGGAAGAAGTAAGCAAGCTAGACTAAGAAACTAAAAATGAAATAATTCTCCAAATAGGAACTGAGCCTGAGAAGAATATATATGCTAACTAAAATTCTATACTATATATAATATACATATATATGTATATCCTTAGGTGTATAGCAAATACTTATTATCTAGTATATCCAAACAATTTTCTAAGCATTTAAAATAATTTGGCTCATTTAAATTTTTGAGACAGATCTCATACTGAAACTCTTAGATTACAGGCATAAACTATCATGGAAGACTTCGTTTGCTCTTTGTGCCATCCTAAGATCCATAGAGTATTCATATTTTTAGATGTAGTAATCAAAATGTTGAGAGGTCAAGAAACTTATTCAAAGTCACACAGCCAAAAGATGGCAAAAAACGAGTATGAAATAAGGCACTTTACTTACACAGCTTTGTCCTCAAACAGGCCTGCTTAGTGTGAATCATAGAAACAAGTAATAATAATTACTAATAGTTTTAGTAATAGTGTAATATTTAGTAATGACAATATTTCTTTCAAACCTTTAAATAAATCCCAAGAAAATAAAACATTGCAACTAGGTGGGCAAGGAGAAGATGGAAAAACAAACAAAGTGAAGGAGAAAAGGTTTCCTCTCCAGATGGGTTAACTTCGGCTGTATTTAAAAATACTTATAAATTGCCGGGTGGTGGTGGCACACACCTTTAATCCCAGCACGTGAGAGGTAGAGGCAGGTGGATCTCTGTGGGATCAAGACCAGCCTGGTCTACATAGTGAGTTCCAGGACACCTGGGGCTACAGGGAGACCCTGTCTCAAAAAGACCAAAAGAAGAAAGAAAAAACAAACACATAAATTATCAAATTAAAACACATGTATTTTGGTAAATAGTTTGTTTTTTTTTTAATTAGAAGAAGCATTTCATTACAACAGCATTAACCTATTCAATAACATTTTTCTGAGCTAGGGTACATCTCTTTCAAAATTGGCTGTACATTTCTAGGTTTACAGATGAATTATTACCCTTATATAATCTTTTACTCATTATAAACTCTATAAGACATAAAATTAAATGAGGTTGGGCTAGCAGGATGACTCAGCAGTAAAGATACCTGCTACCATGCCTGATGACCTGAGTTCTATCCCCAGGACCCATGTGGTAGAAGAAGAGAATCAGCTCTCACAAGTTGTCCTCTAACTCCACACGTGGGCCATGACACGGGCACATACACATACACACACAC
>NW_008357641.1:54828-64174 GCF_000622305.1 Nannospalax galili
GGTGCAGGTCCAGGGAAGCAGAGAGAGGTGAGGACGGGGCCTGGTCTGGAAGCAGTGTTCCTGGGGCCCAAGGAAGGCACCAAGCTGGTCTGGGTGAAAATGATTAGGAAGCAGTACCGGTTCCCCAGGTGTCTGGGGCCCCAAGACTAGGGATGGCACAGGGCTCAAACTAGGAGCTGAGAACAGCGGGGGAGATGGAAGGGTGAATGATGTCAGGGGAGTCAAGGCACGGAGGGCTGCGCGGTAGACCCACCCCAAGATGACTGAGGATAGGAGAGCAGACCAGGAGATTTAGGGGGTGGTGCAGGTCCAGGGAAGCAGAGAGAGGTGAGGGCTGGGCCAGGTCCAGAAGCGGTGCTCCTGGGGCCCAAGAAAGGCACTAAATTGTTCTGGGTGAAAAGGATCAGGAAGCAGTATTGGTTCCCCAGGTGTCTGGGGCCCCAAGACTAGGAATGGCGTAGGGCCCAAACTAGGAGTAGAGAACAGCTGGGGAGACGGAAAGGTGAATGTGGCTTGGGGAGTCAAGGCACGGAGGGCTGCACTATAGACTTACCCCAAGAGGCCTGAGGATAGGAGTGCTGGTAAATAGTTTTTAATGTGAAGCAGGTTCCATGTTTTGTAGCATATAATGTTTTATAGACATGTTTTGGAATATCTTTTGGGGGGGGTGAGGCCTCAGGATTAACTTTGATATTATATAATATACGCTGTGTGGGTATGTATATGTATGTACATGTGTATACCTCTTACATCAAAAAATAGAAAATGGAAAAATTTGAAACAAATAACAAAAAATATGTTTTCTGAAAAACTACTGAAAAACAAAATGCTTTTCAATCTCTCATTCTTTCTCTTGCTGACTTGCAATTACTGCTGGTTAGCCAATAATTTATTAACACCCTCTCGTTATCAGACTCCCCACTATATGTGTTTGGGAGAGGCAAATCTCCCCTCCTACTGACACAGAAAAAGCCAAGTGACAGACCTGGCTTGACAGACCTTTTTTCTCTCCCTTAAGGGGGTGATTTAACTCATGAGGTAGAGTGATGTATACTCATAAACTTCTACAAAGTCAGTGACCTCCAAGCTCTTATCTTATGAATTTGAAGGATGAAATTCACAGACAACAGGGAGGATGAATTTTAGAAATGAACTTAGATAATTGCAGTGGCTCATACTGTTAGGATATACCAAAGAGGAAGTAAGTATTGTGGAGACACAAGGATCACAAGAGAGGAATTTATTGCAAATTCATAAGTGAAACTTTAAGATATAGAAAGAAGACAGACCTCCTGTATAATAGGAGTAGGTCCCAGGAAATGGGGGCACCACTGAAATGCTAGTCTAGGATATTTTGTTAAAATTTATGGCAGAAACAGGTGAGGCACCAGGGAAGAAGATAAGGTACTCAGCCCAGATGCCAAGCTACATGCTGTCCTCTCAGTTTTGTCATGTCATCACACAGATTCCACATGGTGGTGCTGATTTAGGAGGAGAGAAGCCAGACCTCCCATCTGGCATTCCTGACCTCTGGTCTGGGCAGAAACAATAACATTTTGGCTTAAATATTTTGGGTATCTCTGGCCTTCAGCAAGGACAGAAATGCTGACAGGGCCAAAAACATTTCCAAATTTTAGCCAATGAAAAACTATTTATTTTTGTGGTCCCTGATCTTTTTCTAGTTCCTTTTCTCATCAATAGCACAGAACCTATAATGGACAGGCTACCTGGGCCTCTAGTCACTGGCACCCAAGAATAATACCTAAGCCTGCCATATATATAACCCTATAACCCAAGTGGTTTTGAACCTACAGCAATATACACAAGGGCAAAAACAAGACCAATTTCCCAGGACAGCAGTGCCAGTGACAAAAGTAAAATCATTCAGAATTGAGGCTTATTGGCTGTGAAGATATAAACTCTTGTATTAAATGCTCAACTGAATGGTAGTAATATAACTGTCATTGTAGGAATGCAGGTATTGTAAAGAATTACTGTTCCTTATTGCTGAAGACAGTACATACTTCAAACACATGACTTGAAGCAATGGGACTGGAACTTGAAGGATAAATTTCTCCCCTTGGAAAGCCCAGCTAGGTTGAGACATCCTTGGCCCTGAAACTGTGTGAAACCTCAACCCCCAACCCAGTGACTGTGCTGTCTGGGTAAACATATGCCAGCACTCATGGTCCCATACCCCCCAAACCATAAGAAATCAGGACTGCAGAAAATACATGGTCCTCCCTCCTAAGCCCCATAAAAACTGAAACCAACTGAGCTTCAGTGCCTTAGTTTCCATCCTAAAGAAAAACTGTGGTCCTTCATTGTTCTTAATAAAGAACACTCTGCTCCTGAGCTCAGTCTTGTCTTTCATTTTCATGTCACCCTAGTCAATACTGCTCTAACATTTTCTAACAGAAATGACCTGGAAGCCTCCCTGAACGTAATTTTAGAAGACACTATGCAAGTAGCCGAGGGAGAAAAATCAATCAGCAGTCCACCTCTAGCCTTAAAACCTGATAATCACAACAGTGACCTGCACAGAAAACTATATCAGTGCAGTAGTGATACTTTCATCTTGGTAATCAACAGCTATCTGATTTGATTTAGAGCCAAATGGGAGATAACTCATGGGTGGCACTGTAAACATAGTCAAATACACATGGCCAGAGTGGTCATACAGTTTAGAGGAAACCTTATGTCTGTCACATCCCTAGACAAATGCAATTTCTTACTGTATGCTAAATATGTATCCTTATATTTACAAAGGGTACCTCTCACCTTTCATCAAAGAAGCTTCATTTTGCAACAAATGTAGAATATTACACAATTCTACAGACACATCCATAATGGGACCTCAACACCTTACTCTCATGGGACATAACGGAATAGTAGGTACAGAGAGTATTAATGCATCTCTCAACTCTCACCAGTGAAGCTTCTTCATGCAACAGAGAATGAGGAACACAGAAGGCCACAACTGACCAGAGCATAGAGAATAAGACTACAAAGTGTGTGTCCCCAGATAGGACTCATACTAAGCTTCACCATTCGGGTCCCATTCGGGGCTCAGGGACCATTGCAGAAGATGAGATGTTAGGATTGTAAAAGCCAGGGGTGGTGCATGACCATAAAGAAACAGAGCCTTCCAGGTTTCTGGGAACTTGCTCATATGAGCAATGGTGACAGCATGCACAAGACCCATGCAAACTCAACCAGACAAAAACCAGCATAGAGCTGGGGAAATGGGCAGGAAGCCCCAACCTTAATGAAGGAACTATTGGCAGCTGATCATTCTGGGTGAGGGAGAATCAATGTTCTTTGCAGGAGCAATACTGGATAGCCTGGATAGTCTCTAGTGTATGAACCCACATCAAGGGACATCTTAGTACACACACTTGACTCAGTAGGCCTTAACATATGTGATAGGACACATGAAATCGTATGGGAAGGCTATGCCAGCATCATTTGTTGAAGATGTTGTCTTTCTTCCATTGTGTGTTCTTGGCACCTTTGTCCAATATCAGGTGGCTGAAATTGCATGTACTCATGTTTGGGTCTTCTATTCTGTTCCATTGATCTACGTGTCTATTTTTGTGCCAGTACCATGAAGTTTTTAGGACTATGGCTCTTTAATATATTCTGAGACCTGGTATGGTGATCCCCCCAGCGTTGTTCTTTTTGCCCAAGATTGCTTTGGCTATACGGGGTCTTTTGTGATTCCATATGAATTTTCGTTGGTTTTTTTTCAATTTCTGTGAAGAACATTGTGGGTATTTTTATTGGCATTGCATTGAATAAATTGCTTTTGGTAAGATCATTAGTTTCACAATATTGATCCACCAATTCATGAGCATGGTAAGTCTTTACATCTCCTAGTGTCTTCCTTCATATCTTTCTTTAGAGATTTGAAATTTTCATTGCAGAGATCATTAATGTCTTTGGTTATGTTTATTCCTAAATATTTTTGAAACTATTATGAATAGGAGGGTTTCCTTGAATGCCTTTTCTGATTGCTTGTTATTGGTATATAGAAAAGCTACTGATTTTTGTAAGTTGATTTTGTAACCTGCCACTTTACTGAAACCATTAATAATTTCTAACAGTAGTCTAATGGAGTTTTGGGGATCTCTTAGCTATAGTATCATATCATCTGCAAATAAAGATTAATTTGATGTCTTCCTTTCCAATTAGTACTCCTTTAATTGCCTTCTCTCGTCTTATTGCTCTTGCAAGAATCTCAAGCAGTACGTTGAAAAGGAGTGGAGATAGTGGACAGCCTGTCTGGTTCCTGATTTTAATGGGAGTGCTTCAATTTTTTCTCCATTTAGAATGATGCTTACAATGGATTTGTTGTATATAGCTTTAATTATGTTGAGATATGTTCCCTTCAGACCAATTCTTTCTAGAACTTTTAACATGAACGAATGTTGGAATTTGTCAAGGACTTTTCTGCATCTACTGAGATGGCCATGTGCCTTTTGTCTTTAAATACATTTTTATGTTGCTAAGAAGCACCTTTAAAAGTGCTCAATATTTGGGCTGGAGAGATGGCTCAGTGGTTAAGAACACAGGACCCGGGTTCGATCCCCAGTACCCATATGGAGGCTAAGAAAAGTCCTTAACTCCAGCTCCAGGGGAATCTGGTGCCCTTTTCTGACCTCCATGACACTGCACAACACAGGTGCACTCACACACATGCAGGGAATACACTCATACACATAAAATAAAAATAATAAATAAAATATTTTTTAAAGTGCTCAATATCCTTAGTAATGAAAGAAGTGCAGATCAAAACCACTTTAAGATTCCATCTTACCACAGTCAGACTGGCTAAGATCAAGAGAATGCAAGACTCCAAATGCTGGAGAGGATGTGGAAAAGGAGGAACACTCACGCATTCACTGCTGGTGGGAATGCAAACGCATGCAACTACTACGGAAAGCAGTGTGGAGAACTCTCAAAAAAGTAAAATGAACCTACCATAGGATCCACTGATACTACTCCTTGGCATATACCCAAAGAACTCATCCTACCGTAGAGATACCTGTACATCAATGTTTGCTGCTTTCTTCACAATAGCTAAGAAATTGAAACAACCTAATTGTGCCTCAACTGACAAATGGATCATGAAAATGTGGCACATTAACAAAATGGAGTTATAGTCAGCAGTAAGAAAAGATGAAATTTGCACCTAAATGTATGAAACTAGAGAGTCTTATACTAAATGAAATAACACAATCACAGAAAAGCAAGTATCATATGTTCTCTCTAATTTGCATACGGTAGTACCAAACCCTTATATGTGAGTATATATATATATATATATATGCTGATGCAAAACTAGGAGTCAAGAAAATGGAAAGGGTACATGGAGGTAAAGGAAAAAAAAAAGAACCTAAAAGAGGGGGATAGTAGAGAACAGATGTTACCAGGAGAGCAATGGGAAAAGTGGGAGTGTTTGGCAGTGAGGAGAGGAGTGAGGTTTGTGCAAGGGGCCAAGGTATCGGGGAGGAAGGAAGTCAGGAGAGGAGGGATGGTAGGAGGTGGGTGTTATTTGGGGGAGGGTGGGAATATTAGGGGGCACTGAGACTTGGGAGGCAGGAGGGAGGCTGGATGGGAGGAACAAGGGTAGAGATGAATGAATCTTGGGTCCTAGGAAACCCAAAAGGAAATATGATGCCTCTGAAACCCCATGAGGAATGTCCATACAGTGTCTAAACATTAGTGAATACCTGGGAACTTCTTGGCAAGGAACAGTGCCAGACAAAAGAGACCCCCCTTTAAATAACTGGTGAGAGTGGTCCGGGGGACTCCCAAATAACACAGGCTATTGCCAAGCCTCTTGGTTATCTCCCAGAACTAGTAGGTAAAACCCTACTCCTGAAGATAGGACATACTTTGTATACAGGATTTAGAGCAATGGAACAGGAACTGACCTGGAGGTCTTCTACCCAAAGTTCAGCTGTCATAATGCTAGATGATAAAATACAAACTGTCAAGGGAGGAAAACAATCAGTGGTCCAAACCAGCCCTAAACCCTAATAAAAACAAGAACTGGCACAGCGAACTACTTCTATTGGTGCAGTAATGGCACTGTTATCTGAGGGGCAATCAATAGCTATTGAATTGTACTTAAAGCCTTCTTAATGGAAGTGAAAGCATGAGTGGCACTATAAACACAGCCAAATACACATGGCAGGAGAGAACATAGATCCTAGAGAAAAGCCTATCTCTTTCATATTTATAGATAAATGAAATTTCTTACCATATGCTAAATATGGATCCTCATATTTATATAATACACCAGTAATCAAATAAACTCCTTTATGGAACAGGTGATGGCTACTGAAGAATTCCACAACTACTCAGACACAGAGACTATATGTCTGAGAGATGATAAGTACTAGGTGGCACATCTACAGTTGAACCTCTACACCTAAGGCTCACGGAACATAGCGGAACAAGTGGTAGAGAGAAAATTAATGTATCCCTCAACTCTCACCAGTAAAGCTTTCTTATACAACAGAAAGGGGCACACACAGAAAGACAAAATTGGCCTAGTTTTGAAGAATAAGAGACTGCAGAATATGTGTCCTTGGATGAGGTGCCTATATTGAACCTCACCCCACCCACAGCTCAGGGACCATCGTAGAAGAGGGGGCAGAAAGACTGTAAGAGCCAGGGTGGTTCATGAACACAGGGAAACAGAGGCTTTCAGGCCACTGGAAGCCTGCACACATGAACTTGTGGCACTGGTGGCATCAAGCAAGCATCATGCCAACTCAATTAAACAAGGGCCCAGAAGGGAAGAGAGAAATGGGTGGCAGGCCAACCCAAGACTGAGAAGTACTGGTGACTGATTGATGCTGAATGAGAGAGAGCATGCCTTACACAACCTCTAGATGAGTTGACTAGACTCCAGTGGGCGAATTTACCCTTAAGAACACCTGTGTACAAATGCTTGACTAGATGGGGGACTTAAGGTCCAGTGGGGGATGGAGGGCATGATGGAGGAGGGGGGCTAAATTTGATTAAAAACTGTTGTATAAAATTACAAAAGCTCAATAATTTTTTTAAAAAATAAAGAATAATCTGTTCCTGAGAAAAAAAAGAAAGTATGTTCAAATACATCCGTGAGCACAGTAAATGTGACTAGGTTGAATCTAGTTATTAAAAGTTTAAGACTCAAAAAGAAAAAAAAATCTAAGGTTATAAAATTTTGAAATTGTAACTTTAGACCATTGTCATTTATGAGATCCATCCAAACACAAAATAATACAAGTTTGAAGATAAAGAAATAGAAAAATATACACCAGGGAAATTATAGACACGACTTGTCATTTTTACTTTCATTTTAGAGCACAATTATTAAACTTACATTGTTTCTCTTACCTTTACACACAATTTTCTCATTGCATACAGTCATCAGCCCTATTATTCATAATCAATAATGAGTGTCCATTTTGTTAACAGGGATGAGAATTTTTAACTTCTAAATGTTCCTAACACCTCAGTTAAATTAAAATGTTAATATCTATGTTCAGAAAACATCATACTGAGATGAATAGCTCATAAGGCTCAGGGTTTAGCTCAGCAATGTATTATGTTTAATATTCATAAGACCTTAGATTCAATCTTCAACCCAGAAAAGAGAGGCAGATTCCTACAAATGTAAGATTAAGCCTGTCATAATCTTGTCATCCTACCCTTCCCACTTATAAAATAGGTAAAAGAGAATTGACAATATATTGTAGACTAAAGGGAAAGGAACAGAAATTCTGAAACCAGAAAGACCTGTGTTTGAATCCCAGCTCCTGAGTAGGTGTTTGATATTGGGAAAAGTATTTCATTTTGCTGAGCTAAAGTTTCTTCTTTACAAAATGGAAATGAAAATCTCTACTTATGGATTTTCTATAAAGATGTAATGAGATAATTAATCAGAGTTATTCTCAAACTAATTGGGATCACCTGGGGAGCTTTATAAACTACTGATGACTGGTTCCTTACCCTTGAGGTCTGGATGTAATTGATCTAAAATACAACCTGTTCACTCTGTTTTTTCATAGCTACTCCCATGATTGAAATGTGCTGCTAAGTTTTGGAAACACTGATCTTAACGTGTGATCCAGCCAATTGCATTGTATAAAGATGGGTTTGACATATTCGTAACATGTTTGATGATGATGGTGAAAATAGTAATAGCCATTGAAAGTAACCTAGTGTGATTTTTCTTCTATAGATTTCAATAGACACCAAAACTGCATATTGTGAGGATTATTTTTAAAAGTTTTACATCATAGTCTTTTTATGGTTTTTAATTTTTAAACCTCTATACTGCCTAAGATAAATTAATTTTAAGAGTAAAAATTACTTAGAGTTTAGTTATCTTACAGAAAGTAACAGATTATGGGGAAGCTAAGAGAGAATGCAAAGTTTAACTTTGAACTCCATGTTCACAACTACTTCTGTTGAAATTCTTTGGCTTGGAAAATACTCTATAAATTGCATGATGATTTGAGAAAAGGTTAGAATTGCTTTGGTTTCTAAAGATCTCATTAACTTGTGAGGAATTTGAAGTTACAGCCTATATTTTATCTATTATTACATCTCTAGTGACTTGTATCATGTATGGCACTAAACAGGTACTCAGTAGATGTTTGTTGGATGAGCATTTGAATACTCTAAATAAGTTTTAGCAACTTAACAAAAATTAAAAATAAAACAATTAGTCAGACATGGTGGCACACGCCTTTAATCCCAGCACTCGGGAGGCAGAGGCAAGCGGATCTCTGTGAGTTCAAGGCCAGCCTGGTCTACATAGTGAGTTCTAGAACAGCTGGGGCTATAGGGAGACCCTGTCCTAAAAAAGACCAAAAAAAAAGAAACAATTGAAATAAAACTTTGAATTTTAATTAAAATTAATAACCATAAAAGTTTATTGTAAGTATCCCAAGTAACAAATGTACTTCAGCAGAAAACAGAAACTGTGTGTGATGGCTAATCCTGGGTGTCAATTTGACTGGATCTGGGATTAACTGAAATGAGAGAGATGTTCTTGATTGGATCATTTGAAGATGGAAGAAACACCCTAAATATGGGTGTTACTTTCTGATGGCAGCTGGTATAAAAGGCCAAGGCAGAGAAGAACACCAGGCTTCTTGATGCTTGCCTTCTCTCTCGCTGGTGAGTTCGTCTTGCTGCTGTAGACTGAAGACTAGCTGATCTTTTGGAATTTGTAAGGCCTTCAGCACCAGATTGTGACTACTGAGACACCCAGGCTCATGGACTGAGTGGCTACGGATTCTCAGCCTCTCCAGTGTGGTGCAGCCATTGTTGGACTACT
>NW_008357641.1:64872-72614 GCF_000622305.1 Nannospalax galili
CCACTTTCAGCAGACCCACCCTCCCCACCCTTGCCTGAGGAAACTAATCCCATTGAGGAAACTAATCCCATTCAGCAAGACAAAACTGATGTCCCTCAGGGCCCAGTTGTTGTTGCTTCTAGACCTATAACCAGACTCGAAGCTAAGCAGGCCCCAAGAGGAGAGATAGAAAGTGTGGTCCATGAGGAGGTGTGCTACACCACTAAAGAATGTAGTGAATTTGCTAATTCTTTCAAGCAGAAGTCTAATGAATATATCTGGGAATGGTATTTAAAGGTATGGGATAATGGTGGAAGGAACATAAAATTGGATCAGGCTGAGTTTATTGACATGGGCCCCCTGACTGGAAATTCTAGGTTTAATATGGAAGCTTGTGCAGTTAAAAAGGTGTTAAAAGTTTATTTGGTTGGCTGAGGTTATTTATCAAAAGATGGCCTACTGATAGAGAGCTGGAAATACCTGATATCCCCTGGCTTAGTGTTGATGAAGGGATTGTAAGGCTCAGGCAAATTGGTATGCTCGAGTGGATTCACAGTGCAACACCAAATCCTCCACAATGGGAGGGCCCAGAGGACATGCCTTTTACTGATTTTATAAGATGGAAAGTACTGAGAGAGACACCAGAACGTTTGAAGAGCTTTGTTTTTGCTCTTTTCCTTATGCCGAATCTTACAGTTGGAGATGCTGCTGCTCAATTGCATAAATGAAATGTAAATATAATAGGTGCAAAGGGACCTCGGAGTAGGGGTCAGGTAGCAGTATTGAATTACCAAAGAAAGGTGAGCATACTTATCATAATGGGCAACAAAGGCAAATCAATACCTACAACGGCATGACTGGAATGGACCTGTGGTACAGGCTAATGAATCATGGTGTTTCCAGGGACCACATACATAAGAAGCCTACTAAGTTTTTATTTGATCTGTATAAGCAGAAAAGCTCTAGAACGAATGACAGGAAGTCAGTATTGGATCATAGCAATAGAGAATCTCGCTCAGTCAACCAATTTCCAGACTTGAGACAGTTTACAGACCCAGAACCCCTTGAATGAAGGGAAGGCCGGATACCCTTGAGGAAGGACCTTGTTACAGTATCAAAGAGTTATGCTGTTTGCTTCTCACCCATCCTTCCTCAGAGAGACAGCTGCAGCATTACAGCCAATTTCTGGAACAACCCTGAAGGACACTGGGGAAGGAAAGTCTTCACAGTGGGCAGAACTTCGGGCAGTGCACATGGTTGTGCATTTTTCTTGGAAGGAGAAATGGGCAGAAGTGCAATTATATACTGATTCATGGGCTGTAGCCAGTGGTTCGGCTGGATGGTCAGGGGCTTGGAAGCATGACTGGAAAATTGGTGAGAAAGACATTTGGGGAAGAAGTATGTGGATAGTTCTCTCCAAATAGGCAAAGGATGTTACCATACTTGTGTCTCATGTAAATGCTAATCAAAAGGTGGTTTCAGCAGAAGATGAGTTCAATAATCAAGTAGATAGGATAACCTGCTCTGTGGACTGTTAGCCTCTTTCTTCAGCTATCCCTGTCATTGCTCAGTGGGTCCATGAACAAAGTGGCCATGGTGGCAGAGATGGAGGTTATGCGTGGGCTCAACAGCATGAACTCCCACTCACAAAAGCTGACCTGGCTGCAGCTGCTGCTGAGTGCCAGATCTGCCAACAGCAGAGACCAACACTGAGCCCCCAATATGGTACTGCTCCCTGTGACAACCAGCCTGCAACCTAGTCACAGGTTGACTACATTGGACCACTTCCATCTTGGAGAGGACAGCGTTTTGTCCTTACAGGAATAGTCACTTATTCTGATTATGGATTTGCCTTTCCTGCACGTAATGCTTCTGCCAAAACTACCATCCAGGGACTTACAGAATGCCTTATCCACCATCATGGTATTCCACACAGCATCTCTTCTGACCAACAGTGGGCCCACAGTCACGGAATCCACTGGTCTTACCATGTTCCCCACCATCCTGAAGCAGCTGTCTTGATAGACTGATGGAATGACATCTTAAACACAGTTACAGTGCCAATTTGGTGGCAATAGCCTGGAGGGCTGGGGCAGGGTCCTCCAGAAGGGAGTGTATGCTTTGAATCAGCATCCAATATATGGCACAGTTTCTCCTATAGCCAGGATTCCCAGGTCCAGGAATCAAGGGGTGGAAGTGGGAATGATTCCATTCACTATCACCCCTGGTACCAACTAGGAAAATATTTGCTTCCTGTACCCTCAGCTTTGCACTCTACTTGATTGGATGTTTTGGTTCCAGAGAAGGGAGTGCTTCTGCTGGGAGAGACAACAAATATTTCATTGAACTGGAAGCTAAGACTTCCCCCTGGACACTTTGGGCTTCTGATGCCCTTAAGTCAGCAGGCTAAGAAAGGAATAACAGTATTAGGGGGGTGATTGACCCAGACTACCAGGGGGGAATTGGACTGGTTCTCCACAATGGAGGTAATGAAGATTATATCTGGAAGGCAGGAGATTCCTTAGGGCAACGTTTGGTGTTGCCATGTCCTGTAATTAAGTTAAATGGGAAACTGCAACAACCCAATCCAGATAGAACAACAATGGCCCAGACTCTTCAGGGATGAAAGTATGGGTCACTCCTCCAGGGAAAGAGCCAAGACCTGCAGAGGTGCTTGCTGATGGTGGAGGAAATACAGAATGGGTCATAGAGGAAGGTAGTTACAAATACCAACTAAGGCCACGTGACCAATTGCAGAGATGTGGATTGTAATTGACATGAGTAATTTTGTCCTATTTGGTTAAGAATAGGCTTGTACATGTATACACATATGTTAAGCAGATACTTGAGTTATTCTTTTTTGAATGTGTAATTGAGGTAAGTGTTAAGTGGTTAAGTGTTATGAACCTATATGATTATATTGGGTTATGAGACACTAAAAGACTAAGCATTCCTCAAAGACCTTATCACCTACTCTAAAATACATAATGCATTGGTCATTGTATGATGGGATAGTTATATCACATTAGGTGAAATTATGACCTCAATATTGTTTGCATTTGAAAATTAAGCATGACATAGAGAGATGCTATTGGGTGTCAAGTTGACAAGGGGCGGACTTGTGATGGCTAATCCTGGGTGTCAACTTGACTGGATCTGGGATTAACTGAAATGAGAGAGATGTTCTTGATTGGATCATTTGAAGCTGGAAGACACACCCTAAATGTGGGTGTTACCTTCTGATGGCAGCCTGTATAAAAGGCCAAGGCAGAGGAGAACATCTGGCTTCTTGCTGCTTGCCTTCTCTCTCACTGGTGAGTTTGTCTTGCTGCTGTAGACTGAAGACTAGCTGATCTTTTGGAATTCATCAGACCTTCAGCACCAGATTGTGACTACTGAGACAGCCTCGTGGACTGAGCAACTACGGATTCTCAGCCTCTCCATTTCTCCAGACTGGTCTCACTTCCAATCTATTCTTAAATGCATGCTAAAGTCTAGAGGAATTAAATATACAGAAACTCAGATTAATGCCTTTTTAGATATTACTATAAAATTTAATCCTTGGTTTCCTGCTATGGGAACTATTGACTTGGAATCTTGGAAAAGAGTAGGAGATAACATGCAAAATTATCAAAGACTGTTCCTGTCTTCTATTTCCCTCCTTGGGCTGCTCTTTGCCAGTGTCTCTGTGCTGGATAGCTTTAGTGTCAACTTGACACACCTGGGTTGAGGGAGCCTCGATTGGGGAATTTCCTTCATTGGACTAGCCTGTGGCCATGTCCATGGGGCATCTTCTTGATTGTTGAGTGATTTGGGAGGGCCCAGCCCACTGTGGGTGGTGCCACCTCTAGGCAGGTGAGCCTGTATTGCATAAGAAAGTAGGCTGAGCAGGAGCCAGGGGAGCAAGACAGTAAGCAGCGTTCCTCCATGGCCTGTGCTCCAGATCCTGCTTCCAGGTTCTTGACCTGAGTTCCTACGTTGGGCTCCCTGATGAACTGTGGCCTGGGAGATGTAAGCTGAATAAGCCCTTTCATCCCCAAGTTGGTATTGGTAAGAATGTTTTGTCACAGCAATGGAGAAACAAACTAAGACAGTCTCCAAATAGAAGAGGAACTCCATCCTCTGTGGCCCAGTCACCTATGCCTGTGCTCCCTCTCACAGCCAGTCCTCCCTCCACAACAGCCTAACAGCTGGAACCTTCTCAGGCTGCTATGCAGCTGCCAGCACCTCCTTTCAGCTGTGAAGCTGCCAGTGCTTCCTCCTGCTGTGGCACAGCCTATGGAAACTCAACCACCCTCCTCTAATTCTATTCGAAAGGGGGAGTCACCCTGCCCCCACTTTGGGACCTCTCCCCACCTCTCCTCCTCCTCCTTTGGCATCCCCCATGGCATATGTTTCTTATACCTCTCCCTCTGCTTCTGAGCCTGACTCTCTCCCATGTTTCAAAATCTGCTCACAGGAGACACTTTCTCTAAAGAACCTTGCCACATCCTTCCCCTCAGTTCTTTCCAGTTCACATAACTGGCCCTGCAGCAGCTGACAACCCTGAACTTAGAGTGCATAGTCCTTTTGGCTTTGAAACGCCAAAAGCAATGCACAAGGCAGTGATGGAAAATGGTATGCATGGTAACTTTTACCATGGCCATCTTTGATCAGCTTACCCATACATTAGTCACTGCTTGGGACTTTTAACACCTTGCTCAGGCCGCCCTGTCCCCAGGACAATGTCTCCTTTTTAAGTTTAAATACTGTAATGAATGCACTGAGCAGGCAGCAAGAAATGCTCAAGCTAATGTTGATGTGACAGGTGACATGCTTAAGGGGGAAGGTCAATATGTCGACGCTGAGGAACAAAAGGTTTTACCGGCTCAATATTTTGATTGGGTGCACTTCTGTGCCTTGAGAGCCTGGAGATCCACACTGTATGGTGGGACAGTGCGAGCTACCTTAACTGATCTCAAGCAAGAGCCACAGGAACAATGAGCTGATTTCTTAGCTAGGGTCAGGTGAACAGTAGAGGCTAAGGTTCCTCACATAGAAGCTGCCCAGATTTTGATAAAACAACTTACTTATGATGGCTCGAATCAAGACTATAAAACAGCAATTGCTCCAGTAAAAAGTCAAGATTTGTCTTCCTGGGTAACATTGACATGGTTTCAGCACAGGCTATTGTAATGACAACTGGGTTAGCAGAAGCTTTCACTGCCAAAATAAAAGATCCATGTTTTAAATATGGAGAAATGTTACTCTGAGAAAAAATGCCCTTCCATAGATCACAAACCTATACCTGATCCCTCATTGTCGGGCTCAAGACCCAAACCAAATAAAAAATATCCTAAATGTCAAAAAGGACATTTGTCCATTGGACTAGAGATTGCCATTCTAACTTCAACAAAAATAACAAAACTGAGGGGCAGCCCTCAGTCCTGCAAACAAGAGGGTCAGCAGCCACAGTGGATGTAACCCCCCACCCCCCATGGCATTGAGGACTCACCCTGTGACATCTGACCTTAAACCTACAATGACCTTCATAGTACAGGGAATGGCTACAAAGGGTCCGTTAGATACAGGGGCTTATCAATCAGTTATTACACATGAGGACTGGCCATCACACTGGCCCACAAAAAAGGACTGCCCCCCTCTTGGGAGTAGGAGGAAATAGTTCCTCCCTCCATTCTTTCCATTCCCTATCATGGCCTATTTCTAGTAATAAATTGCCTCATTTACAGGGTCTTATACAAGAACAATTAGATAAAGGACACTTAGAGCCTTCTAACAGTTCCTGGAACATGCCTATATTTGTAATACAAAAGAAAACTCATGGAAAATGGAGATTTTTACAAGACTTAAAAAAAGTTAATGCCACTATAAAAAAGATGGGATTGCTACAGCCTGGCCTTCCCTCTCCTGCAGCTATGCCTACAGGACATGCTTTCATAATAATTGATATAAAAGATTGTTTCTTTTCTATTCTTTTACATGCCAAGGATAGGGAATGTTTTGCTTTCACTATCCCTGTCAACAATCACTCTGTTCCCACACAGAGGTATCAATGGAAAGTCCTACCTCAGGGAATGAAAAATAGTCCTACTATATGCCAATTTTACATGCATAAAATAATTAGTCCAATACAATAGTTAAAAAATTCCCTACTCTTCTTGATGCTCATTATATGGATGATATTCTCCTTAGTCACCCTTCTATTCAACTTTTAGAAGTTATGCTTACTAAATTAATGACTATTTTAACAAAATATGGACTTTATATTTTTTCAAAAAAGATTCAAAAACATGTGCCTTATACTTATTTAGAATATGTTATCTTAGATAATCAATTGTACCCTATCACCCTCAAAATAGAGCTGCCATGGGGTCCATAGCCTCAAAGTGCCTGGACCCCCTACAGCTTTTGTTCTCTTTAAAAAATATCCTCTGCTGTATTTTAATAATGAAATGGAGATCTTTTTAAAGGTTAAAACATCATTTAATTTATGTCTTATAGGGTTTATACTGAGTACAATATTGTATAACTGTAATAATTCAACTGTAAACCTAAAAATTTACAGCCAATTTTGAAAGAGATGCATCCTACCTCAGGAAACCGTTATTGAATATGTCAATTGTGTTGTAATGATATGCTTCTTCTAAGTATGTTGTTATTAAATAAATCATTTTTAAAAATTAAAAAAAAAATATCCTCTGCCTTTGCTCACACAAAGTTACAAGCTGTAAAAGCACAGGCAAGCCAGTCTAATCCTCCTTCAAAAAGCCAAAAAACAGGTTTGGCCAAAAACAAAGGCTCTGTTTACTTATCTCTTCTCTACTGTCTTATGAGCTCTATGGTCGCCTGGAGATTTTTCCTCTCTAATTCCAGCTGGAGAAATAGCTTAATGGCTAAAAGCATAGTTTGCCCTTCCAAAGGACCTAGGTTTGATTCCTAACACCTGACCTTCACTAGGTCTCTGCGTCCCTTCCAGTTCTATTCCTCTCTGTTAGTTTTATTTCAATCAACTGTCTGTTGCATATATATAAATTGTTGTTTTAAGTTTTACCACTCATTGCAAATTCATTTCCAGGTTTCTATTTTCTGAGGAAACACTGACCTTCAAGTTTTAGCTTATTAAGCTCACCTAAGACCCTACAATTCAATGTAAACACAGGTTATATTAATTAATTGTCTTAATCTTTTATGTTTAACTCAGATTCCATGTTCTTTTAGTAAAATAATGCTACATGGCACTCCCTTCTAAAGCCAAACTGCTACTTTCTTCATGACTCCAGCTATGCCTGCTTTCAGATCTTAAAAAATTCATCATAAACTTTTAAGTAACACATTTTAGGTGCACCTAGTTTTATATAATTGTATCATATATGTCTGACAATTGTTTTTATATTGTTTAAAATTATGTCACATGTTTCTATATGTTGATCTCATGTAATTACATCATATGTGTCTATGATAATTGTCCTCATATATCATTTGTGTCAAGAAAATTTTAAAATATGGACAATTCAAATTTTTCCTTTTTCATTCTTTTTATTGTGCACAGAATTATTGGTTTTATTTTTGGCATGCCTAATTAAAATACACAGGTGCAAATTTACATTCAACAGCCTTTTAACTTGGTACCCTAATCAAGTTTGAAATCTATTAAACAATGTCTCTAGGTGTCTAGTTATGTAAAAATCCTATTTGCTAAGTATCCTTTTGGTTCTGGTTTATTCTCAAAAGGCTTTGAAATGTCGATTTTATCTGTACATGGT
>NW_008357641.1:72760-84195 GCF_000622305.1 Nannospalax galili
TTTTATAGTCAGTAAAAAAAATACATCAAAGTCCAGCTTATATCATACTGATATGCTTAAAATGGTTATTCATCTATCTATAGGTATAAGGGACTAAATATTGGTTATTTGATGGACTCTCACAACAAAGAATGGGTTTCTTTATAAATATAATAAAAGAAATAATAGAAAGGTCTAGAAAAAGGGTTGGAATATTAAAGTTAATAAGATTAAAATGGTTGGATAGTTCCAAAATGAAAGGAATAATAAAAATGTTTAAACAAGTTTATTAAAGGTCTGAGTAAGTTTATAGATGTACAAGATGATGATTGTTGTTATAATAATTACTGTTACAGCTAAAAAAATAATTTTTTTCAGTCTCCTTCACTGACTTGTGCTACACACTTAAGCACAGCCTGGAGTTAAATGTATGAAGTCAAATATTAAAGTTGCCTATAACTACTAGAAAATGTCCTTTCATGTTTCTCTGTATTATACAAATGTTGCTTTTAATGTTTTCCCTTACCATAACAAAATAATTTAATTCTGAAACTAGGTTTTTTGCCTCCTGGAACCAGCTGGGACAGTCCAAAAGAAAAAAAGTCTTATTTGATGAGCCTGGTTTGAATCTGAAACAGTTTGTTCCTTATTTCACACACCACTAGCATTCCTTCCAACCCCACAGGACAAGCAATAACAGACAACATAAATGTCTCAAAGATCAAATAAATAAAAGGAAAATGGGGGAATCACCTGTACCTGGGAGAACAGTACAGATTCTCATTTCCTATTATACAGGTCTCTACTAATTTTAATTTTTTTTTACACTAAATGATCAATGAATTTCTCCAATGGCCAAGCACTGACAGGGACTAAGTATCCCACAGTACTTGCCACAGGTGCTTTGGAGGAACCCTGAGTCAGGGTTCTGGAGTAGAACTCCAGCTCCTTTACTAACAATGGAGCAAGGGTATGCTTGTGTCTTTCCAGAAAAATGTATCCTCCCCACCCCCCATGGGCACTGCTCAGATACATCAGACTGTTCAACCGAGCCTCCCACAGCAAAGATGGCTGCCCTGACCCTGGGAAAGTGGAAAAGAAGACCCTGAAAGAAGACACAGCCTCCTGTCACTTGGGGAATGATTAAGAACCTGATGAATGACACCCAAGAGTTGGGATGGCACCAAGGCCAAGATATATCTAAACCTGAAGTTCTTCTTGTTTGTGTTCTAACTATACTGACTGTGAATAGCATAAAAGCTAAAACATGTCATCAATACTAATGTTAATGATGAACCTATTATAGGATCAGGATTAGTACTCGAGTGTATTAAACAAAGCTGTGCATGGCCACCTGGACCCATCAGATGGGAAAAGGATGAACAGAGGATATACAGCCAAATGGATGGAAGATTTTTAGGTTGGAAAAATGCTACTGACCAGAGCCTAAAAACCCAGCATAATTTCAGTATTTTTATAGAGACATTGACCCTAGAAGATACTGGAAGTTATAACTGTAAAGAGACCTTTTAAAGATATTGTAGGTAGATCAACCACATCTTTGAAACAAACCAACCTGTCCATATCTAATGATTTGGATGAGAATTTATAGGTTTGTCTTGCACAAAAGGGTTATAATAAACAGAGTTTCTGTATACAAGGAGACCCTTCTATACTGGGATTGTTAAAGAAAAATCTAATAGGAATGGGGGTAAATATGGATCTTTATAAAAAGATAACTAGGGACAATATAGAAAGTCAAATACAACGTGTTAATAAGATAGTCAAAGACTTGCCTGTATCTCACATTATTGTTAATCATTGTTTATGTTTTGATTGTAAGTTTATTCCCTTACATTGCAATACCACCTCTAATTATACCTTAAAGCAAGGGAAACAATTGCCTGTAGGGTGGACCTTCTTTTGCAATAATGAAACCTATACAGTGCTGCCTTATGGATATCAAGAATTGTGGGCTATAGGACATATAATGCCTTTGCTAATAACCCCCTCCTATAAAAAGAATGCATAGATCTTTACCTGAAGGCTGTGATGATTCTCTCAAGCTACTTGACCCAAAAACTGTAACTGTTCTGCCTTTTTACTTCCTGTACCTGGCATGGTAACTGGAATACAAAATGAAATATCTAAACTTGCTTGTATAACTAGTAAAACAACAAATATAACTGCAAAAACACTAGGGGAAATTAATCAGGAAATGGGAGAACTAAGAACTGCTGTGTTACACAATAGAGCTCCTATAGATTATTTACTGTTAAAAAAATCACATGGGATGTGAAACATTTCCAGGAATATGTTGTTTTAATTTGATTTTTCACATCCTATAGACCAACAGATTTAATTATTTACAAAAGGAAATTGATAAGATGTCTGAATTTTCTATACCTTGGCCAAAATGTCTCCAATGGCTTGCTCTGTTCTTGGGCCCAATATTGATTGGCGTACTTCTTATGGGAGCTCCAATAGCTATGCGCTGTATTATAATTTTGATTAATAATACTATGGCCTCTATGACCACTTCCTTCTTACTTAAAAAACAAAAGTTAACATATATGGGGACTGTTAAATACTTATCTTTAAATTATACCATGAATTTTGCATTCATTTTTCAATGTCAGATATCCATAATGATTCCCTTCAATTTCAGTTGAGGAAAAATAAAATTGGATAAGTTTGACTTCAAATATTGTAAGATTAAGATTTTTGACTGCTTACAAAAAATATAAGAATATTATTTCCTACAAAGATTAGTTTCAAACTGTTAGATGGCTAAGATAAGGAAAAATAATCTCTTAATGGAAAAAAAACTTGTATAACAGTAATTATAATTTTATGTCTAATATATAAATCACTAGTAAAGGTGTATGAGCTTTAGCATAATAAAATGACACAACTATATTAAATATACAGTAATTGGAGCTGGTCCTGTAAATATTAAAATTATAATATAAATAACAATCATTATAGCACCTTAGATGGTATTAGCAATTACACAGTGATTATTTACTGATACCTTGAAGTAGAAGGATATTCATATTATTTCCTAAGGAAGAGAGACATAAGATTCTGGTCATTCTGAAACCCTACTACAGGATATAATATAAAACTGCTTTTGAGGGGCATGGAGAGTGACAACTGTATATTGAGACAGACACTTAGTGATTTAAGTGGTACAATTAGTTCTCTTGAATTCACCTAACTGTAAAAGATGACATGACTTCAAGATCTCTGGCCTTCAGGGTGGTCAGAAAAAACTTCACGGAAAATTAATATTAAGTTTTTCCCAATGGCAGAAAATAATTTAAATAGAAAGAAAATGTGTTGGGAATTCTAAGAGTAGAGCAACATGATCAGAAGTAATGCATCATGGGTTTAAGACCTGTCCCCAAAACCACAACAATAGAAGAAGAAGAAGAAGAAGCCTCAAGTTCTGGGCCAGAGTGGGGGCTACAGGGAGACCCTGTCTCAAAAAGCCAAAAAAAGGTGAGGGGGAGGGGGAGGAGGAGGAGGGGGAAGGAAGGAAGGGAGGGAGGGAGGAAGGGAGGGAGAGAAAGAGGCTGGGAGTCAAGTAGGAAGAGCTCTGAAATGAATTATAGAGAGAAACAAGGAGGTCAGAGCAACTAGAGTCCATTTAACAAGAAAAGAATATACAGACTTGAAAAGTTGAGACAGAACCACATAAAAGATTTTGAACAAACATTTTGAGAGATTCTATTTATTTATTTATTTATTTATTTATGTCTTTTTGAGACAGGGTCTCCCTGTAGCCCCCAGCTGGCCATCCTTGGCTGAGAGGCCATAAAAAAAATTGAAATTGAGAGATTCAATTTTTATCCTGATTGCTGTTAAACAATCTGAATCACAAGAGATGCAGGGTTATGATGAAGGTTTAAGAAACAGCCTTAGTGCTTTCAAACAATGGATGCATTTATTTCTAGTTCTTACTACATGTTCATCACAGGTTGGTGAAGGATTGGCTGAATGTTGTCCTCATCCAGAGATGCGGCCTGAACCATCAAGTACATCACTATCTAAAATGTCACCCTAGAAGATAGATAGGAAAAATAAATACCCATGCATACTCTGAAATAGTTTGAATGCCTGTCCTCCCTAATTCATGGGGAAACCAAATCCTCATTATAGTAGAGTTAAGAATTAGAGCTTCTGGGACTGGAGAGATGGCTCAGCAGTTAAGAACACATGCTGCTCTTGCAAAGAACATGAGTTTGATTCTCAGCACCCACATGGTGGCTAACAAAAGCAATTCTGCCATGTGCCCAGAGGAAAGGGAACTTGAAATACTGGTAAAAAATACTATAATGACCATTAAGAATGCCTGAAACTTTTGATATCCTGGTCAAACATATTATATGATACACATTTATTTATGTAGATTGCATTTTTATACAGTGCAAGATAAAAGGAAAGGACGGGGCTAGAGATAGGGATGCTTGTCACAACTACCAAGGTATGATAAATAACAAATGGAACTAGGGAAGCAAAGGAACATCTGCTGAATGACAGAGGAGTGACAGGAAGGAAAACGTTGGAAATTAAGGTGTCAAACTGCCTAGGCACGTGGTGCACCTTTAACCCCAGCACGCAGGAAATAGAAGCAAGCAAATCTCTGTGAGTGCAACACTAGCCAGTCTACATAGTGTGTTCCAGGAAAGCTAGGATGACATAGTGATACCCTGTCTCAAAATTAAAAAATAAAAATCAAAAGATTCAAACCCAAGCAAAAGATGTTCGTTTTAAAAGGAAAGTGCAAGAATGAGTTTTAAGGGAAAGATGGGTTCAGTTTTCTTATGAGAATGTGCAAGTGGAACAAGAGGGGAAGCAAATGTCAGAGGTGAACTATTAAAATAACAAGCAGATTCTTTCTTGATTCTTTGTTTCTTGGGTAGTTTGTATATGCTCAAAATAAATCCCCTGTCAGATCTATAGCTGGTAAAGGTTCTAACTCTGTGGGCTTCCTCTTTATCACTCAATGGACTATTTGCTGTACAGAAGCATTTTAGTTTTTTGAGGTCCAAGTCAATCTCTGGACTTAATTCCTGAGAGAATGGAGTCCTATCAGAAAATCCTTTCCTGTACCTGTATCTTGTAGGGGACTGCAAGTGTTTTATTCTACCAGTGTCAGCAGTTCAGGTTTCATATTAAGGCCTTCAACCAATTTGGAGATTACTTTTTTGCAAGGTGATAGATATGGGTATAATTTCGTTCTTCTACAAGTGAACATCCAGTTTTCTGAGCACCATTTGTTGAGGTAGCTATCTTTCTTTCATCATGTATCTTTGATATCTTCATCAAATATAAAATGGCTGTAATTACCTACACTCAAGTTTCAGTTTTCATTTTGGTCCATTGACCAACATGTCTGTTTGGGAAAGGGTTGGTAATTTTTTTTTTGAATTTTTGTGTATTTCATACAGAACATCTTAAGCAATCTTAATCATCTTTATACCCCCTTCCCAACTGGCATCCTCCTATAGTCCTCACTCCACTGGAATTCATATACTCTGTAATTTATGTTAAGGCCTATCACATCAAGTTAGCGTCCCCAAACATACCTCAGTACAAGTTCATCCACTGGGATCTAGGCACCCTATCTAGAGTCCCTCCCTTTAAGAAAATCAGTTCTTCCTAACCCAGCAGTAATCAGGGAAAATAATTCTTCCACTAAGATTAAGGTTTGTTGCCCATTCCACAGTTCTGTGCCAAGGTTTTGTCTACTTGAGTTTGCATAGGTCTTGGGACACCATTTCTGTGGGTTCATATGAGTAAGGTCCCAGGAACCTGTGGGACTCTATTTCCATATGGTCGTGCACCTCCTCCCTGGCTCTTACAATCTTTCTGCCCCCTCTTCCACAATGATCCCTGTGCCCTGGGTGGGTGGAGTTTAATGTAAGAGACCTGTCCAAGGACCCACAGACTGCAGATTCTTACTACTCATGTGTTGACCTTTTGTGACCTTTTGTGCTGCTGACCCTCTGTTGCGTGAGGGAGCTATACTCCTTGTTCTGTGTTCGGTGAGCCTTAGGTGTAAAGGTTGCATTATAGATGTGCATGGGCAATTCATAGACAATGTCTGTGTGTGACCAGTTGTGGAACCCTGTAACAGTCTCAATCTGTTGCGAAAGAAGCTTCTTTGATGAGTGGTGACTGGGATACGTGTCTCCTAAATACAAGGATCCATATTTTGCACATAGTAATAAATGACATTTGTCTATGGATGTGACAGCTTTGGGGTTTTCTCTAACATCTATGATCTCTCCAGCCATGTGTATTCAGCTATGTTTACAATACCTCCCATTGAGTGGACTTTATGTCCAATTGTTTATTACCCCCAAAATAAAAGTGCCACTATTGCACCCATGTCATTTAGTGCACCACTCATTGATGTGGTTATTAGGCCTCAAAGTTAGTGTTGGACCATTGACTGATGTTCTCCCTTAGCAGCTTGCATAATGTTCTCCAAAGCTATGATAGTTAGCCTTCAGGGGAGGTAGCTTCCAGGTCAATTCCCCAGCTCCATTACTCCAACTCCTGTGTCCAAAGTATGTCCTGTCTTCATCAATAGGGTCTTCCCTTCAAGTTCTGGGAGGGAATCAAGGGCTGTGACAATAGCTTATGTAATTTTGGGAGTCTCCTGGACTACCCCATCCAACAACTCAAAGGAACATTTCCCCTGTCTGGCACTGTGTTTTGTTATGTAACCTTCAGCTATACACGTGAATTCATGTAGAGATATCGTATGTGTAGTTTGTCAATATGTTTTTGGATTAATATGATTCCCTCTGGTTTTTTATACTAACTAGGCATTATTTATGTCTTTTCTTGTTCTCCCTATCTAACCCTCCCTCCACTCTCTCCTCTTTTGAGGTATCTCCATTTCTCCCTTGATAATACCAGTATCCTATGGTCCCACCTCTCTTGAGCTCCTTCCCCATTATCCTCATAATTCCTTGTATAGCCCTCTCTCTCCCCTCTAATTTAAATGCCCCCATTTTTATCCATTTTTCCCTTAGTAATACCTGTCTCACCTCCCCCTTCCATGCTGAGGTTTTGCCTAGTTTGGGCTTATACAGGTCTTGTACATGCTGTCACAAACACTGTGGGTTTTGTAACCCAAAAACCTCTCCAAAAAGCTGGAGTTGGTCAAGGGCAAGCATGGGAAGCCCAGAGCACACTGGGAAAAGGGAGTGGAGCTGCCACCATAGTGAGCATGGGCAAACAGTGAGCAAGAGAGACTGGGACAGGAGATGGATGGCATGTGAATTTCAAATATGTAAAGGAAAAGCCTACAAGAATCCCTGTCCTTGTAAGTCATTCCCATCCAAATGTCACATAAACTACGCAAAATCTAAAGAGAATGTCTTATGTTGGTTTGTCAATCTGTGTCAAGACCGAGACCCAGAGTGGGGACAGGTCTTCAGTCAAAAAGGGAAAAATTTAGTGAAACAATTGGCCCACCATGGCAGGATGATGCTGGAAATGACAAACCACAGAAGTTTTGGAAAAGCAAGGGGGTTAGGACTGGTCACACAGGTTATACAATGGATTATAAGAATATGTAACTAAAATGACACAGACCACGCAGATGCAGAAAACCTCAAAGGGGAAAATACCTGGGTCGCAGCTGTTGTGTAAATGTGGGAAAATAGGTCAGTTGCTTGTATATGAAGATGCTTTAAAGGTCATAGAGAGCCTAGAAAAAATTTTACATGCCTTGGACACAGGAGGGGAAGCCAGAGAGGGGGCATGGCCACTATGCATAATAAAAGATTTGTCTGAAACAAAGGCAGCCCCAGTTGAGGCTGAAAAGGCTAAGGAAATTCTGAAAATTCAGTCTCAGCCTCAGCGCATGAGAAAGGAAAAATGGGAGATTTTAACTTGTGTAAGTTTAGGGGACCTGGAGTCAAAGACCCAAGGAAAAAGACAAATAATAATGAGAAGACAACCTAAAAAAAAAGTAATTAAAGCTGCCCCTCAGATTCAACGCCCTTTGATACAAAAAGGAAGAAGAGTTAACAGTACTGTAGCTAGGAGAAAATACTCCACACTGGAGCTATTGAAACTAGGAAAAACTTTCAAACAAGCAACCAAAGATCCCCTCATTGTGTGACTTTTGAGGGTATGGGGCATGGGAGCAAATAATGTCAGTTTAAGTCCTTCAGAAGCATCACAGCTGAGTTATATAACCACCAATCTGCCCTAGTGGCATAGGCTGTTTAACCTGGGCCACTACAGGAGGGAGGAATCCCTAAAGGAATGGCTTGTGCAAGGCATTAAAGATACATGCTCATCACCAATGGAGATGCCTATGATTAACAGGGACTAGAGGACTATAAAAGAGGGGCAGGCATTACTGAGAGAACTAGGTATGAGAAAAGTAATATATGATGCCCAGTGTATAGGGCTGTGTTCACCAGAGATATAAAAGAAAGCTTAATTCAACTGAGATGTTGAGAATGGTATAGAGCATTAAAGGCTTTGCTAAGTCCTTTAATGGGAGAGGATCTTTGTAAAATGAGGGAGGCTTTAGAAGATCTAAGTGACTCAAACCAGCATGTAAAACATGTCTGTAGAATAACAGAGCAACCTATAAGGGATATAAAAAGGACCAGACAGAAGAAAATGTCTGTTTGGGTTACTTGAAGGCAAATATGGCAAGATTTATGTCCAGCCCAAATACACAAAGAAAAAATTGATAGAATACCAAATTTGGTACTAAGAAGTTTCTGGAAGGCTTTAAACCCTGAAGAGAAGTTCACAAAAGACATTAAGAGGATAAAAACTGTCCTAGGGGTGGTTAAGGATCCCCAAAGATTAAATAAGGTGAATTTCTCTCCTGAGAAAGGCTATGCTAAAGGTGGAGGCAGTTTTTCCCACTAGGGCCTCCCCAAGCATCCAGGAATGGTCAATGAAGAGGCAGTAGATAGGGCTACAGCCAGGAGGCAGACTCAAGGCCTGCCTAACTCAGGGAACCAACAGGTACAGCAGGGACAAGAGAGACCCTCTGCCTCCTTAGTACAGTGCTGGGTCAGGCAACTTGAGCCAGCACCTGTAAATGTATCAAGGAAAAGAAGATACAAAGAGGCTCCATGTAAAATCCCCAGAATGCAGAATAACTCCAAAGGAGTAACTAAAGATAGTAAAGAACGAACAAAGTTAATGCCTCTTACCTATGCTATGGTACCCAGCAGAGATCTGTGGAGAAAGCAATTCATATAAATGAATAAAACCTTTCCATGCTGTGTTAGACCTTGTCTGTGGTTGATTTGACATATGATGTTAACTTTTGAGTGTTTTACAGATGTGAAACCCATTTGAAAGATATCAAGTACACCTGACCAAACAAAGGCCAACAATAGCTGTAAGATTCTTGGGAGTTTTACGGTGGAGTAAAACAAAGACAGAGGCTCCCTGAACTGTACAACTGTTAAAAAAAAAAAACCCTACAGTACCGGGGTGGGTTATCCCCCTATGAGCTGTTGGTCAGAGAGATCCTAGAGGTCTTCAAATTAACCAAGGCCATTCCCACTACTGTTGGTTGTACACAAGAAAGGTCAGTAAGGCCATGTTACTGAAGATACTGCATGATGTGAGTGAGGGAAAAGAAGAGACAGAGCCAAGACTAAGCTAAAAACTCCACGCCACTGGATGGATGGCTTTCATACCTACAGAAGGTGCTATGCAGATGGTTGTGGAAAAAGGATCCCCTATGATTCTGCTCAACAATGGACCCTGCATGCTGCACACTATGGTCATGCCAAGCAATACCTTCTAGTGCCATAATGGCTTGACTAACATATGTACAACTGACAAATTTTTATTTGGAGAAGGCCATTCCTAGGGGTGGAACACGCATCTGGTGCAGTAGGCCAGGCCAACCCCCTGTGTCAGGGAAGGCTATAGGTCCCAGCCAGGAAGCTGTTGCAAGTATATTATTTGACGAATATGGTACACCTACTGAGATATCTTCTAGGCATTTATATTTAGATCTGTGTTTATTTAGATGCATCTACTTCCTTCTATTTGTCTTTATAGTAGGGGAGACACCACTGAGATAGATCAGTGGCCAAGTCTTGAAGATGAATGATGGGGAGGCCCAAGAGGTCAATATCTTGCCATGATACAAGAGAGATATCCCTGCATCTGTCACCCCCGCCAAGGCTCAGGGACCCTTGCAGAAGAGGTGGCAGAAAAATTGTAAGAGCTGGAGGAAGTGGTGGAGTGCAACCCTAAAGCACCTCAAAAAAGCTGGAGTTGATCCAGTGCAAGTGTGGGAGCACACTGGGGAAAAGGGGTGGAGTTGCCACCATATTGAGCATGGGCAAATGGTGAGCAAGAGAAACCAGGGTCAGGAGACAGGTGGTGCATGCATTTCAAATATGGAAATAGAAAAACCTATAAGAACCCATATCTTTGTAAGTCACTCCCTCCCAAATGTCATATAAGCTATGCAAAATCCAAATAGAATGTCTTATGTTGGTTTGTCAATCCTCATCAGGATCAGGAGACTGGGACTGGGGGTGGGCCTCCCAGTAAAAAGTGAAAAATTTAGTGAAACAAGTTTACATATGAAACTTCCCAGTTCTGTCCAGGCAACATGGTTTCCTTGTATTCATCCACCACCTCTAGCTCTTAGAATCATCTGCTCCCTCTTCCACAATGATCTTTGAGCCTTCGAGGTAGAGGATGTGATACAAATGTAATGTTTAGGGACTCACACTCTGCAGTCTCTTATTTTCCCCACATTGACCTGTGTTAATTGCCTTTTGCTGTAGGAAGAAACTTTTCTGGTGATAGTTGAAAGAAATGTTAATCTATAGGTATAAGAATAATTCATCAGGATCTGGTTTAATACTATGTTCATTTAACAGAATAATAGTATTAGGTTCTTCCCTGTGGCCTGTGGCCTGTGACCTGTCTGGTCATATGGCCTTGAGCCTGAAAACTGATGATTACTTTTCTCTTCTGGTAGCATGCTTATCACCTTTTGGAACTATGGAAGGTAGCCAGTAGAAATGAAGCTTTGAGGTCAGTACCAGACTTATTTCTCCATATTTGTTCTATGACTCATTTGTAGTGAATAACCAGTATTGTTTGATGATCTATGGGTCCCCCTGGTCAGCAACTCCACAAAAGAGTGTTCATTTTTACTACCTTTTTATTTGCTCACCTATGGCGTCTGGTAAGACCACAGTCTTCATTATTGTATAACTCCATTTAAACTCTTTTTATGCATATAAAAATATGTATATATGTATAAAATACATATACATATAAAACAAAAGAGTGTTACTACCTTTTTATTTGCTCACCTATGGCGTCTGGTAAGACCACAGTCTTCATTATTGTATAACTCCATTTAAACTCTTTTTATGCATATAAAAATATGTATATATGTATAAAATACATAATACATA
>NW_008357641.1:90024-92639 GCF_000622305.1 Nannospalax galili
GATTTCTTCAGGATCCTAACTTTGAGTGTTTATATTTGAATATATAGTCTGAGGTAATAGCTAAAGTCAGAAAAGTAAAAAGAGACCATGGAAGAGCAGAGAAGAAAGCTCCAGAGAGAGATGTACCAGATAGCTTTAGTGTCAACTTGACATACCTGGGCTGAGGGAGCCTTAGTTGGGGAATTGCATCCATTGAACTGGTCTATGCCATGCCTGTGGGGTATTTTCTTGATTGTTGAGTGATGTGGGAGGGCCAAGCCCCCTGTGGTGGTGCCACCCCTGGGCAGGAGGTCCTGTATAAGAATGCAGGCTGAACAAGAGCCAAGGGAGCAAGCTAGTAAGCTGCTTTCCTACCTCCAGGTTCCTGCCTTCAGTTCCTACATTGGGCTCCCTGATGAACTGTGACCCAGGACATGTAAGCCTAATAAACCCTTTCCTCTCCAAGTTGATATTCATCCAAGTGTTTTGTCACAGCAATGGAGAAACAAACTAAAACAAGGGGGATAGTAAGACACATAGTGCTATGAAGGGGAAAGGGGATAAAAACTGGAAGGAGGACTTTAATAGTCGAAGAGGAAGGAAAGGTAATATAGAGCGAGAAGAAGGAAGGAGAGATAAATAACACAGGATGCTTGAAAAAGCAATAGGAAAAGATTTCATAAGCTTATTAAACACACACACACACACACACACACACACACACACACACACACATATAATGGAGTGATAATGCGCCTCCCAAAAGCCATAGAATAACAAAACCCCAGTAAAGTCATGGAAAAACTTTGTCCATGTTGTTGCTCAGGGTAGTCAAAGACATACTAAAGACAGTATAGGGTATTGTCGTATCATTTGGTGGCCTCCCAGAGCTTAAAGGTAAAACCCTATTGCTGAAGACAAGACGTACTTTGGACACAGGATTTGGAGGAATCAGGCTGGAAGCTGCCTGAAAGTGTCTTCTCTGAGGGATAATTGTCATAGTATTAGAACTGCTACTCAAACTGCCAAGGCAGAATTGTAATCTATAGTTCTATTCAGCTGTAAACCCTTCAGCCTATAGCAGTAACCAGCCCAGTAAGTTATCCATAAATGCAACAGTGGCACTTCTACCTTGGAGGTAAGAAATAGCCACCTGGGCTTAATGCCCTCACAATAGGAGGGAATTCACATCTGGTACTATAAACTCAACCAACTATCAATATTGGAGAGGCCATAGACCCTAGAGAAGAACTTACTCCCATCATCCTAAACCAATATCATTTCTAACTAAATTGTTATCCTTATATCCATAGAGTAGTACAGCTCTCACCTCTCATCAAAGAAGCTTATTTTTGCAGGAGGTTATTAAAGAAATCCACAACTGGTCAAAATTCAGAGAATAAATGACACAACAGAATAAATGGCAATGCAGAGAATAAATAATCAGCCCAAATTGGTGTATCTACAATGAACCCATACACCAATGGCTAGGGAACATCACAGAAGAAGGAATGGAAAAATTGTAAGCAGAGGACCAGGACACCTTGTAGATAGTATCTTCCAGACATGACAGGGATGCTCCACCCATGAAATTTCAACAGTACCTAAACAGTGCCTGTAGCACCAGTCAACATGTCAACACAGATAGGGAAAATTTCAAAAAGCTCTATCCCTGGATGCTGGGCTACAGGCAATCAATGGCTGTGGGAGACAGAGATTCAGTCTTACCTAAGGACAAATCTACTTAAGAGGAGCATTAAATGGGCTCCGTGGGTTTTAAATAGGTGTGTGTGTGTGTGTGTGTGTGTGTGTGTAATTACAGTAATTATATAAGAAGAGATCATTAATTTCAAATGGAAATGAGTAGAAGCACAGGAGTTGGAGGGGGGAAGAGGGAAGTATGTAAATGAATCAAATACTGGACTCATATATGAAATTCTCAACAAAAGATTAAAAATCCAATATGTTCTGACAGCTTTGATAACTAAAGCTATTTGAAAAATTAAGAGGCAATACTGTCTCATTAGATGCTGTAGCTAACCTGTAGAAGCTCTGGATACCTGACGACCCTATAGAACTATGCTGGATCAAAATGAGAACATTGAGGCCAGGTGGGTCCATGGACAAAATGGTTTCCCTGACCAAGATTATTCTTGGTTAAAACCTGACTGGTGGTTGTACTCTCAGTACCCAAGACCAATTTCTTCCTTCCTAAAAGTGCTTATGAGCAGTGATGTATCCCTACAGCAAGGTTATAGTTGTCTGGTTTAGTGTGTATCAGGACTGGAGACAAAACTCCTGGAAAGCAATGTTCAGAACAGCCAAAATTAATATTAATATCTTCGAAGTAAAAGATTTTCCCTGGATTGGTATTCCCAATAGATTAACCTTTCCCTGCTCTGATATGACCCTAGTATAACATTTTTTAAAAATTATTTATTTAATAACAACATACTTGGAAGAAGCATTTCATTACAACAGCATTGACATATTTAATAACAATTTCCTGAGCTAAGATGCATCACTTTCAAAACTGGCTGTAAATTTTTAGGTTTGCAGTTGAATTATTACAGTTATATAATGTTGTACTCAGTATAAACCCTATAAGACATGAAATTAAATGTTTTCACCTTTAA
>NW_008357641.1:92806-95850 GCF_000622305.1 Nannospalax galili
GGCATCTGAGAATGAATATAAAGTTGTCAGGTAGATTTCAATGGTGATGTTTTTCACATCTGCTAATTATTAAGGAGCAAATTTTTGTGCTTTGAAGAATTATTATTTTTTAATCATTATTATTTTTAAAATTTTTAATAACTATACTATTAGAAGAAGCATTTCACTACAGCTTTAACATATTCAGTAACACACTCCAGAGTAAGAGTACATCTCTTTCACAAGTGGGTGCAAGTTTCTAGGTTCACAGTTGAATTAATACAGTTATACAATATTGAACTCAGTATAAGCCCTGTAAGACATAAAATTGAATGAGTTTTTAACCTTCAAAAAAGATCTCCATTTCACTTTAGAATATATTTTTCCTTGCAGAAAGACTCATTGTTTTTGCTACTAATACAGATATGTTGGTGCATGCATCTCTAATCTGTATGTATCTGATTATTACTAAACATAATCGGTTACACTTGGATCCTTGGCACCTGTGTATGTCTATAAAGTCATGGGGTAGATTTCAATGGTAATGTTTATCATGTCTACTAATTAGCATGATGGAATTTTCCATGTTTCCTCCTCAAATATAATACCTTCTTCAAATTTGTTGATTTTGTGTGTGAGTTTGTGTGGTGTGTGTGTGTGTGTGTGTGTGTGTGTGTGTGTGTGTGTATGACACAGAACATCCCAAACCATCTTATTCAACTATATTTGCACCCACTTCCCAGATGGCACCCTCTCAGAGTCTCCCTCCCCCACAAGAGCCCTCATACTCTGATATCCCTGCTACTGTCTCCTGTGTTGTGGGAACCCCCAGCCATTCCCCACTACTTGCTCTACTGGTGAATCTAGTCAGCCTATCTAGCTGTCTTTGTTTTAGGAGGGTCAGCTGTTCCTCATCTAGCAGTAATCAGTTGTCAATATTCCTTTGGACAAGATTGGGGTCTGCTGTTCATTTTCCCAGTTATGCTGGGTTACTACCTGGAAGTCCCTTTGGCCACCTTGCCAACAACTCAAAAGAAGGTATCTCCTATCTGGCATTGTTGCTTATTATGTAGGCTTTAGCTATGCATATGGACTCTTAAGGAATTATATTGGCCCCTTTAATCTTTGGTTATACTTTCCTTTTGGGTGTTTAAGGCCATACAGCTGGCCCAGATAAACCAATTTATTTTCACTCTTAAGGTCGTTTGAGGATCTGTTCCTCAGGGGTCACATGGGCTTTAGAGGAGACCCTGTCTCCTTTCTTTTACCAGTTCCACCTATATGAAGAAAAGTCAAAGGTCCTGCTCGACCATGGTTGGCTTCTCTTGGAAGCATGGAGGAAATGATTCCTCTGTGTTGACCCTCCTCTTTATAGACTGGACACTGGTTCAAGTCCATCTCGTGGGATCTCCTCAGCCTCCTTGATCAAGAGGTGACCCACCACGATTACAGTCCCCTGGAACTAGTCAACTGAGGAGGGCAAGGAACTAAAACTGTCCTTTATGTCTCTCTGACCAAATTAGTATAGGCCTCAAAGTATGTCTGTTAAGCATCCAGGAAGGTTAGTTTCACCAGTCTGATACTTTTAATTACTGTGTGTCATGTAGATCAATCTTGGACAAAGACCAATTGTTCTCAAATAAACTGTACCTAGACCCATATTTCTTGATCGGCTATGTATAATTTGTCAGTAGATTGTAGGCGTAATATGGTTCCCTCTGGTTTTCAAAACTAGCTAGGCATTATTTATCTCTCATTGTCTCACCCATCCATCATGGTTTTTCCACTAAGGTGCCCCCATTTCCCCCCTTTCTCCCTTAATAATACCCTTTTCCTACGTTCCTACCTCTCTAGAGCTCTTTCTTTCCCTTTATCCCCTAGGTTCCTTGTATGCCCTTCCCTCCCCCTCCCTTACACTAACCCAAATTTTATCCATATCTCCTTTATTAAGGCCTGTTTCCTACTATTCTTCTCTTTCAGGTTCTTTCTTTTCCTTTACCTCCCTGTTTCCTTTCCATTATCCTGGTTCCTGTAGTTATGTCTGGATACATACTCACTTATCAGGGTTTGGTTCTAGGATCCATATATGAGGGAGAACATATGTCAATTTTTTTCTCTGAGCCTGTGTTACTTTCACTTAGGTATAACATCTTCTACTTCCAACCATTTACCTGCAAATTTCATGATTTCATCTTTCTTTACTGCTGAGTAGAACTCCATCGTATAAATGAAGCACATTTTCATTATCCACTCATCAATTGAGGGACACTTGGGTTGCTTCCATTTCTTAGCTATTGTGAAAAGCCAGCAACAAACATGGATATACAAGTGTCTCTGCAATAGGATGAGTGCTTTGGGTATATGCCAAGGAGTGGTATAACTGGGTCATATGATAGGCCTATTTTTAGTTTTTCAAGAGTTCTCCACACTGCTTTCCATAGGAGTTATACAAATTTGCAATCCCACCAGCAGAGAATGAGCATTTCCTTTTCTCCACATCCTTGCCAGCATTTGGTATCATTTGTTCTCTTGATCTTAGCCAATTTGAATGGGGTAAGATGAAAACTTAAGATGGTTTTAATTTGCATTTCCCTAATTACTATCTTTTGATGTAAAGAAACATTTTAATTTAATGAGGTTCCATTTGTTGATTCTTGACCTTATTTACTGAGCAACTAATGTCCATTTAGAAAATCCTTTCTTACACCTATATCTTGGAGGTTATTGCCATGTTTTCTTCTAATAGTTTCAGAGTTAAAGGCTTCACATTGAGATCTGTGATACATTTGGAGTTGACTTTTGTGCAAGGTGAAAGATAGGGCTTTAGTTTCATTCTTCTACAGGTGGAAATCCAGTTTTGCCAGCACCAGTTGCTGAACATGCTGTCTTTCCCTCCAGTGAATGTTCTTGGCCCCTTTGTCAAATATCAGTTGGCTGAAATTGTATTTCCTCATATTTGGTTCTTCAATTTTGTTCCATTGATCTGTGGGCTTATTTTTGTGCCAGTACCACGATGTTTTTATGACTGTAGCTCTGTAATACAGTTTAAAATCTGGTATAGTAAT
>NW_008357641.1:96763-97401 GCF_000622305.1 Nannospalax galili
GATGTTGGCTGTGGGTTTGTTATATATGGCTTTAATTATGTTGAGGTATGTTCCTCCCAGTCCAATTCTCTCTAGGACCTTGAACATAAATACATGTTCAATTTTGTCAAAGGTCTTCTCTGCATCTATTGAGATGACCATGTAGCTCTTGTCTTTGAGCCCTTTAATATGATTTATGATGTTTATTGACTTATGTATATTGAACCATCCCTTCACCTCTGGGATAAAGCCTACTTGATCATGGTGGATGATCTTTTTGATGTGTATCTGTATGCAGTTTTCAAGTATCTTGTTGAGAATTTTTGCATCTATGTTCATTAAGGATATGGGTCTATAGTTTTCTTTTTTGGTTGCATCTTTACCTGGCTTTGGTATTAGAGTGATGCCGTCTTCATAGAAGGAATTTGGAAGTTTTCCCTCCATTTATAACTTTTTGAATAAATTAAGTAGTATTGGATGTAGATCTTCTTTAAATGTCTCATAGAATTCTGTTGTAAATCCGTCTGGTCCTGGGCTTTATTTTGTCAGGAGATTTTGTATTACTATTTCAATTTCTTTTTGTATTATGGGTCTGTTTAAGATGTTAATCTCTTCTTTGATTAGTTTTGGTGGTTCCTATGCCTTTAAATATCTGTCCA
>NW_008357641.1:97701-106029 GCF_000622305.1 Nannospalax galili
GTTCCCTCTAAGGACCACTTTCAGTGTGTCCCAGAGGTTTTGTTGTATTGTTTTGTCCTTTTCCTTTAGTTCCAGGAATACTTTTATTTCTTTTTTAATTTCTCTTTTGACCCATTCAACATTCAGGAGTGTGTTGTTTAATCTCCATGTGTTCATGTGATTAGGGTGATTAGAGTGATTAGGGTTTCTTCCAGTGTTGATTGTAAGCTTTATTGCATTGTGGTCTGATAGAATGCGTGGAATTATTTCAATCTTTTTGTATTTGTTAAGGTTTGTTTTGAGCAACAGTATATGTCGATTTTCGAGAAGGTTCCATGGGGTTCTGAGTAGAAAGTATGTCCTTTGGTGCTTGGGTGGAATACTCAGTAGATGTCTGTTAAGTCTATTTGATATATGGTATTGTTTAATTCAGATGTCTCTCTGTTAACTCTCTGCCATGTTGACCTAGCTAGTGGAGACAGTTGGTTACTATTAATGAGTTGGGAAAAATCTGGGTCTTAAAGTCCTGTAGTATTGGTTTTATGAAGTTGGGTGCAACAGAGTTTAGTGAATATATGTTAATGATTGTAATATCTTCCTGATTTATTGTTCCTTTGATCAGAATGAAGTGGCCCTCTTTATCTCTTCTGATTAGTTTTAAAGTCTATTTTGTCAGATATTAGAATTGCTATACCTGCTTTTTTCTTAGTACCATTTGCTTGGTATTTTTTTTTCCATCCTTTGTCTCTAAGATAGTGTCTGTCCTTGAAAGTGAGATGAGTTTCTTGCAGACAACAAAAAGATTGGTTTTGTTTCTTTATCCATTCACCTAGTCTGTGTCTTTTGACTGGATAGTTCAGTCTGTTATAGTTTAAAGTTATTAATGAAAGATGAGTATTGAATCCTGTCATATTTATTTCTGTTCACATTCTTGATATAGTTGTACTTTTCTACAGTTATACCTTCATTGGATTTCTTTCTGCAACCCCTTGGGTATAGTCATTCCTTTCTTCAGCTCTTTGTATTGCTTCCAGAGCTCTCTGAAGGGCTGGTTTTGTGGACATGAATTCCTTCAGCCTATTTATGTCATAGAAGAATTTTCTTTCTCCTTCAACTATAATCGGCATTTTGGCTGGGTATAGTAACCTGGGTTGGCATCTGTGATCATTTAAAACTGGGAATGCTTTGGTCCAGTCTCTTCTGGCTTTCATAGTTTGCCCTGAAAAGTAAACTATAATCTTAATGGGTTTTCTTTTATATGTGACTTGTTTCTCTTTTGGAGCTTTCAGTATTGTCTCTTTGTTTTGTGCGTTTAGTGTTTTCATTATGATGTGCCATGGAGAGTTTCTTTTCTGGTCCTGCCTGTTTGGTTTTCTATATGCTTCTTGTATTTGTATGGGTATGTCTTTCTTCAATGTTGGAAATTTTTCTTCCATGATTCTGTTGAAGATCTGGTCCATGCCATTATCTTGGGATTCTTCTCCTTCCTGTGTGCCTATGATTTGTAAGTTTGGTGTTTTTTTTTAATGGTGTCACACAATTCCTGCATATCCCATTGTTCTGATTTCTTAAATTTCTCATAATCTTTGCTTGAGTGGTCGAGTTCGTCCACTTTATCTTCCAGTCTTGATAATATGCTTTCCATTTCATTCATGCTGTTGGTGAGGCTTTCTCCTGTCATTTCTAATTGGCTTACTGAGTGTGTCACTTCCTTCTTCATTTCAGCCTGAGTATTCTTCAATATTTCTAACTCTTTTCTGAATTTTTGAGAAGTTTATCTGTATCTTCCTTCGGTTCTTTGATTTATTTGTGTGTTCTTTAAATTCACTGAATTCTTTTATCATGTTTATAATTGTTCTTTTTAGTTCCATGTCCTGTGTTATCTCTAGGAGGTTTTTATTGTACTCCTCTAGAGGACTTTGCTGTTTGGTGGGAATATGTTATTTTGGTTTTTCATGTTATTATTTTTTCTCTGTGATTTTGACATGTGAATTTCTTTTGTAGTTTCTGATTCTTGTGTGAGACCCAAGTCTTCAAATTTAGGTCTGCTTCTTTTTGTGAACTTTATGTGTCTTTGTGGTTTACTTTTGGGGCATGAACAGCTGGTTCCTCTAAGCTTCTGGTTCTCTCTTTTGTTTTTATAGTGTAGTGGCCAGATTGCTTTTGTCTTCAGGAGTTCCCACAGAGGCCCAAGTCAGATGAGGATCAGATGCTCTCAGGCTTTCTCCTAAGGTCTGGATCCCTCCAGAAACCATTTTGGCCTCAGGAATTTTGGGGTTGGTATGGCCTGGGAGCTGGGCCCAGGAAAGGTGCTGGTCTAGGGCAGCTGGTGGCCATGCCACCAGTGATGCAAAGGAAGATGGGGTCAGAAAGTGGCCCCAAGGGCTCCCAGGGACTGTACTGAGGAGCTGGGTTGGTCTAGATGAAAAGGATCAGAAAGAGGAAGTTCAGCCTCGGCATCCAGGAAATAGGTTGGTGGGTCGTGCAGGCCCAGGGAAGTAGAGGGAGGTGAGGGCCGGGCCAGTCTCAGAGTGCTTCTGGGGACCTAAGAAGGAACTGTGTTGGTCTGGATGCAAAGGATCAGGAAGCAGTGGTGGTTCCCCAGGTGTCTGGGTAGCCTAGACAAGGAATGGGACAGGACCCAGGCTAGGAGGGCAGACCAGTGGGGGAGATAGGAGGGTGAATGAGGCTGGCGGAGTCAAGGCATGGAGGGCACAATTGACTTACCCCAGAGAGAGAGGCCTGTGGGTGGGAGAGAAGTCTGTGGGCCCTGTAGGCCCAGGAAAGCAGGGCCCTAGTATAACTTTTGATCACGACATTCTTTAGGAATAAATCATAGGTTGGTGTATTCATGTTGAGCGTATTTGGGACAGGAGGAGTCCAGCTATCTGAACTTTTGTTAGTTTAATAGTTCATCCCTAAGATGTTAATCAAAAAGTCATCAACTGAAGACATTATCTGGCTATATTAAAATAAAGTGGAGATAGTGCCATTTATTGTGCTGCTTACTATCTGCCATTTAATGTTAGTTGGGATTTCAGGCAATGAAGGATTAATAAAAGTCTTATATTTTGAAACATTTAAATGAAATATTGGTTGTGCTTGTCATTCTCCAAAGCCTACCCAAACACAAAGACAAGTGACAAGATTTTTGTTTACATGTGCCTATAGGTAAATGTAGTTACAAAAAGCACTAGGAGAATAGATCTTAAATATTCACTATGTACTCTAAAGTCACTAGGAAAGTAGATCTAAAGATAATTATGTGAAATTATGGGTACTTAGCTTGATTGTGGTAAGAAACTCACAATGAGTATGTACTTTGAAAATCATGTTGCACTCAAATAAACCCAGGATGAGGAAGAAGAATTTGTTAGGTATGCCAAGGGACACAAATATGAACACAGAACAAAAAAAAATGCTATTCCAGAAAATATCAATCATCTTGTAATATTTGTTTCCATTTATGTAAAATTTGTTTAGGTATCTGTATCCAAAGAGGAAAAACAGTGGATATTCGTGGTGCATTTAAGTAAAAAAAAATGTAGATGTAAATAATGTGCTGCTGTTATGAAAATAAAATAAGCATCCAACCAAAGGCTGTGGAGTTATGTTTTCATCTATGCATTTATGCTCATTTCTGTAAACAAGTAATCTTTTGAGAATTGTGGTAAAAAATGGGTGATAATTTGCATTTTATAACATCATTTTATTTTGTTTTGCAAATTACAAAAACATCATCCAGTTTGTAAATTTTAAAATCTCATAAAAGAAATCTTGAAAATATAAACCTGGAGTAGCCAGGCATGGTGGTACATGCCTGCAATCCCAGGACTTGGGAGGCAGAAACAGATGGATCTCTGTGAGTTCAAGGCCATCCTGTTCTACATAGTGACTTCCAGACCAGCTGGGGCTAGAGGGAGACCCTGTCTCAAAAAAACACCTAAATAAATACATAGATGATAGATGATAGATAGATAGATGATAGATAGATGATAGATTAGATATAGATAGATAGATAGATAGATAGATAGATAGATGATTAATAGAGAGATGATAGACAGATAGATGATAGATAGATAGATGACTGATTGATGATGATAGATAGATAGATAGATAGATAGATAGATAGATAGATAGATAGATAGATGATAGATAGAGATAGATAAACAAATAATAAACATTGTGATGATTTTGAAGAAACAAATTCCTCTCAAAAGCCTGATGTGCAGAAACAAACACGTGTGACACAGAGCTCTGTGTATGTATGCCAGCAAGTGCTGTCTTGGTCTAACTCAGTAATCCAAGCCCATCAATCTAGCCTATCAATGATAGACTTCAGAACAGCTCAAAAAGAATTTTAACATAGTACTACCTAAAATAGTCTTGTTACTAGAGGATATTTTGATGGAATACATTAGTTTTAAATTGCACGCTATCAAGTTCTCTGGTCCAGGAAGTATTCCTCTACAAGGGATGCTTAAAGATTTGGAAGATAATGGAGAGTATTGGGAAAATATGAATGTTCTTTTCCAAATGGAAGTGATAGCAAAGGAGTAAAATGACAATTATCAATAAAGAAAGGAAAGACAGTTTACTAATTTAAAAGACTGCAGTATTACTATTAAAATTCCTTAAAGAATTCATACATAGTGCACATTTTAATATTTTATTTATTATCTTTATTTTATATGTATGATTGTATTGCCTGCATGTGTGTAAGTGCACCTGTGTTGTGCAATGCCTGCAAAAGTCAGAAGACTGAATCGGATTCCCCTGGAACTGGAGTTAGAGATGATTGTTGGCCACCATGTGGGTGCTAGGAATCAAACCAAGATCCTCTGCAAGAGTAACCGTTGTTCTTAACTGCTGAGCCAATTTTTTGTGTAGAGAAACTGGGCACCAGAAAGATTTTCAGCCATTGAACCATGACCAAAAATTTAAATGCATTAGAATAAATTAAAATCATTAACGTTCCAGAGTTCAGAAAGTTAAACTCCATATTTTTAATATCCTCAAATTTTAACTTTTATAGTTGATAGATTAATTCAATGTGGATGTTTCCTTCCAAAAGTAAATTGTGAATAATTATGTTCTTTCAACTTTCTACATAAAAAGTATACACTATTGAATACTATCTTATTTATCTGGTAACTACATAACTAGACCTCCAGTTTGTCTGGATGGATTTAGTGTGCAAGTAAACCAGTTTTCTTAGAAATAAAATCAATATATGACAGGAAAATTCTATTATAGAAAATCATCTATAATCTTAGCTGAATGGTCTAAAAATATTATTCACTTTTTTTGAAATAAAAACCATAGGATTTCATAAATTCTTCCTTTGTCAAAGATAATGTATTGTGTCTGAAAGCATAGTTCTTCTATTTTATAGATGATAGATAGATAGATAGATAGATAGATAGATAGATAGATGTAGATAGATTATAGATGATAGATAGATAGATAGATGATAGATGAATAGACAGACAGATAGATAAAACAATTCAATGCTGTGCAAGTCAAAAGGGGTCCAACTGTGTCAACCTGAATCCCATCAAGCAATTTTGAGATTTTTTATTGCACCTTAATATTATAGGGATTGAAAGTAACTAATTGTGCATAGGCATTTTTCAAATGGATTTCACAGGAAAAAATATCCAATAAATTAATTTAATTAATCTGTCTCTAACTTGTGTTGACTATTGGGAGTGTAGTGGCATCAAGTATCACAGTGTGTCAAGCCCTCTTCTCAGTGCCCTCGCATGCATTATATAATGTGGTCCTTATTACAGGCCTCCCAAAGTAGATGTGCATCTCCTCCTTTAGTAGATGAGTAAGCAAAAGGCAAGAGATATTAACGATGTGTTCAAAGTCATTCAATTAATAACTGGGTTTTGATCCTCAGTACAGTTGAGTTCAGAGACTAGATTGTTTCTACTCCACAGTGTGTCTTTAAGGGGTTCTATTCAAAATGTCTCTTCATTCATACATTATAAAAACAGCCTGGGACACTTGAGATCCTCTCTCAAACAACAACAAAAGGAAAAATGTCTTAAAATGTAGAGAAGCACAGAAAACATGGAAAACAGCACATACCCCTGACAAAAATATTAGAAATTTGCTGTTATAGCCCATACAAAACAGATGATGTAGAGGCCTGTTCAGTACCTTGCCACAATGGGAGGAAGATCATCCCACACCTACCACCCTCCTCTAAGGCTCAGGGACTTTTGCAGAAGAGGTTGGTGGAAAGAATGTAAGGGCCGGAGGAAGGTGTGGAGTGTTAACTGGAACTGTCCTCCAACCACTGTGCTGGCAAGCTATAGTCACACCTCCTTCCCATACTCATCAAGGAGTCAAGGGGGAGTCAGTTACCCTTCCCACTCAGTCAGTCGACCTTAACTGCATGTAGGGGGGGCAAAGGATATATAAGGGGCAAACACTAAGAGACACCTACCTCTCTCACCATTTTGTATGGCTGTTGGGAGGTCACAGGATCTGTATTTGAGTGTGGACTTTATGGTGTAGCCATAATAGTGGGGCACCCACTCTTCTGTAAATAAACCCCTACCCTTTGCTCTGTTAAAACAAATAAATAAAATATTAAAGAAAAATGGAAACTTTAAAAAAAAATTAAATTAAAAAAAAAGAGATTTGCTGTTATATGTTGATCGCTAACTGGAAAATATCAAAATGGTTAGGCTGGTTTCTTAGCTTTCCTTTCTCTCAATGAAAAGCAACAAGAATTAATCCTGAACACTCAGAAATATTTTGTTTCATTGTTTTCTTCTTTTGAGACAGTCTTGTTGTGTAGTTCAGGGTGGCCTCAAAGTTGCAATCTTCCAGCTTCAGCCTCATAGTACATTGCTGACCTTTTGTTTGTTATTTCTTTTATTTTTTTTGTTTTGAATTTTTTGCTTTGTTTTTGAGACAGGGTCTCCCTGCAGCCAGGATGGCTTGATCTCACAGAACTCTACCTGCAACTATCTCCCAAGTGCTGGGACTAAAGGTGTGCAGCACCATACCAGGCCCCATTGTTGACTTTTGCAAAAGAAAGTTTTTATAACATTTTTATAGTGCTTTGAGCATTTGATACAACATATTTTGATCATATTCACCCTAGATCTGAACCTCTCCCAGTTCACTTACCCTTCTCTACAACCCAATTTTGTGTCCTCATTCTTTTTAACCCATGGACTCCAGTTTTTGCTGCCCCTGTCTGACCATCCACCAGAACGTAGTTGACCTAGCAGTACCAACACCCAAAGAAAACTGGCCCTTCCTTTCTCAGAAGTCATTGATTTTGAGGCACAACATTTTTTTCATGCTCTTCTCTATTTTTCTCTTCAGGGAACAAGCTCTCTTTTATTAACTCAGTACATATCATGGTTTTTATTGCTTCCTTGTTTATATAATTAGATGAAACATACAGAATAATGAATATACTAACCATTCTTTGTTTACCGACATAGGATAGTGTGTCCTTCTTTTACAAATATCATGTCAGGTAGTGCTTGCCTTTTCCAATCTGACTTTTCTCACTGTCTTACATGAGGCAAAACCATTTAATAGAATTAGTAAATAAACATCAATTTTTATTGTTTCCACCATAGTTTTTGATGTAGCAATAATCATTCATGTAGGTATAATTTTTCTTACTAGTGTTTTCATTTCTCTAAGAGATCAATGGGAATCATGGGGAATATACATGTTCTTCTATTTAACAAGTATTTTCACAGTGCTGCCCAAAAAATCTGAGACTTTTGGCATTGCCAACTGGAGGTTATCAAGGCAGTATCTGTGCTCCTGGCAATAACAGGTCCTTTAAGTTTTGCCATGCTAATGGGAATGAAATGGTATGTCATTGTGACTTTAATGTGCATGTCTTTGTTACTAGGCTATCTAGGTCAATGAACAAGTTGAAAGGCCACATAGACTTAGCTACTTTTGTTAGGGAAAGAGGAATTTACTGCTTGTTTGAATTTACTGCTTGTCTGTCTGTGCTCCTGGCAATAACAGGTCCTTTAAGTTTTGCCATGCTAATGGGAATGAAATGGTATGTCATTGTGACTTTAATGTGCATGTCTTTGTTACTAGGCTATCTAGGTCAATGAACAAGTTGAAAGGCCACATAGACTTAGCTACTTTTGTTAGGGAAAGAGGAATTTACTGCTTGTTTGAATTTACTGCTTGTCTGAATTTACTGCTTGAATTTTCTTCTTTGAATTTACTGCTTGTGACCAATTAACTCAACTGGAGACACAGGCATCCGGAGATAGGGGCAAGTGCTGCAGCCCCCCGGAGCCTGACCTGTTCTGTGTCATGTCATGTAGACATGTCTGCTTA
>NW_008357641.1:106584-108432 GCF_000622305.1 Nannospalax galili
GAAAGAAGGACCGGTCCGCACGAATGTGATTCAATGTGGTGCGCGTGCTTGATGGTTGTGCTAATTGTCTTACTGGGGGGGTCTGGTTTTGTATTTTTCTCTGTGCTCTCTATTTTAAACCTTCCTTTCCTCCTTTTCCTTCCATTTATTGTCTGTATCTCCCACCCCTCTCCATCCCTCTCTCCGGCCACTGAGAAAGCCCCGTGGGCACGGGTCGAGCCAGTAAGAGCCATAGGGCACTCGCCACCAAAAGACTCCCGTGAGAGGATGAGGAGGTCCCAGGCGTGAATCCCAGATAAATCCACGTCCCCCACAGAAGAAAAACTGGGCAACGACAGGCACCCGTCCACAAGCACACCCACTGGCCATCATTGTTTAGAGTGGCATCTTCACTTCTCCCTTTTCATCTCTCTCTCTCTCTTCTGTGACCTCCACCATGGGCCAGACTCAGGCCACTCCTAAAAGCTTAATCCTCTCTCACTTCTTGGAGGTGAAGGAACGGGCTTTGAAATTGGGCCCTAGCATCAGGAAGGGTAAGTTTGGCACTTTCTGCTCGACTGAATGGCCCACCTTTGGAGTAGGTTGTCCGACCCAGGGGTCCGTTTCCCTGGACACCATCGGCAAGGACAAGGCTGTCATTACCTGGCCTGACTCAGAAGGACCCCGAGATCAACTCCCCTATATCCTTCTGTGGGAGAACCTGGCAGAGGATCCCCCATCCTGGTTAAGGCCCCTCTTGGTGAGAAAGCCTCATGCTTGCCCACCAAAAGTCTCCATCATGGTCACCCAGGAAGGTTTGAAGTCCTCCAGTCACAGAGGCAGGGATCCTAGTGCTCCGCCAGTTCTCCCCGAGAGCTCCTCCCCCTACCCCCCTTTGCCCGTTGAGCAGCCACCACCTTATGCAGCTCCGCGAGGAGGAGAAGCCGAGGCGGCCTATGGAGGGGGGATGGAGCCGGGGGTCCCCATGGGAATCCAGTGGTTGCCCCCTCCCCAGACTCCTCTACAGAAGAAGATGGATGACCTGGAGAGGTGGGAGGGATTCAGTTAAGGTCTTGAGGAAACAGGGACCAGGTGGGGGAAGCTCCATCCTCCACCACAGGAGGAGCCATGCCAGTTCTGCCGGTCCAAACGGTCGGCGGCCCAGATGGAGTTCAGCAGTATCAATACTGGCCATTTTCCTCTAGCGATCTCTACAATTGGAGGACCCAAAATCCTCCCTTTTATGAAGACCCTAAGTGTCTAATAGGTTTGGTAGAATCCATTATGTACACCCATTGTCCCACGTGGGACGACTGTCAGCAGCTACTTTGTACCCTCTTCACAACAGAAGAGTGAGAAGGCATCCTGAATGAAGCCAGGAAGAATGTCCTGGGAGAAAATGGGAGGCCCACTACCCTTCAGCCTGCCATCAATGAAGCATTCCCCCTCACCCACCAAAATTGGGATTTGGGGACGGCAGAAGGTAGGGAGCAGCTCTGAGTCTACCATCAGACGCTTATGATCGGTCTCCAAGGGGCTGCAAGATGGCCCACTAACCTGGCTAAGGTGAAAACAATTGTTCAGGGAGAAACCAAAAGCCCAGCCATGTATCTGGAAAGGCTATTTGATGCCTATAGGCAATACACCCCTATAAACCCAGAGGCAGAGGAACACAGGTCAGCTGTAGTCCTCTCTTTTATTAACCAGGCAGCCTCCGATATCAGGAGAAAACTCCATAAGCAGGACGATCTGGGGGAGATTTCTATTAGGGAGATGCTGCAACAGGCAGAGGTCTTTAATGCTAGGGAGTCTCCGGAAGACAGGGAGGAGAGGCTAAGGAAGGAGGAGCGGGAGATGCAGGATAAAATT
>NW_008357641.1:109208-110039 GCF_000622305.1 Nannospalax galili
TGGTTGTGCCCGAGATTCCCGCACCTTTGCTGGGTAGAGACTTACTCACCAAGATCGGGGCACGTATCCATTTTGAGCCTAAAGGGATAAAAGTCATGGACTCAGAAGGACAGCCCCTGCAGCCAGTACATGTGTTGTCTTTATCTCTGGCTGATGAATATCGCCTACTCCCGATGGCCCTAGAAAAGGAGAGCCAGGGAGACATGAGTTCCTGGCTGCAAGAGTTCCCTTCTGCCTGGGCCGAAACCAGAGGATTCGGCCTCGCTAAGCACCTGCCCCCGGTTGTGGTCCAACTCAAAGCTATGGCTTTGCCCATTCGGGTCCGGCAGTACCCGATGCCAGAAGAGGCTAGGAAGGGAATAGCGCCTCACATCCATAGACTGTTAGAAGCAAAAATCTTTAAACCCTGCCAGTCAGCATGGAATATACCCCTGCTTCCTGTGAGAAAGCATGGCAGTGGAGATTACAGACTGGTGCAGGATTTGCGAAGGGTAAATGAAAGAGTAGAGGACATTCACCCCACAGTGCCCAATCCATACACCCTACTTAGCAACCTGTCACCATCCCATGTGTGGTATACCACCCTAGACTTGAAGGATGCTTTCTTCAGTGTCCCTCTCGCTGAAGTCAGTCAGCCCTTGTTTGCCTTTGAGTGGCAAGAACCAGGAGCGGGGAAGACAGGGCAGCTCACCTGGACCAGACTGCCACAAGGCTTTAAGAACTCTCCCACCTTGTTCAATGAGGCACTAAGCCAAGACCTGGAACCCTTCCGCAAAAGGCACCCCCATGTGACTCCGCTGCAGTATGTGTATGACTTGTTGCTGGCTACAG
>NW_008357641.1:111649-112752 GCF_000622305.1 Nannospalax galili
ACGCCTATGAGGAATGGAACCGCACCTCCCATATGGCCCCGTTGTGGACATGGTGGCCAGATCTGTATGTTGACTTAGAACTTGTGCTGGGGCAATTTTATTACCTCCCCCAGAAAAACCACCAGGAACAGTATCATATGAAAAAACGGGCTTTGGTTGACTCATCATCCACAGTCAACCGCCAAGCTTTGAGGGCAAATGGGTTCTTTGCTTGCCCAGGTTTCCGGACAGGTTGGTGGAGGCGCTATTTTTGGGGTGCTGATAGACTCTACTGTGCTGAATGGAATTGTGTGGAAGTTAATGATGGGCAGTGGAGATGGGAGGTTTCCCCTGACCTGATTGATATGAGGTTTACTTCTCCATACAACCAATGGACAGTATCTCCACTGGCCAACCAGGTTAAAATCACTTTTACCTCAAAGGGAAAAAATGATAAAAGGTGGATAGATGGGCTGACGTGGGGCCTGATGCCCTACCAGACGCCATGGAGGGGGGTCCTGTTCCAGATCTACCTCCAGGTCGAGGCAATGGTTAGGTCACTGGTAGGACCTAACCCGGTTTTAAATACCCCTCATCTGAGGCCCCAACCTCCCCTGCCTGGGTCTCCTAGGCCCACCTTCAAGCCATCAGGCACCACAGCGACATCAGCAGCCCCAGCCACGGAAAGGCCAGGGATGGCTGCGGAACCACAGACTTCCAGAAACCCTATGTGGGAGATGATGCTAGCTGTAGTAGAGACCCTTAATCATACCACTCCCTCCCTCACTGACCCATGTTGGCTGTGCTACCCAGGATCCCCACCCTTTTATGAGGCTATCGGGATAAATAGTTCCTATACTCTCAACAACTCTCATCCCACCTATTGGGATGGGAGACCATGGGGACCTACTCTTGCTCACGTCTCGGCCTCTGGCACGTGTGTAGGCACAGTTCCAACATCCCAAAGCCAGTTATGCTCCTCATACAATAACACCCCATGGGAGCAGGGAAAGTGGATTATACCCACCTCGGGCTGGTGGCTCTGTTCAAAAACAGGCCTCACCCCAGCCCTATCCACCTCTGTATTTAATGCTAATAATGAATTTTGTGTACTTGTGGCCATT
>NW_008357641.1:113649-133753 GCF_000622305.1 Nannospalax galili
CGGGCCTTTGTGTAACGGTTGTGGAAGCCTATATAATCTTTACCTAAAATTGTCTCAGGGTCGATTGTTCTAACCAGACCTGCATGTTTTGGAAAGGACGGTTGACCCCAGCTAGCTGGTTTAATAAATCTCTGCTTGATTTTTGCATCTCCATACTCATGCATTTGTTCTCCAGAAGAGACCCACCGAGTCAAGGACCCTAACACTTTGAATTTTCTATATAATTGTTTTTCTTATTCTATAAATACATTTTTATCTGTATTTATATATTATAGGCAGCAATCCTTTGGTAAACAAAATACGTGATTTCTTTTCTTTTTTTCCTAATAAAATTCTATCATTTACTTACTGCCATGGGGTATCTGACAGAATCTTCAATTTAGTTAAATAAATCTATTTTTCCTTCCATAAATTTCTGTATCATCTGCCATGATTAAAAAGTTTCTCATACATTGTGCATATTATTACTGAGATAGTCATAAGATTTTCGATATATTTTATTTTATGTGTGTGTATATTGCCTGCATATATGTGAGTGCACCTATGTCATAAGCAATGCCCGTGAAAGTCAGAAGAGGGCACCAAATCCCCTGAAACTGGAGTTACAGATAGTTGTTAGCCACAATGTGGGTGCTGGGAAGCAAATCTGGGTCTTCTGCAAGAGCAGTCAGTGCTCCTAACCACTGAGTCATCGCTCCAGTCTCAGTCTTAAGATTTTTGTCTTTTTTTTATATTTAGCTCTTTATCTCAAAAATATAAAAATATGAAGAATTGGTAGAATTATCTCACAAGATTATTTTGAGGAGTAAATCAAATAAGATTGTAGAAATCTTTGCTATTTTAATTAAAAAGAAACCGTTCTGTTTAATCTAATAAGAGACTACAGATTATTTTAAGAAGAAAACACTTTGCATTTGTTTAAAATAAATGAACAAGCAGCATATTTTGGTTCCTAAATATTCATTAAAGCAGGTGAGATGGACAATACCAGGGAGCTCTTCAATAAAGAATAACACAATCTATATTTTCAAAGAACTAGACTGTTTAACAAAAGGTATATGTAATTAGATATGCTGGTTTCTCACGAGGAAAGAATTAAATTTAAAACAGGCTGGAACTTACCTATTTAGGAATCTTTATGTTTTAACCTGCATATATTCCAGAGAGATAAAAGTAAGAGTTGGAAGGACAGAGGACATGACAGATGAGCAATGCACCAGAAGCATATCAGGAAAGCCAATAACCAAGCGAGAATGAAATTATTTTCGGGAAAGAGTGTAACTATGTAACCCCAAACATTACATGGGTAGTATACAGTTTATTTAGTATAGTTCTATAGGCTAGAGATCACCAAACCTGGCAACAAGGCAGTATCTTTTTCATACCTTAAAAATAAGGCCTCCTGAATACTGCACAAGCTAAAGACTCTCCAAAGACGTGGCTCTACAGTCCATGCTTCTGAAAGGTTCCCCAATAGTTATTATACACAATATTTTAGAATCAAGAATCAATGAAGTTATTTTGTTGATAATTTTTTTAATTGTGTAAAATTTGGTGTTTACAGAAAAAGTTGTAAGGGTATTACCATGTCTGGGAAATCTTAATTCAGTATCACATAATATTTCCATCTTAAATAATAACCATGATACATTTGTCAAAAATCAAAGACTTCAGATAGAGAAATTACTAACTAATCTTCATACGTACTTTATTCTTATTCATTAGTTTTTTTCTAATATTTTATTTTTTCTTATTTCAGAGTCCAATCAATACAATATAATATAATACAATACAATAATGCTTTTAATCATTATGTCTCCTTCATCTCTGAATCAGTTAGCTTTCTCTTACCATAGTGAAATATCTGAGATAAATCAGTTCATAAACAGAAAAGATTTATTTTGGAGTTCCCTGTCAGTGAATAGTTGGTCCATTGTTTTAATTATGCTAAGGCAGCACTTCCTGTCAAGAACACATGGTGGAACAAAGTTCACACCTGACTGTGATAGAAAGAATAGGAAGATATAGGAGTACTATAATTCCCTTTTGAGATATGCAAACCATAATATAAAGTCTTTCCACCAGGTCCTACCTCTCAAGGATTTCACAAACTCCTAAGAGCATCTTCCTGGGGACCAAGCCTTAGTTTGGGGACCAATAAATGAGGCTTTGTGGGTATATTAATATGTTAATTAGGCCTGGTGAAATGGTTCAGAAAATAAAAAGTGCTTACTATCAAGCCTGGTGGCCTGAGATTGATCCCTGGGATCTACATGGTGGAAGAAGAGAATTGACTCTTCCAAACTGTCATCCTACATGTACACTTATGCCATGCCATACACGCACACACATGCACAAAAACATACACACACAGATACACATACAATAAATAAATAGATGAGAACTATAATTTTTTAAAATTAAGGGATCTAATTCATAGTAGTTTCCTCTAATACCTATCTATATATTATATTTATATTATATTTATACGAGTACATACTTATCAGTCTGTTACTTTGCTTTTCACTATTTTGAGAATGTTGAAGAATACTAGTCAGGTTTCTGGAGCTGCAAAATTTCTCTCGTTTTCCTTTTGTTTATTATGGGTTTATAGGTTTTGGAGAAGAGCGGCACACAGGTAATTTCCCCATCCCACCACGTCATGTGGAGGTCCACGATATCAATTTGACATCACTGGTGATATTCATTAACCTCTATCACTTAAGGAGGAGCCTACGAGAGCACTGCACTGTAAAGTTACTTTTCCCACACTACTCTCTGTAGTGCACATATGTGTTGCATGTATATGTAAATGCTTGTGTATGTGTGCAAGTATGTGTGGGATTAGATTTGCATATATGTACACATGTACATGGAGATAAGTGGTCTATATCAAGCATCTTCAATTGCTCTCCATCTTAATTTTTGAAACAGGATCTTTCACTGAACCTGGAGCTGACTGATTTGTCTAGACCAGTTGGGTGGTAAGCTCTAGACATCTGCTTATTCTGCTTTTCTCCGAGTACTAAGGTTATGGAGCAAAGACACCATGACTGGCTCTTAATGCTAGGAATCTAAATTCAGGCACTAATGCCTATGCTGCAATTACTTTGCCAATTGTGTCATCTTCCCAAACCTCCCATACTGTTCTTTAAAACTGAGACTTTAAAGCCATCCAAGTTGAATTTATGTGTTTGTGTGTTTATCAGTGTGTCAGGGGGAGTTGACTAGTGAGGGGTCACTAGCGAGAAGGCTACCTCAAGACAATTTCATTAACTGTTTATACTAGACGGAAGGAGACTGTTGCCTCAAAGGTCAGCTACAAAATTCTAAAGCAGAAGAGATGAGGATCTGAACATGGGCTGAAGCATTGGCAAAGAAGAGAAAAAAAAGTAAAAGTAAAACAAACCGTGGTCATTGACTAGAAAGAGGAAACGCGGTAGAGGAGACCATTATGCTCTTAAAGTTTGATCTATTTTTCCTAGATGGAAAATGGCACAACAAGGAATGAAAACACAGGGTGTCTGTGAGTAGAAAATGCAGAACTTGAAGTTCAAGGTAGATGTGTTGAAAAACCAATTAGGGAGCACGAAGAACAGAGGGGGTTGGATAGAACCGGAGGGAAGAAACGAAACAAATTTTGTGAGAAAAAATGCCGTAACATAACCTATATTTTTGTAAACTAATAAAAATGTTTTTAAAAGGAAAAAGCAGTTCGAATCAGAATTGTAAAACAGCTTAGCTCTTCGTGAAATATGCAGCCTCCAAGGAGCCAGGTCCCAGCTGTTTTTTCTGACCCTGCAGACATACTCACAAAAACGCCGCTCATTTCTAAAACTCAGGGTGCAGAGGCAAGAGGAAACATTTGAATTATATACAGATCACTCCATCTATTTCACAGACAGGACTTCTCAGTATAAAAATCATGAATCTGTTTCCATGTAAACATTCAGGGTCTACCTTGATTACCTCCCAGAAACTGAAGATAAGACTGTATTGCTGAAGACACTACACTTTGGACACAGGACTGAAATCAGGCTACAACTGATCTGGAAGCCCCCTCCCTGAGGACTAGCTCTCGTAGTATCAGAAGATGCTATGCAAACTGCTTAGTGAAAAGAATAATGAATACTCTTATCCAGCTCAAAAGTCTATAAATCTCAACAGTGACCAGCCAAGCAAAATATCTCTAATGGTGCAATAACAGCACTTTAACTTGGAGGTAAGCTATACTTGCCTAATTGAACATATGGCTTGCTCAATAGAAGGGAATGTATGCCTGGTGCTATAAACTTCGCCAAATACCCATGGCTATAGAGGTCATAGACCCTAGAGAAGAACCTACTACTGCCACTTTTCTAAGCCAGTATAATTTTTCACTATATTCAAAATACTTATTATATCCACTGAAAAAGATAGCTCTCACTTCTCATCAAAGATGCTTCTTTTTCCAGTAGATGGAAGCAGTGACCCACAGGTGATAAAAAGGCAGAGACTATGGGGGCTGGAGAGATGGCTCGGTGGTTAAGAGCACCGGCTGCTCATCCAGAAGACCCAGCTTCGATTCCCAGCACCCACATTGTGGCAACAGCTGTCTGTAACTTCAGCTCGAGGGGATCTGAAGCCCTCTTCTGGCCCCCATCGGCTTTGCATGACACAGATGTACTTACATACATGGAGGCAAAACACTTTTACACATAAAATAAAAAATTAGAAAAAAGTTTTCTAATGCAGAGAATAAGTGACCATGGAGTAGGCCACCCCAGTTAATACATCTACAATGAACCCCTATACCTACAGCTCAGGGAAAATTTTAGAAGAGGGAGTGGAAAGACTATAAGAGCTGGAGGACCAGAACAGTGTCTTCTAGACATGACCACAAAGTTGCACACATGAAATCTCAATGATATGGTTGGCTAAACAAGAAGGAATTTTAGCCATGCCCCACTTCTAGTTGAAGTGTTATAGGTGATTAATGACTTCTGAGGGAGGGAAATCAGTTATCTCCAGTAATGAGCTCCCTGATAGGGTATCCAATTCCAAGTAGTCAGCCCTAAATGCATATACACACAGACACCAATAAATGCACCAAATAGACTCAGTAGATTGTGTGTGTGTGTGTGTGTGTGTGTGAGAGAGAGAGAGAGAGAGAGAGAGAGAGAGAGAGAACCAATAATAAATAAGTCAAGAAATTAAGAGGGAGTGGTAGGTAGATATACGGAGAGTTGGATGGGGTTTAGGGAAGGAAGGAAAAGATGCAAATACAATACTCATGTATGAAGTTCTCAAAAAATTAAAAATTAAAAAGAATAACTACTAAACTAAAACAAATATTTTTGGTATGTAATTAATCAGGGCAATTTTACAGATGGAAGCTCCAAAGTTAACATCATCTCTCATTACTCACGTGAAGAATTATTCCCAGAAATCCAAGAGAGTATCTCTCAGCTTTGGAAGTGATGATAGGCATTTCAAACAGAACTCTGTATTAAAAATCGAGGCTTCTCAAGATTTAAAACATTCTTTAATTGTGTTTGGTATTGTCTGAAAGCTAGAGGACTCTTTGAAAAATAAATAAGAGTATTAAGCAATGGTTTTGCTTCCTGAAGGTAGACAGATGGTCACAAAACTTTTAAAATCTCAGGGTGGAAGAAAGCTGCAGACGTGATGTGTACTTTTTTATTTCTGCACCTTAGAGAGAATAAAAAGAACATGGCAGAGCTTCCATGGAAGAAGGCTATGGAAATGGCCCTGGGAGATGAAGGTCTGTGGACTTTAAAGGGCCGTGTTTCGGAGACTTCCTTCCCGGCCAAGTACTTCCGCAGCTGTCTGATCTCTGGATTTCACACCTTGCATTTCACCTTCATAGTTTCAAGTTCGTCTCTTCTGTGCTGCTAATAAACCACTTGTTTATATTTAAAATATTTAAATTTTATATTCATATTTACCACTTTTATATTTAAAATATACAATAAATTTTAAAATGACAGCTTACAGTACATAAATGTTGAGAATTTTTTAAAGAAGTTCTTTCTTCTTCCTGGGCTGGAGAGATAATTCAGCAGTTAAGAAGACTCACTGTTCTTCCAAGGGATCTGAGTTTGATTCTCAGCACCGACATGATGGTAACAGCCATCTGTAACTCCAGTTTCAGGGATCTAACACCCTCTTCTGGCCTCTGTGAGGCATTGCGTGCACATGGTATACTTATATATCTGCAGGAAAAATACTCATACACATAAAATAAAAATAAATAAAATACAATTTTTTAAAAGTTCTTTCCATTGCTAGTTTTTATGCAAAGCTTTTTCTTCCCCCCGCCTTTCCTTCATTTATCATTTTTATTTTTCTTGTACAATTTTTGTTTGTGTTTATTAGCAGAGTAACATTCGTTTAAAACCCTTTACCAATTGTGTTGCTGAATGCAGAAGTTGGAGATTTGCTGCTTAGCTTTTCCCTGAGCTCTCCAGTATTTGAATATCGCTTGCTGTTAGGTGTACATAAACTCTCTAGACCTTTTCCTTGGGTTTTTCAGAGTTCAGGATTTGAGAATTCCTTAGTAGTGTGCATCAGGCCAAATTTCTCCTGAGATTTCAGTGACGATGTTGGCCAGGACTCTAGTCATCTCAAGATTCATTCCACATTCCAACACTGAGGCTGACTCTCCGGAGTAGCAAACTTCCTTAAGTACCTCAGTGATTGCTTCGGTCACACAAACCATGGGAGGGACTCAGATGTCGAATTATTCTTAGGCCTAGCAGCATGGTGGATTCTATGCAGGTTCATGTGTCTTCTGTGATCTCTCACTTCCAAATAACCTAAATCTGTACTTCACCATCACCAGTAATTTCACAATATTCCAACACCATTTTATCAAACCCCAGAAGCCTCCTAATTTGTACATTCACATTCTGCAGAAAAGGTTTTTATTTTGATTTGAGGAAGAAAAGAATGAAGTCATAAAACCCTTTTGCATCTATTATTTTTCCAATTCCCTTTCAGAATAATTAACATGCCAGAGTGGCATGCTTTGAGGTGGTATATAAAAGCTTTATTGCCCACAGACTTTTACTTTAAGACAAGTGCTTTCTTTTGAAAATAAAGCTATTTTTCTATTCAATTCGATAGAGAATAGTACTTTTTCTGCCACCGTGCCCAGCTTTCTTCGAATTTTAAAAACAATTGTTTTTATTAAATTTTGTTATATTTCATACAAAATATCTCAAACAGTCTGAATCATCTTTAAAAGCCCCGTCCCCACCAGCACTCTCCCATAGCCCCCCCACTGAAACCCATATACACTCTCCTGGGTGTTAAGGCCCACTGTGTCAAGTCAGTGTCCCCAGACGTTCCCCAGTGCAAGTCCATCCACTTGAGGTCTAGTCAGATCCCTCTCATCTGTCTATCCAAACACCTATCATCTTCCTTTTTTTTTAAAGAGTATAGGGTGGGGATTTATTTACAGAGAAGTAGGTGACCCCCATTTACTGCTACATTGGAAAGTCCACACTCAAATATAGATCCTATGAGTTCCCAACGGCCACAGAAAATGGTGAGAGGGGGGCCTCCTGGCATTCTCAGTTTCTATATCCTTAGCCCCACCCCCACATGCAGCTAAGGTCGACTGATTGGGTGGGAGGAGTAACTGACTCCCCCCTTGACTCCTTGATGAGCATGGAAAGGACGTGTGGCTATAGCTTGTCAACACAGTGGTTGGAGGAGGACACGTCCAGATAATACTCTACCCCTTCTTCTGGCTCTTACATTCTTTCTGCCAACCTCTTCCACAAAAGTCCCTGAGCCTTGGAGGGGGTGGTAGGTGTGGGATGATCTTCCTCTTATTGTGGCAAGGCACTGAACTTTCAGGTCTCTACATCATCAGTTTTCCATGGGCTGTTGGCCCATTTCAGTGGGATTCCATATGCTAAAGTACCATCCAAACATTTGTGTTTATACCCATTGGTTAGGTTATTATAGCAGCCACTGTTTAGATGTTCTTTCTTCTTGCTGTTTGTGTTTTTCTTTAAATTTTTAAGATTATTCTTCAGTAATTTCATACATGAATACAATGTATTTAGATCATGTTCGTTCCATCCGACTCTCCACTTAACTCCTTCCATATCAACCCTCCTGCATTCTGCTCCCAACTTAATGACTTCTTATGAATCCACTGTGTCCAATTAGTGTTTCCTCTATGCACACAGATGTGGCACCAGCCTCTGGAGCCTGGGAAACCTACAATGGGCCACATCTCTGAAAAAAATTGACTCTCTTTTCCGAGCACCCATTAACTTCCAATACCTCCTCAGCTATACATGGAGCCTTGAGAACCTCTTCCCACTCTACACTAGAGCATTGACTGACTTGATCTTGTGCAGGTATTGTGCCCACAAGCACAAATCCCATGAATCCATAACCAGCAGCTCAATAGAGAGGATCTCACAACTATCATGGAACTGTTTTGTTTGGTAATGCATGGATTTTGGAAGGAGTATTATCCTTCTGTGTATGGTAATTAAAACTAAACTTAAAAAAATTTTATTTACTATATTTTTATTTTTTTAGTCCAAAGACAGGCAATTTTTAATACATTTTTTTCAGAAATAACTTGAAGCAGGTTATATATATATGTATATATATAATGAAATTTAAGTGGGGAGGATGGGAATAAAAAAAAATCAAAGACCAAAGGACTTGCCATCATGGGGTCAATAATGAAGGTTTCCATTAGCTCTGCTTTTTGATTGTTGTTGTTTGTTGTTGTTGTTTGGAAAATCCTAATGAGTTTATTGGGCTTGGTAACATGCACTTTCCAGCACAGCCATAAATGGGGGGGGTGCCCACTCTTCTGTAAATAAATCCCCCTTCCATGCTCTGTTAAAATTAAACTTTTAATATGTATTTTTAGGAAACAAAATAGTACATTTCCATATGGCTTTTAAATGCCTCTTTAGTGTTATTTACTCTCCCTCTATCCCTCTCTTCCCAACCCTCCCACCCACCTACCCACCTAAACCTTCAGCTCCATTCTTCCTCTTTTCTTTGCCATGTTACTTGTGTTCTCCTTCCCTTAAGCACTTTCTTCCCTACCCTATGACCCCTTTCTAGTTCTGAGCTTCTACAGGTACTGTAAGTTAAACACATCAAATCTAAATATCTGAAGCTAAGATACACATATGAAACAGAACAGATTTCTTCCCATTTCCATCCATTTACCTGAAAATTTCATAATTTCATTTTTATTGACAGCTAGATATAATTCCATTGTGTATATGTACTGTATTTCTATTTTCCACTCATGATTTGATGGACATGTAGGCTGATTCCATTTGGTAGCTATTGTGAATAGACCACAGTGAACATGGATGTCCCTGAAGTAGTATATAGAGTCTTTGGGGTATACACCCAGGAGTGGTACACCTAGGTCATATAAAGATCTACTCCAGCTTTCTGCGGTTCCTCCACCGTGATTTCCACAGCAACTGCACCGTTTCACTCTTTCTAGCAGTGAAGAGGGGCTCCCTTTCCCCCCACATCCTCATTAGCATTTTCTATCATTTATTTTCTTAGTCTTAGCCATTCTGACTGAGGCAAGATGAAATCTCAAAGTAGTTTTAATAGACATTTCCCTAATTGCTAAGGAAGGCGAACACTTTTAGAAATATTTCTTGGCCTTTTGTATTGCTTCGAGAACTCTCTTCAGAAGTAAAGACTGGTTTTTTCTTTCTTTAATTGAGCTGTTGTTTTCTTGATTCTTTGGGTTTTTATTTTTAAGTATAGCATTTTAAAATATTTTAATTGGCATACAAAATTATACATGTTTATGGGGTAGCAAGTGATGTATGAATATGTGTGTATGTGTGTGTGTTTGTGTGTGTGTGTGTGTCTGTGTGTGTGTGATGTTCAAGTCACTAGCTCTTCTGATGTTTACCATTCCTTTATGGTGAAATCTCTTAAAATCTTTTCTTTTAGCTCTTTTTAAAAATATTCATTATAATATTTATGTTACCTATACTCACCCACTTGAACAACAGAATTTCAGAACATGGTTCTGTCAACTAACTATTCCACAATACATGTTGAGATGCTATATAACAGTATGAATAATGATTAAGAAAATAACTGCCCATTAACATGAGTCAGGTACACAATGACTTGTAATATAGACCATACGTCCTGCAAGAAAGTACTTTGTTTGCTGGATATTTTTGTTTGTAGCAGTTCTACCTTATGCCCACCAAGGAGCACATTATCACTGAAGAATGAAAATGTAGAATGGAAGGTGCTTCTTTCTGTCTCACCCCCTGAAGTCCTAGACCCCATGACCTACCTGAGAGTTATTCCTGGAATCCCTGGATCCACATGTGCATTTTGAATTGCCTCTCAGTTCAAAAATGCATCACACAGAAACACAATAAATTTTATCATTTTTTCAAATATCAAGAGGACATCATCAGTTATACACAAATTTAGAGACATGTTTAACTGAATAAAGAGTAGCTTTTGATCTTGCTGAATTTTTCATTCAGTTGCTACTTAAAATATAACTGATGACACAGACCCAACCAGAAATTTTATTTTATTTTAGAGAGTGGGTTTATTGCTGATAAATGTTGGAAACCTTTCAATTAATGAAAAAAGGAAGAAAAAGATCATTCCACGTAGTTTTCAAAAGTAAAATAAATTTATTTTTATAGTACATTACCTTTTAACTACCTCTGGATGCACTTTGGAGTACATAGTGGATTTAGTCCCATTAATCTTTGGAAATACGAATAGAACAATTTCTGAATTTTATAATCAGCTGTTCTAACTGTAAGATATTACTGCCCTATAGGGACATCTGCTGGTAGATAAGTAAAAGTCTGGAATAAAAAGATGCTATCTTTTCATTGTTTTCCTGGGTATCATTCTGCATCACAGCCTCACCAGCATCTGCTTCAGATTGTGCGTGACTGGGCTGTTAACGCTATAAATATTGTATAATTTCATGGTCTGGTATTTCTTTGGTTACATAAAACTCGGCTCCCTTACAGCATGCCCTAGTCCTGCAACAGATTCACACGTGTATTTGATGTGTTTGCAGAGTACCCTATTAACTTGGAAACAGGGTCTCTGGAAGTGGATGTACTTCGGGGCAGTTGCTCTGAGAATTGATAGTGTTCCTGTTCTGTCTGTTTTGGATTTCCAAGTCAGAATTCTCATCTGAAATATTCAAAAGAGTAATGAAGATAAAGAAAAATGAATCACTTCCTAAATTTGCTAAGCCAAAATAAAATAAATTAAATGTTACACTTTTTAAACTTCATGGCTGACTTTTTCTGAGAAGGAAAAAAGACTATTTTAATTTTAGCATTAAGTTGAACTGTTATTATTCCACTCAGGTGTAGAAGGTTTGTCAGTAATAATTCCTTACACCTAATTATCACTACACCATATAAAAAGTTACTTGATAAAAGTAAAGAAACCCAGAAGCACTATTTCTACTAACCTTAAGCATCATCAAAACAATAAAACAATAGATTTTCTTCCCTTTTTTATTGAACAAGGATCACCTTCCTATTCCATGTTTGAAAAGCTAGGTTAAATAATATATTGTAGCCTTAAAACTAAATTTTTCATAAAGCTAATACTACCAGCAATAATACATAGCAGCTTATTCATGACACTTTTTAAAGTTCACCGTACATTAGCCAGTTAAAATAATGAAAAATAATCAATCATCATGTGCTTTTTTTCTTTTATTCTTTATATGTCTTTTTTAAAGACACTAGAAGATTGATTCATCAACTAAGGGATTACCTGCTGGAAGAAATGATACAATAATTAACTTTTAGAGCACCGACTGCTCTTGCAGAGGACCCAGGTTTGATTCCCAGCACCCACATGGTGGCTGCAAACTGTCCTTAACTCCAGTTCTGGGGGAATCCGACACCCTCTTCTGACCTCTGTGGCACTGCATGACACGGGTGCACTCACTTACATGCAGACAATACATTCATACCCATAAAATAAAAATAATAAATAAAATATCTAAAAAACTTAAATAAGAGCATTACTCATTTTTACAGGTTAAGGAACATCTTGTTAAGAATTGAAATTTTAAGAAAGAATAATAAATCTAGTACTAATCCTCACATGCCAACATGGAAAATAAACAGCCTTTTTACCAACCAGGTGTCTTTCTTTTACTTGACTATTGCGTCATCATATGAAAATCGTGTAAATTTATATTAACATTCTAAACTAGTTCACCTGATCTTTGCTGAGCCTGTCAAGTAAGTCACAGAATTTATTGACTTTCTTAGTTTCAACATGCTAAAATAATCAATTTTGGTTGTTTCCTTAGCATAAAAGTAGCAAAACAGATAAGGTGACTATGAGGTATAAAAAGAATAAAGAAAGCCAAGAGAGGAAAACAAGTGTTTTCTAACATGAAAGTTTATGTGAAAGTCAAAGTGAAAAGACCTGCAGTTTCAATATTGTCTCTGAAGAGCTCCACATATTAAATGAAAAATATTAGAAAGATAGGTATAAAATAAAACAACCTGGTTTGTGGTTTCTTTGTACAACCCAAATAATTATATTTGACTATGTTTTTGTCTTTTATTGCCAATTTCTTTCCATATACTTCACCAAATTTTCTTCTGTAAATCAAAGAAAACAAAATTTAGGGAATTACATTCTAAACTCTTTCCTTTAGCAAATAGAGAATTTAAAAAATTGAAGAGGACATATCCTAGAAGAAACCTCTGAAACTTCTTACCATATACTAAATATAGATCCTTACATTTACAGACAAACATACTGAACATCAAAGAAGGTTCGTTTTGCAACAGATGGAAGCTACTGCAGAATTCCACAACTGATCAGACACAGTGTAACCCTGAAGTGCCTCTGACAAGCCGTGGTCCCACCTCCTTCCCACATGCTCTGCGGAGGGAGTCAAGCCCATTAAGTGGAGGAGTTATGGAGCTTAAATTTAAGCCAGGAAAACCCGCAGCTCTCTAGCCATTTTGTGTGGCTGTGGGGAAGCCACTGGACTTAAGTTTGGGTGTGGACTTTCGAGCACAGCAGTGAATGGGATAGTCACTAGTTTTGAAATAGAGCATGGCAAAAGGGAGACGGCACAAGCAGCCGCCCCACCCATCTTGGGGGCTATGAGGCAGGAGGAGATGAGGCACTCTGCGGGCTGAGAAGACGAGAAGGCCCCAGAGGAGCGAGGTGAGTTCGAAAAGCTGATGGAGACCATGGGGCAGGACAAGCTGGTGGCAGGCATTCCAAATATAAGCCTATGAGAACCCATGTCTTTATAAGTCACCGCCTTTCCTGAACATCATATAAACTATGCAAAATCCAAATAGAATCTCTTATGTCTGGTTTGTCAATCCATGTCAGGACCAGGAGACCCTGGGTTCAGGTGGGTCTCCAGCAGGAAAGGAAACATTTAGTGAAACACACAGAATATGTGTCTGAGACATGCCCAGGTCTAGGTGACACATCTACAGTTAAACCTCTACAGCTAAGGCTCATGGAACATAGTGGAACAGGGGTGGAAAGGAAAACTAGTGTATCCTTCAACTCTTACCAGTGAAACTTCCTTATACAATAGAGTGTGATGTACACAGAAGGTCAAAACTGGCCAAGTTTTTAAAGAATAGGATATTGAAGAGTGTGTGTACCTGGATAGGATTCCTATATTAAAACTCACCCACTCACCAGGCTTGGGGACCATTTCAGAACCGGAGGGTGTGGGGGTGGGGGGGGTGGTTGTAAGAGTCAGGGCTGGTTCATGAACATAGGGAAGCAGAGGCTTGCAGAGGTTTTCAGGCCACCGGAAGCTCGCACATGTGAACTTGTGTCAATGGTGGCATCAAGCACAGGACCTGTGCCAAATTTATCAGACAAAGGCCGAGTGAAGTGAGAGAAATGGGTAGTAGGCTGGACTTAAAATAGGAACTATTGGAGACTGATTACTACTTGTTGAGGGAGAGTATGCCTTACTTAAAATCTCTAAATAGGTTGCGTAGACTCCAGTGTGTGAATTTTCAATGAAGGACATCTGGGTACAAATGCTTGACTGGATAGGACTTAACATGCATAGCAGATTACATGAGGTCTGGTGGGGGGATAAGTGGGCATGGATAGGGGAGGGGAGTTTTAAATTTGATTAAGAACTGTTATGTTAAATTATAAAAGCTCAATAAAAAAAATTTAAAAATCATTCCACATTTTTATTTTTTCTATGGACTTCAAAAAGGAACCAGCCTACCAAAAAAGAATGTAAGGTGTGGCATGTTTAGATTTTAGAATAATTATTTATTTCAGTTTGAAACCATTTCCCTCCTAGTTGCACTACCATGAAACTTCAGTCAGAGATGTTTTATGAAGAAGAATCTCTATATTAAGACTCAAACAAACTGAATGATGAGAAATCTGCCATTCATAATTAAAAGGCAAATCAATATGACAACATATGAAAACATAAATGAGTTTGGCTTTATCTATGGATATGGAAAGTTTTCAATAATCCTTCAGAAAGTAAAATCTGTAAAGAGAAAACCTGATAGTTTTATTTTATTCAATTTTGGTGATTTTCATAAAATAGCATTTGGTGGTGTTTAGATACTTCACATTCCCTTGATCAACTTTTACTTGATCTGATACACATCCTCTCATTTCCAACTTCTGCAAACACTGATCCACTTACTTTCACTGCCTTCCTATTGTTCCCCCTCCACTCTTTATTTGAGTGGTATGTATTTAGAATGACACAGTTTGTAGCGTTTTCAGATTGGCTTATATTATCTGAAATGTGCATTTTTTTACTCCTTGTATTTCATTGTTTGATAGGTCATGATCTTTTTAATACTGAAAAGCCTTCCATTGTCTAGAAAAACCACAGTTTTTCCATTCTTCCACTGAAGGACAATGTATTTGCTTCCAATTTTTGGCAATTATGAATAAAAGAGCTATGCACATAAAAAGATTTTTTTAATTGGCCAGACTGCTACTAAAGAAATTAGGAAAGACACTGGGCTTGTCAGAGATATTCAGGAGGCTTTGCACTGAACATTGAGAACTAATTACAACATAATAAAAGAATTAAGTAATTAAACACTTTTCTTTTAGAAACTTGGGACTAGAAGGATAAAAGTTACTTTAACATGACTTTGTATTTTCCCTGTAGGAGACAAATAAATCATTCCATAGCATAAAGAAAAAAATGTTAGTATCAGAAGATAGAATCTGATCTACACATTTGAGAATAAGACTGCAAAATACACACATAGGTATATACACTGGAGAGAGGGAGGGAGGAGGGAGGGAGGGAGAAAGGGAGAGAGCGAGGGAGGCAGGGAAGGAGGGAGGGAGGGAGAGAGAGAGGGAGAGAGAGGGAGAGAGGGAGAGGGAGAGAGAGAGAGAGAGAGAAACATTGTAAGAAAAGTTTAAGTTATATACCTGTCTGGTTCAGCAGAAATTCCTATAGCTGATTATCATGAGCTATTGCCTGGAAATTAACCAGTCATGTTGCGTTCTATCTCCAGACTTTCAATTAGTAATGCTATTAATGTGGTTCCTGCACTTAGCATTACTAATTATATTGCTATGAACCAATGGTGATAAAAATAGCAATAGCCATCAACTACCAATTAATGCTTAATGAGAATATATAAACCTTGACACTGTAATGAATTTCAAAATTATTGTTGTGTATTCCTTTTGTAATCTTGCAAAAAGGGGTATAACCAGTAACCATTGATATAGATCATTGATTGAAAGCGTTGTGTTCACATCATTGAATAAAAGTCAGAAATGGCTATATATATATAATATCATCTTAAACTTACAGTAATTTGGAAGATTATTTTCCAGTTATACAACATTAAAATGGTTGAAGCATAAACATATTTCAAATCTATAAATAAATAGGAAAAGCTGTAAACTTTTTAGAAAAGCGTTCTTTAGTGAAGATTAAGTCAACCAATTATTTCTCCTGCAATATATTTAAAGCGAAATACCTCAGAAGTCTAAGTGTAAAAGAGGAATACTCTAAACTAGGTAATGTGACAATAACAAACACTATCAATGGCTTAACATAAAATGTATTTTGTGCTCGTACTACCGTTTAGAACAGTAACTTGGAGACTACAGATGACTATAATTATTCTGTGAACTTAGGATGCTATTTCATAGAGCTTCTATCTTATGAGTTCCCATTTTGGTCAGAGGGACCTTGGGAAATTGTATATAATTAATATAATGTACATAATTTTCATCCTCCAGAAGTGCCTTGAATCAGTTTAGATCACATGTCATCATAATAGCTAGAAAAAGATTTGTGGTTCTAACGAAAAAATTCACCTATATTTTAATTCTTTCACACTGTTTCAATTACCACAGCCAGAAGACTTTGGCTAAAACTTTTGTAGGATACTACCTAGTAGTGGGGCAACATCGGAAGAACACCAGTACATCTCTGTGCATCTCAAGAATAGGAAAGAATAGAAGGAACCACAGGATAGTATATGAAAATCGGGAATTTAGTCAATAACATGGCGAATGATACTGTGGTTTGACTATTAACTGTTAAGCCATGGGTAGGTTCATGTCTTGCGTTAGTGATGTGAGGTGGGAGATGATTGGATCCTAAGTGCAATTACTTAATAAATGGATAAATGCATTGAGTTAATACTGAATAGACCATTAGGAGGAGGGACTAGTTGAAGGAAGTACATTAGTGCAAACATGCCTTTGAAGATGATGTTTTGGCCTCCCCATCTTCTCAATCTCTTCTCTGTTACTATGAGGTGAGCAGCTCTGTTCCATCACAGCACCCCTGTCATGATGCACTTCCTTACCTCAGTCACAAAGCTTGAGGTTAGCTAACAATGGTCTGAATAGTCAGTTAATTATGGGAGATTCAGTCATCTGAAACCATAAACCAAAATAAAATTTTCAACATTAGGTAAATTTGCTCAGGTATTTTGTGACACAGGTGAAAAAGACTAATGAATCTGTGTGTACCTACCTGTGAGTGTGTCAAGTCAGCACAAAAGTATGCTTGAAACATTCCAACTAGTAACAAACACTATTCAGACACTAAAGAACCGTTAGAGATCAAAATATACCATCCCAATGTGACTACAAAGGATTTCAAGACATAGTACATTAAAATAGCAATTTATCACTGTGATATATTGATTATTTTGGGGTGAAAGCGCTTAAAAGCAGGAGATGCAGAGAAAGGCTTCCTTTGAACTCATCTATCTAAAGGAAAGTACTCAGTAACTCAGTTGTCATAAATTCTCTCTGAAGGGATTTCTTCAATAGGAAAGATGGATTCTTCTGGTAAGAGTGGAGACTACAATTGGCTAACAGACTCTGACAAAATTTGTCAAATATTATGTTTTATCAATCTTCTCAGGGCCCGTATATCTTTTATAAAAAGTTTACTGTCTTCTAAGACAGATAGATATCCCTCTACTACTATTAATATTCAGTATGGTCTCACATATCACAACTTTTAGAAGTATTATTCTTATCATTACCTCAGTTAGAGGAATACCATGTGTACGCATACATATTAAAGATTAATGTAGTTGTATTCATTTTTCCTGTCAATTTATTTCCATTCTTTTCATGGATTCAACTATACACCTATAGAAAACTAAAAAGAAGACTCATAAGATGTAATTACAGTGTTTAAAAGTCTACCCTTTATTTCAGGAAAAAATAAAATATAGCATCTGTACTAAAATAAGGGTATGTATTGTAGCTCAAAGCTCTTTAGTTTATGGAAATTGCCTTCTAGTGAAATAAAAGGGAAGTTCAAAGATCAAGTAGGACAATTATAGACAATTCTCAAGTAGATAAGAAATATCTATTTTTGTAGTCCATATTATTGGACATTATCAGTTATCATTGTTGCATTTTATTGCTATCCCAATAAACTGGTTCTAACATAAAAGGTGCTAAAACAATAAAGATAAAAAATATAAATGTTTATTTTATCTACTTACAACTAGGTTAAAACTTTCAGTTCTATTTTTCAAAATTCTCTCTGTTCTTGACTATGGGTGGTATATGACTAAATGCCTGAAGTTCCTGCTGACTTATCTTCCCGACAATAATGGGAGTGTAACATGGAATTATGAACCAAAATAAAAACATAACTTGTTGTGTTTTTTATTGGGGGATTCTTTTTTTTCTTTTCTGGTCAAGGTATTTTTTTAGCATTTTATTACAGCTTTAACATATTCAATAACAATTTCCAGAGCAAAGATACATCTCTTTCAAAAGTGGCTGTAAATTTTTAAGTTCACAATTGAATACAATATTGAACTCGGTGTAAACCCTATAAGACATAACATTGAATGAGATTTAACCTTTAAAAAAGATCTCCATTTCATTTTAAAATATACAGTTTCCTACAGATTTTTTTTTTTTTTGGTCTTTTTGAGATAGGGTCTCCCTGTAGCCCCAGCTGGCCTGGAACTCATTATGTAGACCAGGCTGGCCTTGAACTCACAGAGATCCGCCTGCCTCTGCCTCCCAAGTGCTGGAATTAAAGGCATGCACCACCACGCCCAGCCCAGAAAGATTCATTTTTAATGTTACTGACACTTAGATGTTTGCACATGCATCTCTAATCTCTATGTATCTGATGATTACTAGTCACAGTTGGTTACACTCGGATCCTTGGCACCTGAGTATGGATATAAAGTCATCAGGTAGATTTCAGTGGTAATGTTTATCACTACTACTAATTAACATGAAGTAAATTTTTATACTTCTCCCTCAAATATAACTCATTCTTTTATTTGTTGATTTTTCTGTTGTGTATATCATACAGAATATCCCAATCTTCTTCATCTATATACACACTTCTCAAATGGGACCCACCCATAGCTCCGCCCCCCCACTGGAGCCCATATACTCTGTCATCCCTGATACTGTCCACTGTGTTGTCGGCAGCCCCAGCCACTCACCAGTGCTTGTCCATCCTCTGAATCTAATCAGTCTATCTAGAGTTCCTTGTTTTAAGAATATCAGTTTAGGAATAACAGCAATCAGTTGTCAATATTCCTTTAGATAAGATTAGCTGGTGTCTGCTGTTCATCTTCCCACTTCTATGCTGGGTTACTGTCTGGGAGTCTCTTGAGCCACCCTGGCCAACAACTCAAAGGAAGGTATCTCCTGTCTGGCATTGTTTCTTGTTATGTAGCCTTTACCTATACATATGGACTCTTAAAAAATTATATTGATCCCTTTAGTCTTTGGTTATACTTTCCTTTTGGGTGTTTAAGACAATACAGTTGGCCCAGATAAACCAATTTATTTTTATTCTTAAGGCCGTTTAAGCATCTGTTCCTCAAGGGTCACATGAGCTTGGGAGGAGGCCCTGGCTCCTTTCTTTTACCAGATCCATCTATGTGAAGATCAAAGGTCCTGTTCAACCATGGCTGGCTTCAATTGGAAGCATGGAGGAAATTTTTCCTCTGGGTTCACCCTCCTCTTTGTAGACTGGACACTAGTTCAAGTCCATTTGATGGGGTCTCCATGGCCTCCTTGGTCAAGAGGACAGGTGACTCACCACAGTCACATGACACTTTGAGAAAAGCTCATACACCCCTGGAACTTAGTTGACCTAGGAAGGCAAGGAGCAAACCCTGTCCTTTATGTCCCTCTGACCAAATTAGTGTAGGTCTCAAAGTATGGCTGTTAAACTTCCAAGAAGGTGAGTTCCACCAGTCTGATACTTTTAATTACCATGTGCATGTGCCATTTAGATAAAGTTTGGGCAACAACCAAACATTCTCAAATAAACCTTGCCTAGAAATTTATTATATTCCTTGATCTAGTTGTATGTATAATTTGTCAGTAGGTTGTTGGACTAATATGGTTCCCTCTACTTTTTTTTTTAACTAGCTAGGCATATTCATCTCTCACATTGTCTAACCCTTCCACCATGGTTTCCCCATTTAAATTACCCCATTTTCCCCATTTCTCCCTTAATAACACCCTTTTCCTATGGTCCCACCTCTCTTGAGCTCCTTCTTTCCCTTTATCCCCAAGGTTCCTTGTATAACCCTCCCCCCTA
>NW_008357641.1:133873-155508 GCF_000622305.1 Nannospalax galili
AGTCATTTCTTTTCCTTTACCTCACTGTTTCCTTACCCTTGTCCTGGTTCCTGCAGTTATGTCTGTTTGCATACATATTTATCAGAGTTTGGTGCTAGGATCCACATAAGAGGGAGAACATATGTTTTTTTTTTTTTCCTGAGCCTGTGTTACTTCATTTAGTATAACAGTTTCTAGTTCCATCCATTTACCTGCAAATTTCATGATCTCAGCTTCCTTTACTGCTGAGTAAAGCTCCATCCTATAAATGAATCATATTTTCATTATCCACTTGTCAGTTGAGGGACACTTGGGTTGCTTCCATCTCTTAGCTATTGTGAAAAGAGCAGCAACAAACATGGATGTACAAGTGTCTCTGCAATAGGATGAGTGCTTTGGGTATATGCCAAGGAGTGGTATAACTGGGTCAAATGGTAGGTTCATTTGTAGTTTTTTTAAGAGTTCTCCACACTGCTTTCCATAGAGGTTGTACAAGTTTGCAGTCCCACCAGTAGTTGATGAGCGTTCTCCTCTCCCCACATCCTCTCCAACATTTGGTATCATTTGTTCTCTTGATCTTAGCCACTCTAACTGGGGTAAGATGAAATCTTAAAGTGGTTTTAATTTGCATTTCCCTGATTATTAGTGATGTTGAACATCTTTTAAGATGTTTCATAGCCATCTTTACTTATTCTTTTGAGAACTCTCTGTTCAACTCCTTAGCCTATCTTTTATTTCCCTAATCACTAGTGATATTGAACACCTTTTAAGATGCTTCTTAGCCATCTTTATTTCTTCTTTGAGAACTCTGTTCGGCTCCTTAGCCCATTTTTAATTGGGTTACTTCCTTTCTTGAGTCTTTGTTTTTTGAGCTCATTATATATTCTGGATGTTAAAACTCTGTCAGATGTGTCGCTAGTGACGATTTTCACCCATTTTGTGGGTTTTCTCTTCACTTCCTTCACTTCCTGGCTTATTCTTTTGCTGTAGAGAAGCTTTTTAGCTTAATGAGGTCCCATTTGTTGATTCTTGACCTTGGTTCCTGAGCAATTGATGTCCATTTTAGAAAATCCTTTCCTACATCTATATCTTGTATGTTATTGCCAATGTTTTCCTCTAACAGTTTCAGAGTTTCAGGCTTCACATTGAGTCCTTTGATCCATTTGGAGTTGACTTTTGTGCATGGTGAAAGATATGGGTCTAGTTTCATTCTTCTACAGGTAGAGATCCAATTTTGCCAGCACTATTTGCTGAACATGCTGTCTTTCCTCCAGTGAATGTTCTTGGCCCCTTTCTCAAATATCCGGCAGCTGAAATTGCATGTACTCATATTTGGGTTTTCAATTTTGTTCCATTGATCTATGGGTCAATTTCTGTGCCAGTACCATGTTGTTTTTATGACTATAGGTCTGTAATACAGTTTAAAATCTGGTATAGTAATCCCCCTGGCATTCCTCTTAGTGTTCATGGTTGCTTTGGCTATCCAAGGTCTTTTGTGCTTCCATATGAACCTTGGGATTTTCTTTTCCAATTCTGTGAAAAACATCATGGGGATTTTTATTGGCATCTCATTGACTCTATAAATAGCTTTTGATAGGATGGTCATTTTCACAATATTAATTCTTCCAATCCATGAGCATGAGAGATCCTTCCATCTTCTGATGTCTTCCTCAATTTCTTTCTTTAAAGATTTAAAATTTTCATTGTAGATGTTTTTAATGTCTTTGGTCAGGTTTATTCCAAGGTATTTTATTTCTTTTGCAGCTATTGTGAAGGGGAGTGTTTCCATGTACTCTTTCTCTGATTGTATGTTATTGGTATATAGAAAGGCTACATATTTTTGCAGGTCAATTTTGTAACCTGCCATTTTATTGAACATGTTAATATTTTCCAGGAGTTTCCTGGTGGAATTTTTGACATCTCTTAGATATAATATCACACCGTCTGCAAAAAGGGATAATTTGATCTCTTCTTTTTCAATTATTACTTTTTTAATTTCCTTCTCTTGTCCTAATTTCTCTTGAAAAAGTTTCAAGCACCATGTTAAAGAGGAGTGGAAATAGTGGACAGCCTTTTCTGGTTCCTGATTTCAATGGGAATGCTTCCAGTTTGATAGTATGTGGTTTTAATTGTGTTGAGGTATGTTCCCACCAGTCCAACTCTCTCTATGACTTTGAACATAAATGCATGTTGAATTTTGTCAAAGGCCTTCTCTCTATCTATTTAGATGACTGTGTGGCTCTTTTCTTTGAGCCCATTTATATGATTTATGATGTTTATTGACTTACGTATATTGAACCATTGCTGCATCTCTAGAATAAATCTGACTTGATCATGGTGGATGATCTTTTTGATGTGTGTCTGTATGCAGTTTGCAAGTATTTTGTTGAGAATTTCTCCATCTATGTTCATTAAGGATATGGGTCTATAGTTTTCTTTTTTGGTTGTATCTTTACCTGGCTTTGGTATTAGAGTGATGCTGGCTTCAGAGAAGGAATTTGGAAGTTCTCCCTCCATTTCTATCTTTTTGAATAAATTAAGTAATATGGGCTGTAGATTTTCTTTAAATATCTGGTAGAATACTGCTGTAAATCCATCTGGTCCTGGAGTTTTTTTAGTTGGGAGGTTTTGCATTACTGTTTTAATTTCCTTATGTGTTAAGGGTCTGTTTAAGGTGTTAATCTCATCTTGGTTTAGTTTTGGTGGTTCCCCTGGTTTTATATACCCATCCATTTCTATTAGGTTTTCAAATTTAGTAACATATAGATTTTTAAAATATTCCCTTATAATGTTCTGTATCTTTTAGCTATCTGTTGTGATGTTTCCCCTTTCATCTCTGATTTTGTTGATTTGGAGTTGCTCTTTCTTTATTTTGGTTAACTGGGCTAGCGGTTTGTCAATCTTGTTTATCTTTTCAAAGAACCAGCTCTTGGATTCGTTGGTTCTTTGTATTGTCTTCTTTGTTTCTATTTCATTAATTTCTGCTTAATTTTTGTTATTTCTTCTTGTCTGCTGGGTTTGGGTTTTATTTCTTGTTGCTTTTCAAGTGTCTTGAGTTTCAATGTTAAGTCATTTATTTGTGTTCTTTCCAATTTTTTAATGTAGGCACTTAAAGCTGTAAACTTCCATCTAAGGACTACTTTCAATGTGTCCCAGAGGTTTTGTTGTGTTGTATTGTCTTTTTCATTTAGTTCCAAAGAATACCTTTATTTCTTTCAATTTCTCCTTTGACCCATTTGAAAGTGTGTTGTTTAATCTCCATGTGTTCATATAGTTACTAGGGTTTCTTCTGGTGTTGATTTTAAGCTTTATTGCATTGTGGTCTGATAGAATGATTTCAATCTTTTTGTATTTGTTGAGGTTTGTTTTGTGCCACAGTATATGGTCAGTTTTGGAGAAGGTTCCATGAGGCACTGAATAGAAAGTATATTGTTTGGTGCTTGGGTGGAGTACTCAGTAGATGTCTCTCAGGTCCATTTGATATACGGTATTGTTTAATTCAGATGTCTCTCTGTTAATTCTGTGTCCTGTTGACCTATCTAATGGAGATAGTGGGGTACTGAAGTCCCCTACTATTAATGAGTTGGGGTTAATTTGGGTCTTAAAGTCCTGTAGTACTGTTTTTATGAAGTTGAGTGCACCAGAGTTTGGTGAATATTGTTCATGATTGTAGTATCTTCTGGATTCATTGTTCCTCTGATCAGAATGAAGTAGCCCTCTTTTTCTCTTCTGATTAGTTTTAGTTTAAAGTCTATTTTATCAGATATTAGAATTGCAATGCCTGTTTTTTTCTTAGTACCATTCACTTGGTATATATTTTTCTATCCTTTCACCTTAAGGTAGTGCCTCTTCTTGAAAGTGAGATGAGTTTCTTGCAGACAACCAAAAGATGGGTTTTGTTTCTTAATCCATTCACCTAGTTTGTGTCTTTTGACTGAGGCTTTCAGTCCATTGATATTTAAAGTTATTAATGAAAGATGTATACTGCTTCCTGTCTTCTATATTTTTGTTCATTCTTGGAGTAGCTGTGCATTTGTACAGGTATAGCTTCATTAAGTTTCTTTCTTTAACCCCTTGGTTATAATCATTCCTTTCTTCAGCTCTTTGTACTGCTTCAAGAACCCTCTGAAGGTCTGGTTTTGTGGACATGAATTCTTTCAACCTATTTATGTCATGGAAGATTTTTCTTTTCCATTTGACTATAATAGACATTTGGCTGGGTATAGTAATCTAGGTTGGCATCTGTGGTCATTTAAAACTGGGAATACTTTGGTCTAGGCTCTTCTGGCTTTTATAGTTTGCACTGAAAAGTCAGCTGTGATCCTAATGGGTTTTCCTTTATGTGACTTGTTGTTTTTCTTTAGTAGCTTTCGGTATTGTCTATTCATTCTGTATGTTTGGTGTTTTTACTGTGATGTGCCGTGGAGAGTTTCTTTTCTGGTCCTGTCTACTTGGTGTTCTATATACTTCTTGTATTTGTTTGGGCATGTCTTTATTTTGGGGAAATTTTCTCCTGCAATCCTGTTGAAGATCTGATCCATACCATTATCTTGAGCTTCTTCTCCTTCTTGTATGCCTATGATTCATAAGTTTTGTCTTTTTATGGTGTCACACAATTCCTGCATGTTCCATTCTTGTGTTTTCTTAAATTTCTTGCAATCTGTGCTTAGTGATCTAATTTATCCATGTTATCATCCAGTCTTGGTATTCTGTTTTCCATTTCACTCATCCTATTGGTGATGCTTTCTCCTGTCATTTCTAATTGGCTTACTGAGTGTTTCACTTCCTTCTTCATTTCATCCTGAGTATTCTTCAATATTTCTAACTCTTTTCTGAATTCATTCAGAAGTTTATCCCTATCTTCTTTCAGTTCTTTGATTTCTTTGTGTGTTCTTTAAATTCACTGAATCCTTTTATCATGTTTATAATTGTTCTTTTGAGTTCTATGTCCTGTGTTATCTCTAGGGGGTTTTAATTGTACACCTCTAGAGGACTATAGGTACTTCATGGGGATACATTGTTTTGGTTTTTCATGTTATTTTTTCTCTGTGACTTTGATATGTGAATTTCTTTTGTAGTTTCTGATTCTTGTTTGAGACTCCTTGTGTGAGCCTTCCTTTGTTGAGTTTAGGTCTGCTTCTTTTTGTAAACTTTACGTGCCTTTGTGATTTCCTTGTTAGGCATGAAAATCTGGTTAGTCTAGGCTTCAGGTTCTCTCTTTTGATTTTATATTGCAGTGGCCAATTTGCTTTCATCTTCAGGAGTTCCCACAGAGGCCCAAATCTGATGAAGATCAGATGCTCTCAGTCTCTCTCCTAAGGCCTGGATCCCTCCAGGAGAGATGCCGTCCTCAAGAATTTGGGGGCTGGGCTGGCCTGGGTGCAGTGCCCAGAAAAGATGCTGGTCTCACAAAGCTGGTGGCTGTGACACTCAAGTTCTCACAGGGAGGTGGGGATGGAAAGAGGCTCCAAGGACTCCTGGGAGTACAGGGAGGAACTGGGTTGGTCTGGATGCAAAGGATCAGGAAGCGGGAATGGGGATCATGGGCCGAAAGGTCAGTCCAGGGGTCTGGGGTGCCAAGACAAGAAATGAGCCAGTACCCAGGCTAGGAGGAGAGACAGGGCAGGAGAGCTGGAAGGGAAAATGAGGCTTGGGGAGTCCAGACATGGTGGGTGCCCCACAGGACCCACGGTTTTTAAAGTTGAATGGCCTTCAGATTAATCAGAAAGCAAACAGGAGTAACAAAGTTCTTTCAAAATGATGTTTATTGAGACACTGTAAAAGCTGCTGCACTGTTTCCAGTTAGCAATCTCCAACTCAAGTGGCTAAATCCCTTCATCTGATCAGATGTCCAGTTGTAACTGTGGGCTCCTACCTTGACCCCAATGCCATCCTCCATGCAGAACTCAGGCTATACTCTTCCTGTTAAGTTTCACAGATATGAGATGGCTTTAACCAGCAGGCGTTTCTGATTGGGTAATCTGTTGCATGTTAATTTGGAGATAATTTTATTCTACATGTTAGCTGGTGCAGTTTGGATCTTAGCAAAACTGATTCAGAAAAGATACTAGCCAGCCATAAGTACCCTAGAAATCCTAGTTTATCCTAGAATTGTACTTTTTCCTATTCTGTTTTCAAGTACGGAAATGATGGGCCATCTTAGATAACAGGTCTTCCCTTAGAAAGGGCTAAAAAGTCACAGACATCAGCCACTTCGAACTTCTCTAAGCCCATGTCCTGCAGAGATGGCTGACCTACCCCAACCCCTGCAGAGATGGCTGACCAACCCCAAATGCTGCACTAATTCTCTTTACAGCATTCTGCATTTAGCTCGAGTTGTTCTTGGAAATATATGTACAGAAAATATACAGATCCTCCAGTGCCAACTGCTCCTAAATGCATGCTCTTCACAGCAAATGGTCAGAGGACCTCCAACAGAGGCAGACTCACTGCCTGTTTACTACAACTGTTCCCATGGTGAGGTGGAAATGAGCAGTTTAGAGAGAAGACAGACTACCAGGGCATATGAAGATCCTGCTTGCAAATCAATGCCAACTTATACATTTATATTTCTTGACCACTGAAACATTTACATATACACCCAGGCCCTGCTCCTTATCAAAATATGGCCCCCAAAACTCCAGGATGTGTACTTATGTGATGAAAAGAAGTGCACACACAAACCAAACGATCCACATCAGGTGCCTGAAGAAAAGGTGTGCTCTATGCGAATGGTAGATCTTGGTTTTCCATGAGTTTCCTTGGTGACCGTGGCTTCCGTCTCTGCTCAGAGTGCTGTGGCATCAGCACAAGATATAACAAACTCACAGGACTGTCATGTGTAATAAACCAAATATTTACATTAAGCACAATACAGCAATTTATTTAGATGCTGAAAAGGAATACAAAGGGAAATAAAGACCACAAAATTATACATACTACAACAGTGTGTCATATATTAGATGGTATAAATGAATAACACCACGTGGTGTTCAACTCAAGAGAAAACTAAATATCCCAAATGCAGCACTAACTGAACTTGCTGTGTCAACATAATATGCTCTTACAGATTTAAAAGGTGTCAAAATTAGTTGCTGCAAAATCAATTCTTTCACATGATTTTAGCTTTTAAAAGTCTCAGAAACTGATCTGAAATACAAGTTTGGGGCTTTTGACAGTTATAATGTCAAGGATATGCAGAACAAGAAAAAATTCTGTAATAGACGAGAATATGTGTTTGTGTGTATGTGTGTGTGTGTGTGTGTGTGTGTGTGTGCACGCACGCGCGAGCGCTCACTTTACATTTCTGATCTTCTCTGCTGAAAGACTGTACAAGGTTATGTGCAAAAACTAAGTCTTTCCAAAGGTCCATACTAGTGCAGTGTCAAGCTTCTTCTAGCTAAAGTAGATATAGCATTTATTACACAGAAAGGGCAACACTGAAAAAAAAAAGAAATCTATGATGGGCACAAAGTAACAGTATCATAAGCATCACTTGAATAGGTCTCAAAGACTATACAGATATACATGTCAACTTTGAAGAATAAAAACATGAAACAAGGTCAATTTTCCCCAAAGTGACCCCCAAGATAAAAGCATCACTACTGCGATGTTAAGTCATTTGTGTTCTTTCTGATTTTTTAATGTAGGCACTTAGAGCTATAACTTCCCTCTTAGGACTGCTTTTAAAGTGTAAAGTGTCCCAGAGATTTTGTTATGTTGTATCGTCCTTATCATTTAGTTCCAGGAATACTGTTATTTATTTTTTAATTTCTCCTTTGACTCATTCCTCATTAAGGACTGTTTTGTTTAATCTCTATGAGTTTGTGTAGTTACTAGGGCTTCTTCCAGTGTTGATTTCAAGCTTTATTGGATTGTGGTCTGATAGAATGCATGGAATTATTTCAATTTTTTGTTTTTGTTGAGGTTTGTTTCATGCCCCAGTATGTGGTCGATTTTTGAGAAAGTTCCATGGGATTAAAAGTATATTATTTGGTGTTTGGGTGGAATATTTGGAAGATGTCTGTTAGGTTCATTTGATATATGGTATTATTTAATTCAGATGTCTCTGTTTCTTCTTTTTCCGGTTGACCTGCCTAATAGAGACAGTGAGGTATTGAGTTTCCCTACTATTAGTGAGTTGGGATTAATCTGTGTCTTAAAGTCCTGTAGTGCTGTTTTTATGAAGTTGGGTGTACGAGAGTTTGGTACATATATGTTTGTGATTTTAATATCTTCTTGGTTAGTTGTTCCTTTGATCAAAATGAAGTGAGCCTCTTTATTTCTTCTGATTAGTTTTAGTTTGAAGTCTATTTTCTCTGATATTAAAATTGCAACTCCTGTTTGTTTCTTAGTGCCATTTGCTTAGAATTTTTTTCCATTCTTTCACCTTAAGATAGTGCCTGTTCTTGAAGGTGAGATGGGTTTCTTGCAGACAACAGAAAGATGGAATTTGTTTCTTAATCCATTCAACTAGCCTGTGTTATTTGACTGGGGAGTTGAAGCCATTGATATTTAAAGTTATTACTGAAAGTTATGTATTGATGCCTGTCATTTTAATTTATGTTTGCATTCTGGGTCTAACTTTCTGTTTCCAGTTATACCTTCATTTAATTTCTTTCTCTTGCCCCTTGGGTATAGTCTTTCCTTTCTTCAGCTCTTTGTATTGCTTCAAGAATTCTCTGAAGGGCTGGTTTTGTGAACTTGAATTCTTTCACTCTATTCATGTTGTGGAAGATTTTTTCATTCCCCTTAAAATATAAAAGACATTTTTGCTGGGTAAAGTATTCTGGGTTGGTGTGATGGTTTGAATGAGAATGTACCCCATAGGCTCAAGGTATTTGGACATTTTGTCCCCACATGGTGGTGCTGTTTTGGGAGGTTTTAGAAGGTGTGGCTATCCTGGAGGAAGCCCATCACTGGGAGTGGGCTTAGAGAGTTCTTAAGCCTTGCCAGATCTCCAGTCGCTCTCTTGCTTCCTATGCCGTGTGATGATGTGAGAGCTTCACTTCTTCTGTTCCTGATCCAGCCGCCTCCAGCTACCCTTCCTCCTTGCCGTGATGGACTGTAATTCCCCTGGAACCGTAAACTTGAATAAACTTTCTTCTATAAATTGCTTGAGTCAGTGTTCCTATCACAGCAACAGAAAAGTGACTAATACAGTAATTGGTACCAGAGACTAATTTCTTTAGCAGAAGAAATTTCAAGACAGCCTAATGTAGAAACAGTGGCATGGCTATTAATGGTGAACATTATGCAGATCTACAGTGAAAGAGAGCAAATGGGGCAGAAAGAAATACTGTTTCGATTGAAAAAGAGCGCTAGGAAGATTAATGTTGAAGCCTTGGCATGTGATGGAGAGGATCCCATTGATAAGGAGATTAAAGAGATTAAGGAGATTAAAGTGATTAAGGAGGGACCTAGAGCTTCAAACTTAAACAATGGAGAGAGTGCCTCCAGGGCAAGACCACACCCAGTTAAGCCTCCATCTTCTGAAAGGAAAATGCTGCAGAGACCACTGAAAAGAAAAGCTTCTAAAATGGATAAAGCAGGCTGGGATCCATCCCAAAGTTGCAGTCAGACTTGGCAGTGTCCTTCACCTGATGCTGGCTTTAGAGGCATGAAAGATGGAAGAGTGAAGGGGTCATCAGTTCTTCCTACGAGGTTTCAGAGAGCCTTGGAGGCCAGGCAGTATGAAGCACAGGTGCCCCTGCCTAGAGAAGGCCCTGATAGGCCATTGCACAAAGCTGTAAAGGTGAAGCCTGGTTGGCAATGGAGACCCCAAGAAGTTTGTGATGCCAGAGCTGTGAGGCATCTGCCAAGAAGACCTGCACACAGGGAGTGGTACCAGTACAGGAGAGAGAAGTGTGTTGCATGCAGTAAAGCTAGAAAGGCTGAGCCATCTAAGAACTTTGGAAGTAAAGTTCCAGAAGTTGGACATGGAGCTACTGGATTTGGTGTTTGCCCTGCTGGTTTTCAGTCTTGTTTTGGTCTGGTATTTCCTTACTATGCCACCATTCCTCCCTTTTGGAATGGTGATGTGTATTCAGTTCCACTGTATGTTGGGAGTATGTAATTTGTCTTTTGATTTTGTAGAAACTTACAGTTAAAATATTTACCTAAGTCTCAGAAGAGACTGTGGACTTTTGAATAGTATTGAGACTGAAAATGACTATGGGGACTTTCGAGATTGGACTAAATGCATTTTGCATTTTATATGGTCATGAGCCTAGGGGGGCCAGGGGGTGGAATGTGATGGTTTGAATGAGAATGTACTCCATAGGCTCCAGGTATTTGGACATTTTGTCCCCACATGGTGGTGCTGTTTTGGGAGGTTTTAGGTGTGGCTATCCTGGAGGAAGCATGTCACTGGGGGTGGGCTTAGAGAGTTCTTAAGCCTTGCCAGATCTCCAGTCTCTCTCTTGCTTCCTGTGCCTGCTTGATGATGTGAGAGCTTCACTTCTGCTGCTCCTGCTCCAGCCACTCCAGCCACCATGCCTCCCTACCATAACAGACTGTAATTCCACTGGAACCCTAAGCTTGAATAAACTCTTCCTTCTATAAATTTCTTGAGTCAGTGTTTCTATCACAGTAACAGAAAAGTGACTAATATAGTGGACATCTATGGTTATTTAGAACTAGAAACACTTTGGCCCAGGCTCTTATGACTTTCATAGTTTGCATTGAAAAATCAGTTGTAATTCTGATGGGCTTTCCTTTATATGTGACTTCTTGTTTTTCTTTTGCAGCTTTCAGTATCATCGCTTTGTTCTGTACAATTAGTGTTTTATTATGACATGCTGTGGGAAGTTTCTTTTCTGGTACTGTCTATTTGGTGTTCTGTGTGTTTCTTGTATTTGTATGGGCATGTCTTTCTTTAATTTTGTGAAATTTTCTTCTACAATCCTGTTGAAGATCTGGACAATACCATTATCCCAAAATTTTTCTCCTTCCTCTATGCCTATGATGTGTAAATTTAGTCTTTTAGTGATGTCCCACATTTCCTGAATATTGCATTCCTGTGTTTTTAATTTTTTTCATATGCTTTGCTTGAACAGTCCAATTCATCAACTTTATCTTCCAGTCCTGATATTCTGTTTTCTATTTCATTCATTCCATTGCTGAGGCTTTCTCCTGACTTTTCTAATTGGCTTATTGAATGTTTCGCTTCCTTCATTTCAGCCTGAGTTTTCTTCAACATTTATAACTCTTTTGTGAATTCAGTCAGAAGTTTATTTTGGTTCTTTGATTTGTTTGTATGTTCTTTGAATTTGTTGAATTCTTTGATCATGTTTATGATTATTGTTTTAAATTCTGTTTCCTGGGTTCTCCTTTGTGGTTCTCATTGTAGAACTCTTCTATATGACTTTTGGTATTTGGTGGGAACACATCATTTGTGTTTTTCATATTATTATTTTTTCATTGTGATTTTGGCATGTTGACTTCTTTTGTTGTTTGTGATTCTGGTGTGAGACTCAACCCTTCCTTTGCTGAGTTTAAGTCTGTTTCTATGTGTATACTTATTGTGCTTTGGTTGTTTTCTTATTGGGTATGAAAAGCTATTTGATCTACACTTCAGATTCTCCCTTTTGATTTTATATTGGAAGGACCAGATGGCTCTAGTCCAGCTACTCAGGAGTTTCCACAGAGGCCCAAGTCAGGCAAGAATCAGATGCTCTCAGGCTTCCTCCTGGTCTGGGCCCCTCTAGCCAGAAGGCACAGTACATTTTTGGAAGCTTGGTAGGTGGAGGCTGGATTCAAGCAATCTCAGGCTGTCTGCAAAGGCCTAGGACCCTACTATACAGCAGGGAAACATAGCCCTCCAGCAGTTAGGGGGACTGTAGGTGGTCCCAATGTGTGGTCACCGGCTGTGGCTGCTCTCCACTGGCTATGGCCGCTCTCCTGCTCTCTCAGTTCCTCCTATCAGTTGTCCAGTCTGGACCCCAGGGCTGGTGAGGAGTCTGTGCCAGCGTCACTGCATTCAGACTCAGGAGACCAGGTTCAGTGACACAGATCTGCTTTATTGCAGGAAAGTACGGGCTTATATAGGGGTAATAGTCCAATCATAACACAGCATATGGGATCCCTTATTAGCATGGCAGGTTTACTTCCTATCACAGAATAGCCAGTAGGATGCCTCATTAGCATACTGGGTTTCAAATTACAGAGCCTGGATTCCTGGAAACCACATGACCCCAACTGTTGCAATACCTAAGTGTTGCAATTTGGATTCCAAGGGTGGTGATTAGGGAGTGGTGAGCTCAAGGCATCAGTCTCATCATCTGCCAATGGGAGCAAATGTCACAAAGTGTTCCTTGGGGCTCCAGGGGTCCAGCAGTTGCCTTGGGCCTGCTGTATGGCTGTCAATAAGACCCACCCTAGGCTCAAGCCTGTCTCCCACACCAATGTAGGGGTATAACCTGAAGCCTCCTCCAAAAAGCTGGAACTGATCCAGGGTGAGTGTGGGTGACCCAGAGAACACTGGGAAAAACAGATGGAGTCAGTGCCATTTTGGGAACAATGAATAACAGGCAAGTGAGGTGACCCTGCAGGGCCCCATGGACCCCAGGGGGCACTGGGGACCCTGTGCAGACCTGTGTACCCTGCACAGACCTTGAGGGGAAAGATGATGCATAGACAGATGGCAAACTTTGGGCAGGGCAATGGCCCAGAAGCCAAAGAGTGACAGTAGTGGCGAGGATCTCAAAGCTTAGTCAAAATGTATAAGATGGACTACAGGATCTTATGCTTTGTAAGTCACCCTTTCCTGAATGTCATATAAACCATGCTAAAACCCAAATAAAATATATTCTGCCAGTTTGTTAGCCCTAGAGCCTCAGAGGCATGGGTGTGGGTCTCTCAAGAAGGGGGTGGGGAAAATGTAGTGAAACAATTCATGCAACCTGGCAGAATGATGCTGGAAATGACAAACAGTAAGGGTTCAGAAAAAACAAGGAGGCCAGCAGCAGCCCTCACATGGGTCATATAATGGATTATAGAACATGTAACTAGAATGACATGGGCCACGGAGATGCAGACAGACTCAAAGGGGAACATCCCTGGGCCACAGCTATCCTGTAAATGTGAGAAAATAGCTCAGTTGCTTGTATGTGAAAATTCTTTAAAAATCATAGAGAGCCTAGAAAAATTTTACAAGCTTTGGAAGCAAGAGGGGAATACAGAGAGCGGGCATGGCCACTTTGCATAATAAAAGATTTGTCTGAAACCAAAGCAGCTCCATGGAGGCTGAAAAGGCTAAGGAATTGCTGACAAATTCAGTCTCAGCCTCAGAGCTTGAGAGAGAGGAAAAATGAAAAATGAGAGATTTTAACTTGCATAAATTTAGGGGACCAGGAGTCAAAGGACCCAAGGAAAAAGACAGATACTAATGAGAAATGACCTAAAAATAAAAGTAGCTAAAGCTGCCCCTCAGATTCAACCTTTGATACAAAAAGAGAAAAAAGTTAACAGTACTGTAGCTAGGAGAAACTGGAGCTGTTGAAATTAGGAAAGTGGAGCTGTTTAAACTAGGAAAAACAAAAAAGCAATCAGAGCCCCTCACCACGTGGCTCATGAAGGTATGGGACATGGGAGCAAATAATGTTAGTCTAAGTCCTTCAGAAGCATCACAGCTGAGTTATATAACCACCCATCCATCCTAGCAACATAGGCTGTTTAACCTAGGCTAATACATGAGGGAGAAGTCCCTAATGGAATGGCTTGTGCAAGGCATTAAAGATACATGGTCATCACCAATGGAGACTCCCATGATTAACAGCAACTGGAGGACTATAAAGGAGGGACAGGCATTACTAAGAGAACTAGGTATAATAAAAGCAATATATAGTGCCCAGTTCACTGGGACAGATAGGGCTGTGTTCACCAGAGGTATAAAGGAAAGTTTAATTCAACTGGGACCTCAAAAATTGTATAGAGCTTTAATAGCTTTACTACACCCTTTAATGGGACAGGATCTTTGTACATTGAGGGAGGCTTTGGCAGATCTAAGTGAGTCAAACCAGCATGTAAAATGTGTCTGTAGAATAAGAGAACAAACTACAAGAGATATAAAAAAGGACCAGACAGAAGAAATGTTCCATTTGGGTTACTTGAAGACAAATGTGGCAAGATCTATGTCAAGCCCAAATTCCCAAAGGGAAAAATTGATAGAAAACCAAATTCAATACTAAGGAGTTTCTGGAAGGCTTTAAAACCTGAAGAACAGTTTACAAAAGCCATTCAGAGGAGAAAAACTGTCCCGGGGTAGTTAAGGATGCCCCCAAATTAAATAAGTTACATTTCTCTCCTGAGAAAGGCTATGCTAAGGGTGCAGGCAGTTTTTCCCAACAGGGTGTCCTCTTGCAGCCAGGTATGGTCAATGGAGAGAGGAGAGATATGGCTACAGACAGGAGGCAGGCCCAGGGCCTGCCTAACTCACAGAACCAACAGGTGCAGCAGGGACAAGAGAGACCCTCTGCCTCCTTAGCCTGGTGCAGGGTCAGGCAACTTGAACCAGCACCTGTAAATTTGTCAAGGATAAAAATATATCAATAAACTCCATCCTAAATCCCCAGAATACAGAATGATTCCAAGAGGGTAACTAAAGATAGCATAGAACTAACCAAATTAATGTCTCTTATCCATGCTATGGTACTTAACAGAGATCTATGGAGAAAGCAATTAATACAAATGGATGAAACCTTTCCATGCTGTCTTAGACTTTGTCTATGATTGATTTAATATATGATGTTAACCTTTGAGTGTTTTACAGATGTGAAACCCATTTGAATGATACCTGAAGAAACAAAGGCCAGCTATACCTGTAAGATTCTCAGGAATTTTAAGGTTTGGTAAAATAAAAACAGAGGTTTCCAAAACTATACAACTGTTAAGAAAAAAATTACAGTACCAGGGGTGGGTTGCCCGCCATATGAGCTATTTGGTCAGAGAGATCCTAGAGGTCCTCAAATTAACAAAGGCTATTGCTACTAATGTCTGTTGTACACTTTAAAGGTCAGTAAGGCCATGTTGCTGAAGACACTGCATGATGTGAGCATGAGAGAAGAGACAGAGCCAAGACTAAGCTAAAAACGCCACAACACTGGATGGATGGATTTCATAGTGCCAAAAGGTGTTATGCAGATGGTTGTGGAAAAGGATCCCCTATGATTCTGCTCAACAATGGACCCTGCATGCTGCACACTATGAACATGCCAAGCAATGCCTGTTAGTATAATAATGGCTGGACTAACATACGTACAACTGACAAACTTCTAATTGAATAAGGCCCATTCCTAGGGTAGAACACACATCTTGTGCTATATACCAGGCCAACCCCCTATGTCAGGGGGGCTACAGGCCCCAGTGAGGAAGCTGTTGCAAGTATACTGTTTAAAGAATATGGTACACCTACTGGGTTATCGTCTAGACATTTGTATTTACATTTGTGTTTGTTTAGATGTGTTTACTTCCTTACATTTGTCTTTATAGTAGGAGAATCACCACTGAGATAGATCAGCAACCACGTCTTGAAGCTGAGTGATAGGGAGGCTCAAGAGGTTAATATCTCACCATGATACAAGAGAGGTCACCCTGCATCTGTCACCCCCTCCAAGGCTCAGGGATCTTTATGGAAGAGGTGGCAGAAAATTTGTAAAAGCCAGAGAAAGGGGTGGAGTGTAACCTGAAAGCTCTTCTGAAAAGCTGGAGCTGATCCAGGGCAAGTGTGGGCAATGCAGAGCACACTGTGGAAAAGAGATGGAGTCAGTGCCATTTTGGGAGCAGCAGGCCCATGGGGTGCCATGGACCCCGAGGAGCACCATGGAACCTGCACAGACTTTGTTGTGGTGCTTGGACAGCTGGCGAACTTCAGGCAGGGTATGGTCCCAAAGAGCGGCCATGGCAGCAAGGATCTCAAAGCTTAGTCAAATTGTAGAAGATGGATGACAGGAGTTTATGCTTTGTAAGTCACCCTTCCCCAAACGTCATATAAACCATGCTATAACCCAAATAAAATATGTTCTTTCACTTTGTTAGCCCTGAGGGAGGGCATGGGCATAGGTCTCTTGAGAAGGGGGAGGGGGAAAATGTAGTGAAACAAGGGGGATGGGCATGGAGTGATTTGGAAATCTCATCACCACACAGAGACTGGGTTCAGGAACTTTCAGGCAGTCTGGAAAGTTCTGGGCCCCTACTAAAGTACAGAGAAACCTAGCCCTACAGCAGTGGGAGGGACTGAATATGGTCTCAATGTAGGGGAATGTGTATGGTGCGATTTGGAGAGCTTACCACCATGCAGAGAGAGGTCTGGGGTGCTAAGAGTAAAAGCAGGCCTGTTCCCAAGGCTAAAAGAACAGGATGTGGGGTCAGGGAAATTGCAGTTGCTCAGGCTGGGGGTGGGTGGTTCAAGGCGCAGTAGGAGGGATAAAAATTACCAGGGAAGAAAGCCGATCTTGGGAATCAAGGCAAGTTGGGGTTGAAGACAGCCAGGATAGAAGGCTGGCCTCAGGAGTGCAAAGGCAAGTTGGGTGTTGGGATGGCCTGTGAGAAACTCGGCGGAAAAATTGAGCACCTCTGAGTGCAGGGAATCAGAATGCAGTGGGCTGGTCTGGATTAAGAGGTTAGTCCAGAGATCTGGAGTGCTAAGAGCAAAAGTGGGCCTGTGCCCAAGTCTAGGAGAACAGGATTCTAATTTCTTACTGTATTTTAAATACTCACCCTCACAAACAATACAAATGTACCTGTCACCATTCATCAACATCTCTTTTTCTGAATCAGTTGGAAATTCAGAGTTCCACAACTGGTCAAATGCATAGAATAATTGTCTGTGAAATGTTTAGCCCTAAGTGATACATTTTCAATGCAGCCTCTACACATAAAATGAACACATCTTTCAACTCTCACCAGAAAGGTTTCCTTTTACAGCAGATAGTAACACAGAAACCCACAACATAGGGCACTATGTGCAAAGAACAAGTGATTGAAGCATGCTTGTCCTTGAATAGGATACCTATTTCAAACTTATGCCTCCCAAGGATCAGGGATCTTTGTGAAAGAGGGAGTGTAAAGATTGTAATAACCAGAGGTGATGGATGACCACAAGGAAACAGAGGTTTCCAGATTGCTGGTCACTTACACATATGAATGCACAGCAATGGTGACAACATTGCATAAGTCCTATGCAAGCTCAAACCAGAAAAAATCTCAGCATAGACATGGGGAAGTAGTTAAGAAACCTTAACCCAACCTAAGGAACTTTTGGCAATTGATAGCTACTATGAAAAGGAGAGAAAGTCTCTTTCAGGGTTGGAACTCTTCATAGGTTGACCAGGTTTTAGTGCATGGACCCACACTGAGGGACAAGTGGGGATACAAATCACACTCTACAGGCCACATTTTATGTAAAATGTAATGCATTGAATTTGTCATGAGGCAATGGGGAGATTTAGGAATGAGTGAGGGCATATAAATACTATCAAATTATATTGCATGAAAATTGCAAAAAAATAATTTTAAAAAAAATGTAAATACCTGAAAATAATGTAAGCAAGATGGCTCATCTGATAAAGCTGCCTGCGTCAAGACTGAGGACCTGAGTTTGATCCCTGGGAACCATTCCCTTAAGTTGCCCCTGACCTCCACACATGCATTGTGGCATGTACATACATGCACACACCTGCATATATGTGTGTGTGTGCATGTGCACATGCACACACACACACACACACACACACACACAAAAGTAAATATGGGCCTGTAAAGATGGCTGAATAGTTAAGCATGCTGGCTGCTCTTGCAAATATCCTCCTGTTTTAGGGGAATAGATGTCCTCTTCTGGCATTCACATGCATTACATGTACATTGTGCTCTTATGTACATGCAGGCAAAACATTCAAACACATGAAATAAAAATAAATAAACCAGGGTAGTCCAAGAGACTCCCAAAATAACATAGTCTATTGCCACAGTAGTTGGTTGCCTTCCAGAACTTGAAGGTAAGTCCCTACTGCTGAAGACAGAATATACTTCAGACACAGGATTTGAAGCAATGGAGCTGGAATTGATCTGGAAACCACCTCCCTGAAGGCTAACACTCATAGTTTTGAAGAACACTATGCAAGTTTCTAAGGGCAAGCATAAATAGATGGTTCAACCCCAGATTTAAGGTATAATAATCACAGCAATGACCAGCATAGCAAACTATATTGGGGCAATAGTGTCACTTTTATCTTGGGGTAATCAACAGCTGCCAATTTGGATTTCAAGCCCATTCAATGAGAAGGAATTCATGTTTGGTACTGTAAACATAGCCAAATACACATGGCTGGAGAGGTCATAGATCTTGGAGAAAACCCCAAGGCTGTCACATCCCTAGACAAATGCCATTTCTTACTATGTGCAAAATATGGATCCTTATATTTGGAGACAAGTATCCCAGTCACCACTCATCAAAGAAACTTGCAACAGACGGAGGTTATTACAGAGTTCCACAATTGGTCACACACAGACATTTTCTGTGAATTGCCCAAGCCTAAATGCCACATTTACAATGCAACCTTTACACCTAAGGTTCACAAAACATAGAACAAGGAGTAAAGAGGACACTAATGTATCTCTAAATTCCCATCTATGAAACTCCCTCATTCAACAGAGGCCCAGAAGCACAAGAGTCCACAAATGGCCAAAGCATCAACAGTAAGAATCTGCAGAGTGTGGGTCCTTGGACAGGTCTCCTTTATTAAACATCCACCCACCCAGGGCTCAAGGATCATTTTGGAAGAGGGGGCAGAAAGATTCCAAGAGCCAGGGAAGGAGGTGCATGATCATTTTGAAGTAGAATCTTATAGGCTCTTGAGACTTTGCTCATATGAGCCTACTGCAGTGGTGTCACCATGCACAAGGCCGGTGCAAACACAAGCAGACAAAAGCCCAGCATAGAACTGTGGAAATAGGCAGCTAGACCAAATCTTAGCAGAAAAATTATTGGCAGCTGATTACTACTCGGTGAGGAATAGCTGATCTTCTTAAAGGGAGGGATTCTAGATAGCTTGACTAGATCTCAGTGAATGAACTTGCAGTAAGGGACATTTGGGGACACTAACTTGACTCAATAGGCTTTAACATCAATGACAGAATGCATAAAATGCAGTAGGGCGTGGGGCATGGGAGGGTGCCGATGGGGAGAGATGTATAAAGATGATTCTGTATGAAACACACACAAATTCAGTAAAAAGAAAATAATAAATATAAATAAATAAATAAATGCTGGGATTGCAGATTGGCTGCTATGCCAACTCAGCAGTTTTTAAAAAGTAGATATAATCCATAAACAATCCCACTAGTGAATACCAGTCCAATGTTGGTCCTATTTACAAGTATCTGTGAAGCATGATTACAAAGTGAAAATTTTAAAAATTCATCAATTCATTACTGGTATATAAATGCTTTTCTGTCATGTTTTTAAATGTCCAAAGGACATTGGTAAAATGCAAAGTTTCCTGCACTACAGGTTTGTCTCTTCCCTAGAATTTCTAATAAAAATCTAATTTTGATAATACACTAGCAAGCAGCTGACAAAATATGGCAACATTACTGCACTAAAACTTAAGAATTCCAACATTACTAAACCTGTTTGCAAAAGTATCTATGTCACTTAGTCTTATGCAGCCTTTGAAGGCGTCACGTCATTTGATTCATCAGTGCTTCACCAACAATGATTAAATTTTTTTCAAAAACTACCGGGTAATTGATGACAAAATTAAAGGCAAATACATTTGTAATAAATACAGTCTATAAAGAAACACTGATATATAATATAATCTAATTTCACTTTTTTTTGAGACAGGATCTCACTTTTTAATCCTGGCTAGCCTACAATTCACTTTCTAGAGCAGACTGACATGTTGAACTCACAAAGACCCACCTGCCTCTACCTCCTGAGGGCTGTAATTTTACTTGTTAGTGGTAATTAAAAACTAATTCAAGTGATGTTTAACAATCAAAGATGATAAAGTATCTTTTAAAATACTTTCTGTTTTTGACCATTCAGTCAAATCATACCCTTAATTTTCATCTTTTTTACTCCACTGTACAACCAGCAACATTTAAACCTAAACAAAATTGAGTTTCACTTTTTCAGAAACCATAAAAAATGCCTTCCATCTATGTTTTTCCAAAAGTATCTTAATTATCACACAAACAGAAGAAATAATTAAATTAATGGATTTTTATATCAAATTCTAGTTTAATCCACAAGCACACTCATTGTATATAAGAGAGAGTTATCATCAAACAATTAAGTAGGTCTATCTCAGTGAGTATTTTTGCTATATTTCTCCAGAAGCTAGAACTATGTAGCATATTTTAATTCCTGTGAACACTGAAACAAATTATCCACGCTATTAAATCTAATTTTGATTTGTTTTAGTTTTTTTTTTTTTTCATTGAGACAGGGTCCTATCTAGTGCTGGATGGACTGGAACCTACTATGATCTCAAATTCAAAGAGATCCTCCTGCCTCTTTCTCCTGAGTGTTGGGATTAAAGGCTTGCACTATGATGTTTAGCAATTAAATTATTTTGACTGATGTTTCAACCTTGTCTTAATGGATGTTTTTGTAATTGCAAAATATTATTTTGTACAAGTTCTTCATTTCTAAAACTACATTTTATAATCCATTTCTTAATGTTTCCACATTATTTTACAATTTATTTATTTATTTGTTTGTTTTTTTAAGGTGTATGAGTGTTTTGCCTGCATGTATATAAGTGCACTCATGTCATGCGATGTCCATGGAAGTCAGAAGAGAGCATCAGATTCCCCTGGAACTGGAGTTATGGATGGTTGTTAGCCACCATGTCAATGCTGCTGGGAACCAAACCCAGGTCCTCTGTAAGGACAGCCAGTGCTCTTAACTGCTGAGCTCCTATTTTGCATTTTAAAAAACTTTTCAAATAATTACCTGTAATGATTGTAAACACATTCAGACATTAAAATATGACATTTCTTGGTATAAAATATGAGGCACTATTAAATAATTAAATATTTCTACATTTAGAAATATGTTAACTAACTTTTTCAACATTAAAGAAAAACAGGTACAGCGTAGTGACTAACTAGCATGGGAACTGTGAATTTGACCTTTTGATTAGAGCTATTCCCACTGTAATTCTTATGCATGCATGTGTCAGCAATGTTCATGACCAGAGAGAATAGTAAGTTGTTTTTTTTTTAATTTTTAATAACTACATGATTAGAAGAAGCATTTCACCACAGCTTTAACATATTCAGTAACACACTGCAGAGCAAGAGTACATCTCTTTCACAAGTGAGTGCAAGTTTCTAAGTTCACAGTGCACTTTAGAATATATTGTTCCTTGCAGAGACTGATTTCTTTTGCTACTAACACTGAGATGTTGGCACATGCATCTTTAATCTGCATGTATCTGATTATTGCTAGTCATAACCGGTTGCACTTGGATCCTTGGCGCTTGTGTATGTCTATAAAGTCATCGGGTACATTTCAATGGTAATGTTTATCACCTCTAAAATTAGCATGACGTAAATTTCCATGCTTCTTCCTCAAACATAATACATTTTTAAAAATTTGTTGATTTGTGTGTGTGTGTGTGTGTGTGTGTGTGTGTGTGTGTGTATCA